>NC_136328.1:6982310-6989706 GCF_964198595.1 Lampetra fluviatilis
TGTGTCACCGCGCTCAACCATTTGTGTTTACAAACAAACCTACAAAAAAACTACCGATCAAAATAAAAACGCAAGAGGCTCCTTTAACGCACCGAGCGGCCAGGTTGTAGTTCTTTTTGTTAACGACACAGCGACGAAACGCTTTCACCACCACCACCACCACCCATCATCGCTACCATTATCATCATCAGCAGCAGCCATGGTGAATCCATAATCAACGTTTTTGGGTTTAGATCGCGTTATTTATAAATGTGTCGTAACCCTCCACCACCCGACACGGCCAATCAGCAAAAAAAAAAATGTCACGTTGACAAAAGACAAAAATAGTTCACTGCTTTAGCCCCACACCGGTGTGTTGAAGCGTGAAACGACAACATTTACAAATTTTGAGTAGCACGACGTTTCGCTGGTAATTGCATCCAGCATCATCGGGCAATTCGCCATCTAAACCCAAAAACGTTGATTATGAATAATATTGCTCGCGAAAGCCTACCACGTGTTAAATGGTCAATCCACTGCTCAATGAAGTCATCCCACCCATCATCCAACCGCCACGTGCTCGTGACCCAGGTGCACTTCGCACGCCACGCAGAGGCTCACTTAACGCACTGGGGCCGGCCCAGCTTGTAGCGTCTATTTTTTTTTTTCGCTAAATTACGTAGCGGCGAAACGGTTTATTGACTTTCAATTATTTTTCAGCACGACAGACGCCCGTTTAGTAGCGCAATTAGCTGCGTAATGACTGGAGACAAAAGTTAATTGTGTCATAATCGAGGCACTAAGCCTAGAGTCTGAGACGCTTCGCTACTCTCGAGAAATTATCTGGTGGATGCAGGAGGCGCCTCGTGAAGGTAGCGAGCGAGGGGGGGGGGCACACAGCCTCCTCCACGCTCCGAGAGAGAGAGAGGGGAGATTAGCGCAATATACATTCAACACTATCATTTTACAAGTTTGGAGGGTACATTTCCATCGCGGCTACAGCGATATATTTTCATTAACCTAATAAAGGCGCGGAGAGTGGGAGGGGAGAGGGAGAGAGGTGGGGGTGGGTGGATGGGTGGGTGGATGGGTGGGTGGGGGACACGCATTGAATTGATGGGGCAGGGTTGAGTGAGTGAGTGGGGTGGGGTGGGGAGGGATGGAGAGATGAATAATTTTCGCCGGAGCTCTCGATGCAGAAGAGGCGAGGGAGAGAACGCGGGACGCGTGGGAGCGGAATGGGCTGAGCTCCAGAAAATACCCCAAAAATAAATAACGCAATTTAGGCAGACAGAAATATGTACTGTCTAAATATATATATACCGTATATTGGTTTCACGCTTCAACACACCGGTGGGCTAAAGCAGTTAACTATTTGTCTTTTGTCAACGTGACACTTTTTTACTGATTGGCCGTGTCGGGTGGTGGAGGGTTACGACACATTTATAAATAACGCGATCTAAACCCAAAAACGTTGATTATGAATATATACCGTATATGATGGGATGGTTGAGCGAGCGAGCGAGTGTGCTGGGTTCGTCTATGGGTGGAGGGAGGGAGATCAGCGTGAATAGATTTGGGAGGGAGCTCTCCGGGGCTGAACTGCGGAAAATATTCAAACATTTCCCAGCGCCGCTGAAGGGGTGGGGTGGGTGGCCCCAGGGATTTGGGGGATGGGAGAGGAGGGGGAGAGGGGGGAGAGGGGGAGAGGGGGAGGGGGGGATCGTCCATGAGGAATTAAGGCAGCGAGCGGCGTTTGTTTTACTTTAAATGCGGTTGATGAGAACGGGGCCGGTTGGCACGGGTTGGCTACGTACGGTGCGAAAGAAGTTCAACATACATACAAAGGTCCAAAAACGCCAAGCGGTTAGCAACAAGCAGCGCTATCAAAGTTGCAATAGATAATAGTTCTATCGGTTTTTTTAGCAAGCTTATTTTAAGAGACTGGGATAAGACACGATGATGATGAGGATGATGGGCGCAGTGATAGGGGAGAATCAGGAAGAGAAGTAAGGTGAGCCGCAGTGTGGTGAGTGGGTGGGTGAGTGAGTGGGTGGTGTTGTGACCTGCAGTGTGGTGAGTGAGTGGGTGAGTGAGTGGGTTAGTGGGTGGTGTTGTGACCTGCAGTGTGGTGAGTGAGTGGGTGAGTGAGTGGGTGAGTGGGTGGTGTTGTCACCTGCAGTGTGGTGAGTGGGTGGGTGAGTGAGTGGGTGGTGTTGTGACCTGCAGTGTGGTGAGTGAGTGGGTGAGTGAGTGGGTGGTGTTGTGACCTGCAGTGTGGTGAGTGGGTGGGTGAGTGAGTGGGTGGTGTTGTGACCTGCAGTGTGGTGAGTGGGTGGGTGAGTGAGTGGGTGGTGTTGTGACCTGCAGTGTGGTGAGTGGGTGGGTGAGTGAGTGGGTGGTGTTGTGACCTGCAGTGTGGTGAGTGAGTGGGTGAGTGGGTGGGTGGTGTTGTGACCTGCAGTGTGGTGAGTGGGTGGGTGAGTGAGTGGGTGGTGTTGTGACCTGCAGTGTGGTGAGTGGGTGGGTGAGTGAGTGGGTGGTGTTGTGACCTGCAGTGTGGTGAGTGGGTGGGTGAGTGAGTGGGTGGTGTTGTGACCTGCAGTGTGGTGAGTGAGTGGGTGAGTGAGTGGGTTAGTGAGTGGTGTTGTCACCTGCAGTGTGGTGAGTGGGTGGGTGAGTGAGTGGGTTAGTGAGTGACTGACTGGGTGGGTGGGTTAGTGCCTGGGTGGGTGGGTGAATGAGTGGGTGGGTGGGTGGTTGGGTGAGTGAGTGGGTGAGTGGATGAGTGACTGACTGACTGGGTGGGTGAGTGACTCACTGGGTGGGTGGGTTAGTACCTGGGTGGGTGGGTGAGTAAGTGTCTGACTGGGTAGGTGGGTAAGTGGCTGGGTGGGTGGGTGAGTGGCTGATTGGGTGGGTGAGTGACTGGGTGGGTGAGTGACTGGGTGGGTGAGTGGCTGGCTGGGTGAGTGGCTGGGTGGTGGTTGGACACACACAGGGCTGAGTCTTATAGACGTGAGTCCTCAACGTGGCTGAAGGAATCAATCAATGGGGTGAAGTTGACGGGAACGGTGGCTGTGATTGGCTGGGTTGACAAGAGTCGGGCCTTCTGCTGGACGTCTGTGAAAAAGAGCTTGATAGCTCATCGGAATTCCACGGGTATGAATCAATATTCTCATTGTCAATATAATCAATATTCTCATTCGAAAAACGAATGTCTGCCCCACGCATGGTCTGAGCACCGCGTCCACCGTGGAGATGGAGCGACGAAATTTGGTGAACGGTGGTTGATCCCACCGCGTGATGATGAGAGGTTGGCGATCATGGGCAGGGGGTGGCTTCGTCCAGCAGTGGATTGGCCATGGCTGATGATGATGATGAAGGTTGCTGCTGGCAATACAACCGGTTCTGGTTTTCTCCTAGGCACGTGTGTGAGACCTCGATCCTAAATACACCCAACAGAAATAAACCCAAATCCACGTGTGTGTGTGTGTGAGAGAGACCTCGATCCTAAATACACCCAACAGAAATAAACCCAAATCCACGTGTGTGTGAGACCTCCATCCTAAATACCCCCAACAGAAATAAACCCAAATCCACGTGTGTGTGAGACCTCGATCCTAAATACCCCCAACAGAAATAAACCCAAATCCACGTGTGTGTGTGAGACCTCCATCCTAAATACCCCAACAGAAATAAACCCAAATCCACGTGTGTGCGTGAGAAAGACCTCCATCCTAAATACCCCCCACAGAATTATTTTAACCCAAATCCACGTGTGTGTGTGTGTGTGACCTCGATCCTAAATACACCCAACAGAAATAAACACAAATCCACGTGTGTGTGTGTGTGTGAGACCTCGATCCTAAATACACCCAACAGAAATAAACACAAATCCACGTGTGCGTGAGACCTCGAACCTAAATACCCCCAACAGAAATAAACCCAAATCCACGTGCGCGTGTGTGTGTGTCTGTCCCGCTCACGGCACTCCCCAAGCTCGGGGGAGAGACAAAGGCGGCCGGGCGCGGATTTATTCTGACAAACCCCCACCGCTCCTCGCGTTGCCACCGTGCGCTACCAGCAGCACTTGCCCCGACTGCCTGTCGAGGCTACACGTGGGCGCGGTGGTGGTGGTGGACCTTTTGTCTTTGCTAGCACACAATTCTTCATTGCCGAACTTCCAAAACTAAAATTGCACTGGCAGAGAGATGAGTGGGGGGGGGGGCAGGGGGGTTGGGGGTGGGGGGCAGGGAAGGGGGGGGGGGGTCCTGGGGGGGGGGCGAGGGTGAGGGGGGGTCTGTTTACCGCAATTAAGGGAGAGGGCGATGCTGCTGCTGTAATTCAGCAACTAAATGTCTTCTCCACGTCCTTGCGGTCATTTTTCATTTGTGAACCTCTCTGTGTGTACAAACCCTCTCTCTCTCTCACGCTCTCTCACTCGCACGCTCTCCTTACATTGACGACTCACTCACTCACACTCTCACTCACGTCCTCCTGAGCAATAAATAACACTCGTAACGCTCACTCTCTCACTCTCTCTCACACACTCTCCTTACATTGACGACTCACTCACTCACACTCTCACTCACGCTCACTCACACTCTCTCTCTCACGTCCTCCTGAGCAATAAATAACACTCGTAACGCTCACTCTCTCACTCTCACTCACACGCTCTCTCACTCTCTCTCACACTCTCACTCACACACTCACCTTACATTGACGACTCACTCACTCACACTCTCACTCACGCTCACTCACACTATCTCTCACGCTCACTCACACTCTCTCTCTCACGTCCTCCTGAGCAATAAATAACACTCGTGACGCTCACTCTCTCACTCCCTCACACACTCTCTCTCTCACACGCTCTCTTTCCCTCACTCTCACACACTCTCTCTCACACACTCTCTCTCCCGTAGCCAAACGCTACGGTGACCTCCAGTGGAGGTTGGCACACTACACGTTGCCATCGGCCGTGTGGCTCAGCCGAATCTCACCAGGGGTAACAGACTTGTGCATTTCCTGCGGTGCCAGGGAGGATCTGCCCCACCGGTACTTACGCTGCCAGCGGCTCAAACCAATGTTTCGCCTTTTGGGGGACATCTTCAAGAAACTGGGGATGCCCTTTTACAACAGCAGCTTCGTATATGGGGTGGAGCCTTACCTGGCTAACAAGCGCCATGACCTCGCCAACTTCGCCTGTGCTCAGGCGAAGATGGCGGTGTACAAGATGAAGATAAATATGCTGCAAGGTGACACTGACGGCTGCTCTGCGCTTCCAGTGTTCAGGGGCCTGCTCAAGGCGCGGCTCCGGCTGGAGCACGCCATGTACCACACACGTGTCGGTGATGTGCAGCGCGTCTTCTTCGAACGCTGGGGAGCCGGACAAGCCCCTCTCTGCACCAGCGTGGACGGCACCCTCGTGGTGTTCACCTTCTGAAGCGCTCGCTCGTCACCGTGGCGTGCGCGATGACCACCACAACCACCACGTGACTTTTCTTTCGTGTTGTGCGCGGTGCTTTTAGCGCCACAGCGCATGGATTTGTAGCGTTTATTTTCATTTGTTTGCTGGTGACTTTGTGTGTTTCATATCGAAATCGCCTCCAGTGCTGTTGCTGCTGGCGGCAATAAAAGTTGTTTAAAAGTCAAAAGTCTTTCACTCTCTCTCACGCACACTCTCTCACTCTCACACGCTCCCCACCAAAGACACTAAAACGCTCACGCAATCCCGCACACTCGCACAAAGACACTCACAGACTCACCCACTCACTCACCCACCCACTCACCCACTCACCCATCCACTCACCGACTCACCCACCCACACACTCACCCACCCACTCACCGACTCACCCACCCACCCACTCACCCACTCACTCACTCACCCACCCACCCGCACAATCACCCACCCAATCACCAACTCACCCACTCACTCACTCACCCACTCACTCACTCACCCACCCACCCACTCACCCACTCACCGACTCACCCACCCACTCACTCACCCACCCACTCACCGACTCACCCACTCACTCACCCACCCACTCACCGACTCACCCACTCACCCACCCACTCACTCACCCACCCACCCACCCACTCACCCACCCACCCACACACTCACCCACCCACCCGCTCAGAACCAGGGTAAACGATCAGAACTCGGCGGGCCGGGTGAAGGCCAATTCGAAGAGGTGAGTTTTCAGGACCGACAAATACCGCGAACGAATATTGATTGTCTTGTCAGCAACGCGCCCTGCCAAGGGGCTCGGGGTGAGCTCCGCATGGTGACACGCATGGTGACACGCATGGTGACACGCATGGTGACACGCATGGTGACACGCATGGTGACACGCATGGTGACACGCATGGTGACACGCATGGTGACACGCATGGTGACACGCATGGTGACACGCATGGTGACACGCATGGTGACACGCATGGTGACAAGCGTGGTGAGCTTCGCGTGGTGACAAGCTGGGAGCAGAGATCCGTGACCTCACAGTCCACGGCCGGCAGCGATCAGAAGAACCGCAGGAAGCTCGATGGAGAGTTGACGAGGAATGAGAAGCCCTGCAGGTCCACTTCTCGGCCCACACGGGGAGCCGGGGGCTCTTCAAGGGCTGTGTAGTGGCGGGTCTTGAAATGAAATGTTTTTTTGAATTTCAAGAGTAATTTTGGCTGCTGACCCCTGACCATAGAAGTCAAGTTTACCATGGAAGTCCAGTTTACCATGGGAGTTCAGTTTACCATGGAAGTCCAGTTCACCATGGGAGTCCAGTTCACCATGGGAGTTCAGTTTACCATTGAGGTCCAGTTTACCATGGGAGTCCAATTCACCATGAAAGTCCAGTTCACCATGGAAGTTCAGTTTACTATGGGAGTCCAGTTCACCATGGGAGTTCAGTTTACCATTGAGGTCCAGTTTACCATGGGAGTCCAATTCACCATGGAAGTCCAGTTTACCATGGAAATCCTGTTCACCGTGGGAGTCCAGTTTACCATGGGAGTCCAGTTCACCATGCGAGTCCAGTTTACCATGGAAGTCCAATTCACCATGGGAGTCCAGTTCACCATGGGAGTCCAGTTCACCATGGAAGTCCAGTTTACCATGGGATTCTAGTTTACCATAGAAGTCCAGTTCAACATGGAAGTCCAGTTCACCATGGAAGTCCAGTTTACCATGGGAGTCCAGTTTACCATGGGGAGTTCAGTTTACCATGGGAGTCCAGTTCACCATGGGAGTCCAGTTTACCATGGGCAGAGGTCGGCAAGGACCACCACCACCACCACTGTGTCTCGTATTCACCGCGTGGAATTGCGGTTCTTGAAATTTCGGACAGTTTTTTTGTTACCCGAATTCGAGAGACAAAAACCGTGAATCTTCTTCTCCTGATTTCGCGTGGCCAGCCCCTCT
>NC_136328.1:6989906-6992406 GCF_964198595.1 Lampetra fluviatilis
CAACAACGACCGAAGAAACTCGACGTTTCAGGCAATGGCCCTTCTTCGTAACACACTGTTCGAGCAAATGCGCATACGAAGGCCGGCAGCTTGAGCAGTTCTTAGTGCGTCATCTGGTCCAGATCTTCTGCTCGAGATTCTCGAAGGGGGTGAACGTCTACGCAGGTGAGCGGGCACGTGATGGGCACGTGATGTGCACGTGATGTACACGCCGGGTGATGACCTTTCAGCGGGCAAACTCGCCCACAAGCTGAACTCCGGGGTGCAGAAGCAGGTAGGTGACTTGATGGATCAGCTGACTAATTGGACCCCATTGACTGATTGGACGATTGATTGATTGATTGGATGATTGATTCCAGTTGACCTGATTGATTGATTGATGATTTCACTGATACGATCTGGACAGCCACGCGCAGCAGTAGGAAACTCCACCTCTGTGATAACATCTCTTCAAAGTAGTTGATAGATTTTTTAGTTTGAGAGGTTCAATTCTTGGGTACAGCCCCGCCCCCCACCCACCCCTCCCCCCCGCCCCCCGCCCCTCCCCCACCCACCCCTCCCCCCACGCCCTCTCCCCCCGCCCCCTCTCCCCCCGCCCCCTCTCCCCCCACCCCCTCTCCCCCCGCCCCCTCTCCCCCCGCCCCCTCTCCCCCCGCCCCTCCCCCCGCCCCTCCCCCCGCCCCCTCTCCCCCCGCCCCTCCCCCCACCCACCCCTCCCCCCGCCCCCCGCCCCTCCCCCACCCACCCCTCCCCCCACGCCCTCTCCCCCCGCCCCCTCTCCCCCCGCCCCTCCCCCCACCCCCTCTCCCCCCGCCCCCCTCTCCCCCCGCCCCCTCTCCCCCCGCCCCTCCCCCCACCCCCTCTCCCCCGCACCTCCCCCACCGCAAGCCATTCCTTACTCGCACGAGACCACTTCTACAACTGGCTAGCAGACCGATAGGGGTGACGATGATTCATTATTTTCTCGTACAAATGTTGACAACTATTTCGGTGGGGTAGACGGGGGGGGCGGGGGAAGTGTTGGGGGGGGGGAAATGGAACGAAATCTGTGACAACTATTTCGGTGGGGTAGACGGGGGGGCGGGGGAAGTGTTGGGGGGGGGGGAAATGGAACGAAATCTGAAAGTGTCCCAATAAAAGAACGTGGGTTTGAGTGTGCTTAGCATGACATTGACACGTGGTTTACAGAACAAAGATAAAGATCACACGTGTAGCCTTCACAGACTGTAGGGGCAAGCGCTGTTAGCGAGTAGCGCCTATGAAGGCCGGCACGGCACGCGAGGGGGTGGGTGGCCAGCACCACGCCCGGCCGCCTTTGTCTCCCCAGTGGCGATGTTTACACACCGCACCCACACACACACAGACACACACCCACACACACACCGCACCCACACACACGCACCCCACGCACACACACCGCACCCACACACACACCCACGCACACACACACACCCACACACACGCACCCACGCAGACGCACCCACACACACACCCACACACACCCACACACACACCCACAGACACACACCGCACCCACACACACACACACCCACACACACACACCCACGCACACACACACACACACACCGCACCCACACACACACACACCCACACACACACCCACACACACGCACCCACGCAGTCGCACCCACACACACACACACCCACACACACACCCACACACACGCACCCACGCAGTCGCACCCACACACACACCCACACACACCCACACACACACCCACAGACACACACCGCACCCACACACACACACACCCACACACACACACCCACGCACACACACACACACACACCGCACCCACACACACACACACCCACACACACACCCACACACACGCACCCACGCAGTCGCACCCACACACACACACACCCACACACACACCCACACACACGCACCCACGCAGTCGCACCCACACACACACACACCCACACACACACCCACACACACGCACCCACGCAGACGCACCCACACACACACCCACACACACCCACACACACACCCACAGACACACACCGCACCCACACACACACACACCCACACACACACACCCACGCACACACACACACACACACCGCACCCACACACACACACACCCACACACACACCCACACACACGCACCCACGCAGTCGCACCCACACACACACACACCCACACACACACCCACACACACGCACCCACGCAGTCGCACCCACACACACACCCACACACACCCACACACACACCCACAGACACACACCGCACCCACACACACACACACCCACACACACACACCCACGCACACACACACACACACACCGCACCCACACACACACACACCCACACACACACCCACACACACGCACCCACGCAGTCGCACCCACACACACACACACCCACACACACACCCACACACACGCACCCACGCAGTCGCACCCACACACACACCCACACACACCCACACACACACCCACAGACACACACCGCACCCACACACACACACA
>NC_136328.1:6994906-7019906 GCF_964198595.1 Lampetra fluviatilis
CACACACACACACACCGCACCCACACACACACACACCCACACACACGCACCCACGCAGTCGCACCCACACACACACACCCACACACACACCCCACACACACGCACCCACGCAGTCGCACCCACACACACCCCACACACACCCACGCACACACACACACACACACCGCACCCACACACACACACACCCACTACATACTACGCACCCACGCAGTCGCACCCATACGTTACTGGCATCATTCAAACTCCGAGTGCGGCTTGGGCAAGCGGCGCGGACGATGAAGCGACTACCACCATCACTACCACCATCACCGTCACTACCAACATCACTACCTACATCACTACCACCATCATTACCACCATCACCATCACTACCACCATCACTACCACCATCACCGTCACTACCAACATCACTACCACCATCACTACCACCATCACTACCACCATCACTACCACCATCACCATCACTACCACTACCACCATCACTCACCTCACTACCACATCACTACCACCATCACTACCACCATCACTACCACCACCACTACCACCATCACCACCACCACTACCACCATCACTACCACCATCACTACTACCATCACCATCACTACCACCACGACTACCACCATCACTACCACCACCACAACCACCACCATCACTACCACCATCACTACCACCATCACCATCACTACCACCACTACCACTACCACCATCACCATCACTACCATCATCACCATCACTACCACCATCACTATCACCATCACTACCACCATCACTACCACCATCACCATCACTACCACCATCACCATCACTACCACCATCACTACCACCATCACCATCACTACCACCATCACTACCACCATCACCACCACCACCATCACCACCACCACTACCACCACCACCATCACCATCACTACCACCATCACTACCACCACCACTATCACTAACACCACCACCATCACTACCACCACCACCATCACGACCACCACTACTACCACCATCACCACCATCACTATCACCATCACTACCACCACCATCACTACCACCACCACTACCACCACCACTAACACCACCATCACTACCACCATCACTACCACCATCACTACCACCACCACTACCACCACCATCACTACCACCACCACTACCACCACCATCACTACCACCACCACTACCACCAACACCATCACCACCACTACCATTACCACCAACACTACCACCACTACTAACACCACCACTACTACCACCATCACTATCACCACCACCACTACCACCATCACCATCACCACCACTATCACCATCACTACCACCACTACTACCACCATCACTACCACCATCACTACCACCACCACCACTACTACCACCACCACTACTACCACCATCACCACCACTACCACTACTACCACCACCACTACCACCATCACCACTACCACCACCACTACTACCACCATCACTACCACCATCACCACTACCACCACCACTACTACCACCACCACTACCACCATCACTACCACCACCATCACCACCACCACCATCACCACCACCACTACCACCACTACCACCTCCACTACCACCATCACTACCACCTCCACTACCACCATCACTACCACCACCATCACCACCATCACTACCACCACCACTACCACCATCACCACCACCACTACCACCATCACTACCACCATCACTACTACCATCACCATCACTACCACCACGACTACCACCATCACTACCACCACCACAACCACCACCATCACTACCACCATCACTACCACCATCACCATCACTACCACCACTACCACTACCACCATCACCATCACTACCATCATCACCATCACTACCACCATCACTATCACCATCACTACCACCATCACTACCACCATCACCATCACTACCACCATCACCATCACTACCACCATCACTACCACCATCACCATCACTACCACCATCACTACCACCATCACCACCACCACCATCACCACCACCACTACCACCACCACCATCACCATCACTACCACCATCACTACCACCACCACTATCACTAACACCACCACCATCACTACCACCACCACCATCACGACCACCACTACTACCACCATCACCACCATCACTATCACCATCACTACCACCACCATCACTACCACCACCACTACCACCACCACTAACACCACCATCACTACCACCATCACTACCACCATCACTACCACCACCACTACCACCACCATCACTACCACCACCACTACCACCACCATCACTACCACCACCACTACCACCAACACCATCACCACCACTACCATTACCACCAACACTACCACCACTACTAACACCACCACTACTACCACCATCACTATCACCACCACCACTACCACCATCACCATCACCACCACTATCACCATCACTACCACCACTACTACCACCATCACTACCACCATCACTACCACCACCACCACTACTACCACCACCACTACTACCACCATCACCACCACTACCACTACTACCACCACCACTACCACCATCACCACTACCACCACCACTACTACCACCATCACTACCACCATCACCACTACCACCACCACTACTACCACCACCACTACCACCATCACTACCACCACCATCACCACCACCACCATCACCACCACCACTACCACCACTACCACCTCCACTACCACCATCACTACCACCTCCACTACCACCATCACTACCACCACCATCACCACCATCACTACCACCATCACCACCACCACTACCATCACCACCACCACCATCACCACCACCACTACCACCACTACCACCACCACTACCACCATCACTACCACCACCATCACCACCACCACCATCACCACCACCACCACCACTACCACCACTACCACCACCACTACCACCATCACTACCACCACCATCACCACCACCACCATCACCACCACCACTACCACCACTACCACCACCACTACCACCATCACTACCACCATCACTACCACCATCACCACCACTACCACCACTACCACCACCACTACCACCATCACTACCACCACCACTACCACCATCACCACCACTACCACCATCACCACTACCACGACCACCACCACCACCATCACCACCACCACCACCACCACCACTACCACCATCACGATCACCACCACTACTATCACCATCACTACCACCACTACCACCACCACTACCACCACCACCATCACAACCACTACCATTACCACCACTACCACCACTACTAACACCACCACTACTACCACCATCACTATCACCACCACCACTACCACCATCACCATCACCACCACTATCACCATCACTACCACCACCATCACTACCACCACTACTACCACCATCACTACCACCATCACTACCACCACCACCACTACTACCACCACCACTACTACCACCATCACCACCACTACCACTACTACCACCACCACTACCACCATCACCACTACCACCACCACTACTACCACCATCACTACCACCACCATCACTACCACCACCACCATCACCACCACCACCATCACCACCATCACTACCACCATCACCACCACCACTACCATCACCACCACCACCATCACCACCACCACCACCACCACTACCACCACCACTACCACCATCACTACCACCACCATCACCACCACCACCATCACCACCACCACTACCACCACTACCACCTCCACTACCACCATCACTACCACCTCCACTACCACCATCACTACCACCACCATCACCACCATCACTACCACCATCACCACCACCACTACCATCACCACCACCACCATCACCACCACCACTACCACCACTACCACCACCACTACCACCATCACTACCACCACCATCACCACCACCACCATCACCACCACCACCACTACCACCACTACCACCACCACTACCACCATCACTACCACCACCATCACCACCACCACCATCATCTACCACCATCACCACCACCACTACCATCACCACCACCATCACCACCACCACCACTACCACCACCACTACCACCATCACTACCACCACCATCACCACCACCACCATCACCACCACCACTACCACCACTACCACCACCACTACCACCATCACTACCACCACCACTACCACCATCACTACCACCACCACTACCACCATCACCACCACTACCACCATCACCACTACCACGACCACCACCACCACCATCACCACCACCACCACCACTACCACCATCACTACCACCACCACCACCGTATAAATGTTGGAGCCGAGTGGCAAACTAAAGAGTGGAACGCGTCCCAGAGGAGGGAACGTCCACGGCGTGGAGATGGAGCGATGAGATGGAGCGGTGAGATGGAGCGATGAGAATCGGCTCCCTCGTGCGGGGCTGCCGCCGCCTCGGCTTGCTCGGTCGCGACGTGACCGCGAGTGGTGACGACAGGGCGTGGTGAGGCCTCCATCCAGCAGTGGATTGTCATGGCTGATGATGATGATGACGATGATGATGATTGTCATGGCTGATGATGATGACGACGATGATGATGATGATGATGATTGTCATGGCTGATGATGACGACGACGATGATGATGATGATTGTCATGGCTGATGATGATGACGATGATGATGATTGTCATTTCTGCTGCTGCTGATGATGATGACGATGATGATGGTCGTAGCGCTCGTGTCGCGTGATCCCCAGCTCAAGTTTCCCTTTCTACCATTCGCCAAATCACGAAACACCAACAACAACCACCACCACAACCACCACCACCACCACCGACAACAACACAGAGGCGTGGCAGCTTGTACATTTCTAGACGACGCAGCCGCCAGACGATGTTCATCATCGCCGTCATCATCACCCAGGTTCAATCCACTACTGGATGAAATTAAAAAAGAAATCGGAATTGTTCATAATAGAAGTTGTTTTTGGGTTCGATCGCGTAAATATATAAACGTGTCGTTAAAACCCGCCACCACCCGACACAGACAACTAGTAAGGGTTGTCACGTAAACAGAACGTGGCCAATTCGTCACTAGTACAGCACTAGTGTGTAGTGTATAGCAGTGTAGTGTATAGTGTAGTGTATAGTGTAGTGTATTGTGTAGTGTATTGTGTAGCGTATAGAAGTGTAGTGTATTGTGTAGTGTATAGTGTAGTGTATAGTGGTGTAGTGTATAGTAGTGTAGTGTATAGTGTAGTGTATAGTGTAGTGTATTGTGTAGTGTATTGTGTAGTGTATAGAAGTGTAGTGTATTGTGTAGTGTATAGTAGTGTAGTGTATAGTGTAGTGTATAGTGGTGTAGTGTATAGTAGTGTAGTGTATAGTGTAGTGTATAGTAGTGTAGTGTATAGTGTAATGTATAGTGTAGTGTATAGTATAGTAGTGTAGTGTATAGTGTAGTGTATAGTGTAGTGTATAGTAGTGTAGTGTATAGTGTAGTGTAAAGTAGTGTAGTGTATAGTGTAGTGTATAGTAGTTTAGTGTATAAAATTGTAGTGTATAGTGTAGTGTATAGTGTAGTGTATAGTAGATTAGTGTATAGTAGTGTAGTGTATAGTGTCGTATATAGTAGTGTAGTGTATAGTAGTTTAGTGTATAGTATAGTAGTGTAGTGTATAGTGTAGTATATAGTAGTGTAGTGTATAGTAGTTTCGTGTATAGTGTAGTAGTGTATAGTAGTGTAGTGTATTGTGTAGTGTAAAGTAGTGTAGTGTATAGTAGTGTATAGTGTAGTGTATAGTAGTGTAGTGTAAAGTAGTGTAGTGTATAGTAGTGTAGTGTATAGTAGTTTAGTGTATAGTGAAGTAGTGTATAGTGTAGTGTATAGTAGTGTAGTGTATTGTGTGGTGTATAGTGTAGTGTATAGTAGTGTAGTGTATAGTAGTGTAGTATATAGTGCAGTGTATAGTAGTGTATAGTGTAGTGTATAGTAGTGTATAGTGTAGTGTATAGTAGTGTAGTGTATAGTGTAGTAGTGTATATTAGTGTAGTGTATAGTAGTGTAGTGTATAGTGTAGTAGTGTATATTAGTGTAGTGTATAGTAGTGTAGTGTATAGTGTAGTGTATAGTAGTGTATAGTAGTGTAGTGTAAAGTAGTGTAGTGTATAGTGTAGTGTATAGTGTAGTGTGTAGTGTAGTGTATAGTGTAGTGTATAGTAGTGTAGCCTGAAACGAGCGAGCGGCCGTGAGCTGGCAGATGTTAACTACCTCGCCTGGTGTACAGGAGGTCGTCGGTTCGATCCCGACCCTGACGCCTGTTGTTGTATATTTGGAGTTTGTGGTGTCTCTCTCTCTCATCATCATCATCACGGTGGCTAGGAGATGTTAACTACCTCGCCTGGAGTACAGAAGGTCGTCGGTTCGATCCCGACCCTGACGACGCCTGCTGCTGTATATTTGTAGTTTGCGTGTCTCTCATCATCATCATCATCACGGTGGCTAGGAGATGTTAACTCCCTCGCCTGGTATACAGGAGGTCGTGGGTTCGACCCCGACCCTGACGCCTGCTGTATATGTGGAGTCTGCGTGTCTCTCTCTCATCATCATCACGGTGGCTAGGAGATGTTAACTACCTCGCCTGGTATACATGAGGTCGTGGGTTCGATCCCAACCCTGACGCCTGCTGCTGTATATTTGCAGTTTCCCCTCCACGTGAACAATTCAACATCCCACGCGTTCCGAGTGTTCGGCTGCCATCCGTGGTGTCTCAGGTCGCGTCTCAAGAAGCATAACAATTTTTTTAAAGCAAACAAAAAATACCATACTCTTTGGTTCTTTCGGGAAAGTCACGTAGGTGAAAATAATAATAAATAAAAATAAGAATGAAGTTAAAATAAATTTTAAAATAAAAATATAAATAACTCAATTAAATCACGACGTTTCGATTGCAACACAAGCAATCATCGTCAGGTGTGAAATCGCAGCTGGAATTGTTTTTTACTAAACTACTTTAGTAAACTAAAAAAAAATCTAGCCGTGACTTTCACACCTGATGATGATTGCTTGTGTTGCAATCGAGAAACGTCATGATTTAATTTACTTTAATTTATTCATATTCTTAGTTTTTTTCGGTAAAGTCACGTAGATAAAACATCAAAATTAATGAAAATTAAAAAAAATAAAAAAAAAATCACGACGTTTCGGAGGCAACACAAGTCTCCGTCATCAGGTGTGACCGTCACAGCCAGATTAGCTGCATCAAGTGTGACGGTCCCACCTGATGACGGAGACTTGTGTTGCCTCCGAAACGTCGTGATTTTTGTTTTTATTTTATTTTCATTAATTTTGATGTTTTACCTACGTGACTTTACCGAAAAAAACTAAGAATATGATTCCTTGCAGTCACGAAAGCTTCAAATCTAGAATTATTTATTCATCTTTTTATTTCTAATTTTATCTTGTTTTTTACATTTTCTACCTACGTGACTTTACCGAAAGAGCCAACGAGTATGCATCCTTGCAGTCACGAAAACTTAAAATCTAGAAAGAAAAAAGCCCAAATCAGTTGTAGTAAATTCCACATTCCTATTGACGAAGGGAGGGGGGAGGAGGTGGCGAGGGGGGGCAGGTAAGTCCGTGATGATCGCCTCCGACGGAGCTGTGAGTGATGACGGGAAGGCTGAATGGATGCGGCTCGCTCGCGATGTCCGTACGGGCACCCTGCGAGTGAGGAAGCTGTGGACAGGAGGAGGGAGGAGGAGGGAGGGAGGGAGCGAGAGTGAGTGATGAGTTCCGCGCAGAGACATCTGAGTGAGGTCTCACCGCCAGTGAGTGATGGATCGTCGCTGCGGGGCAGCAGCAACAGCAGCAGCAGCAGCAGCAACAGTAGCAGCAGCAGCAACAGCAGCAGCAACAGCAGCAACAGCAACAGTAGCAGCAGCAGCAGCAACAGTAGCAGCAGCAGCAGCAACAGCAGCAGCAGCAACAGTAGCAGCAGCAACAGCAGCAGCAGCAGCAGCAACAGTAGCAGCAGCAACAGCAGCAGCAGCAGCAGCAACAGCAGCAGCAGCAACAGTAGCAGCAACAGCAGCAGCAACAGCAGCAACAGCAACAGCAGCAACAGTAGCAGCAGCAACAGTAGCAGCAGCAACAGCAGCAGCAGCAGCAACAGTAGCAGCAGCAACAGTAGCAGCAGCAACAGCAGTAACAGCAGCAACAGCAACAGCAGCAGCAGCAACAGCAGCAGCAGCAACAGCAGCAGCAACAGCAGTAACAGCAGCAGCAGCGACACCATCAACGCTGTCGCAATCACTACCAGTTACAGCCGCCACATTAAACACCGTCACCATGGTCACCATCAACACAACCATCGCTATCACTGCCATCGCTATGACCACCATCAGCACCATCAACACAACCATCACTATCACCATCAACACAACCATCATCATCACCATCAACACAACCATCGCCATCACCATCAACACAACCATCGCCATCACTATCATCGCTATGACTACCATCATCACCATCAACACAACCATCGCCATCACTATCATCGCCATGACCACCATCATCACCATCAACACAACCATCGCCATCACCATCAACACACAACCATCGCCATCACTATCACTATCATCGATATCATCGCTATGACCACCATCATCATCAAAGACAAAGATCCCCCGTATAGCCTCAACAGACTATAGGGGCAAGTGCTGTTAGCGAGCACCTATGAAGGCCGGCACGGCACACGAGGGGGTGGGTGCCAACACCACGCCCGGCCGCCTTTGTCTCCCCAGCGGCGATGTTTACTACACACCGCGTCTCTCTCTCTCATCATCACAGTGGCTAGGAGATGTTAACTACCTCGCCTGGTGTACAGGAGGTCGTGGATTCGATCCCGACCCTGACGCCTGCTGCTGTATATTGGGAGTTTGCGTGTCTCTCTCTCTCATCATCATCATCACGGTGGCTAGGAGATGTTAACTACCTCGCCTGGAGTACAGGAGGTCGTGGGTTCGATCCCGACCCTGACGCCTGCTGCTGTATATTTTGAGTTTGCGTGTCTCTCTCTCTCCCCGTGGTCGAGTGGATGTTTCTCCAGGTCCCTCCGGTTCTTCCCTTCCACATTTAGAATCAGCATCGCTCGTTTGCAACATTCGGCTGCTGCTACACACTTCCACACGACGAGGCTAAGCCGCTTCGTGGAGCCATAGTTTATAATGACCAGGTCACTTCTGAAAAGAGCCACATGGAGCTCATTTTGGGGCCCGGACCTCGTCAAATAAAACTAAATAAAAGTTGTAGTTTAGTTCAATAGGAATAACAGCAAACTCTCTTATCGAAGTATCATCAACGAAGCAGACGGCACAGATCTCACCATCACGCGGACGTGCATCCACCGAGGATAAACTCGCGGAAGCCATCATTACCTCCTTTTCCAGTACCAGAATATAATAATAGTGGGTTTCCCCTTTTTTTCTGCAACAAAACTGAAACCTTTTTTACGAGGAATCACGTCTGCATTGACCACAATACTCGTGGTCAAAATGTAAACAAAAAACACACTCTGATAATATATCATAATAATAATATATCTGAGTGTATTTTGCAAACAAAAAACACACCCTGATAATATATGATAATAATATATCTGAGTGTATTTTTTTCTTTGCATTTTGACCACAAGTATTGTGGTCAATGCAAACGTGATTCCTTGTAAAAAAAATGTTTCAGTTTTCTCGCGGAAGCCCTCAACTAGATCCATGGTCTGGCGAGTGCTGCTGGCGGGGAGCGGTGGCGCAGCGCTTAGCGCCCCAAGCAACGACCCCGGCAACGATGATCTGAACCGACCCTGGGCTTCCCCTAGGTCAACTCAGCCTCAACTAATTCCCCCCCGGTGTTTTAAACAATCACCGACGCGAAGACGAACAACTCTGTGGTGAGTGACGGGGTGTCTGGCCACACCGTGCCGGCCTGCACTGAGCGACGCGTCCCTTGCCCGCTAACGGCGCCTTGCAGCCTGTCGAGGCTACACGGGGGACCTTTGTCTTTGCCGTGGTGTGCTGGGTCCGCTCTGGTCGAGGAGACGGGGCCGCGTGCCTCACCCGCAGGAATTGTCGCTGCCATCGTCGGCAGCGACAGTGAGTTTGACGGATCTCACGGACCTGCCGCCCCCCTGCAGGGAGCTTCCTCGCCCTGCCGTGGTGGGGGGGCTGTGGTGGGGAGGAGGAGGTGGGGGGGAGGAGGAGGAGGTGGGGGGGAGGAGGTGGGGGGGAGGTGGTGGGGGGGGGCTGTGGTGGGGAGGAGGTGGGGGGGCTGTGGTGGGGAGGAGGAGGTGGGGGGGAGGAGGAGGTGGGGGGGAGGTGGTGGGGGGGGCTGTGGTGGGGAGGAGGTGGGGGGGCTGTGGGGGGGAGGAGGAGGTGGGGGGGAGGAGAAGGTGGGGGGGGCTGTGGTGGGGAGGAGGTGGGGGGGCTGTGGGGGGAGGTGGTGGAGGAGGTGGGGGGGCTGTGGGGGGGGAGGTGGGGGCTGTGGTGGGGAGGAGGTGGGGAGGAGGTGGGGGGGGGGCTGTGGTGGGGGGAGGTGGGGGCTGTGGGGGGGAGGAGGAGGTGGGGGGGAGGTGGTGGGCGGGGGCTGTGGTGGGGAGGTGGTGGAGAAGGTGGGGGGGGAGGAGGAGGTGGGGAGGAGGTGGGGAGGAGGTGGGGAGGAGGTGGGGAGGAGGTGGGGAGGAGGTGGGGAGGAGGTGGGGGGGAGGAGTAGAGACGGTGGAGGTGGTGGTTCTGGTTGTGTTGTTAGTGGCGGTTGGGTTGATGGTGGTGGTGGTAGTAGTGGTGGTGGTGGTGGTAGTGGTGGTGGTGGTGGTAGTGGTGGTGGTGGTAGTGGTGGTGGTAGTGGTGGTGGTTGTGTTGTTAGTGGCGGTGGGGTTGATGGTGGTCGTGGTGGTGGTGGAAAATTGGTGGCGTGGGTGGTTGCGCATAGTGGTGGCTGGTAGTGGGGGTGTGGATGGTGGTGTTCGTGTAGCTGTTGTGGTTGTTGTGGTTATTGTTGTTGTGGTGGTGGTGAGGGTGATGGTGGTAGTGGTGGTGGTGGTGGTTGTGTTGTTGTTGTGGTGGTGGTGGTGTTGGTGTTGGTGGTGGTTGTGTTGTTGTTGTGGTGGTGGTGTTGTTGTTGTGGTGGTTGTGTTGTTGTTGTGGTGGTGGTTGTGTTGTTGTTGTGGTGGTGGTTGTGTTGTTGTTGTGGTGGTGGTGGGGGTGATGGTGGTAGTGGTAGTGGTGGTGGTTGTGTTGTTGTTGTGGTGGTGGTTGTGTTGTTGTTGTGGTGGTGGTGGTGGGGGTGATGGTGGTGGTGGTGTTGGTGGTGGTTGTGTTGTTGTTGTGGTGGTGGTTGTGTTGTTGTTGTGGTGGTAGTGGTAGTGGTGGTGGTTATATTGTTGTTGTGGTGGTGGTTGTGTTGTTGTTGTGGTGGTTGTGTTGTTGTTGTGGTGGTTATGTTGTTGTTGTGGTGGTTGTGTTGTTGTGGTGGTGGTGGTGGTGGTGCAGCGGTCAGCGCGCTGCTCAATGGTCCCCGCTCACGGCCACCAACAGCACCGGTGACGATTGCCAGAACCGGTCCCTGGGCCTCCCCTAAGTCGACTCAGCCTCAAATGAGTACCCGGTGCGGTGTGTAGTAAATATCGCCACTGGGGAGACAAAGGCGGCCGGGCGTGGTGCTGGCCACCCACCCCCCACGTGTGTGTCGTGCCGGCCTTCATAGGTGCTCGCTAACAACACTTGCACCCCAAAAGTGTTTTTAAGGCGATACGGGGCTGGGGGGGGACGTCTTTATCTCTGTGCGTTTGTGAAAGAGCGGTGGTGCAGTGGTTAGCGCATTGTGTGTGTGTGTGTGGGGAGCGGTGGTGCAGTGGTTAGCGATCAGTGCCGGATTATCCTATTAGAAAAAGTGACTACATAAGTGTAGTAGCTACACGTGTAGTAGCTACTACTACATATGTAGTAGCTACTACATATGTAGTAGTAGCTACACATTTAGTAGCTACTACACATGTCGTAGCTACACGTGTAGTAGCTACTACATGTGTAGTAGCTACTACACATGTAGTAGTAGCTACACATTTAGTAGCTACTACACATGTCGTAGCTACACGTGTAGTAGCTACTACATATGTAGTAGCTACTACATATGTAGTAGTAGCTACACATTTAGTAGCTACTACACATGTCGTAGCTACACGTGTAGTAGCTACTACATGTGTAGTAGCTACTACACATGTAGTAGCGCAGCGCGCTAACTGCTACACACAAACACGTGCTTACACACACACACGTGTTTACACACATATGTGTACACACATACTCGAGTACACACTGTACACACATACACGTCTGTACACACGTGTGTACTCTTGTATGTGTGTATGGGTGCATATGTGGATGCATGTGTGCGGGTACATACGGCCTGCATGTGTTCATGCATCTGCGTGAATGTGTGCCCGTGTGTGTGTATGCGTGTGTGTGTATGCGTGTGTGTGTATGCGTGTGTGTGTATGCGTGTGTGTGTATGCGTGTGTGTGTATGCGTGTGTGTGTATGCGTGTGTGTGTATGCGTGTGTGTGTATGCGTGTGTGTGTATGCGTGTGTGTGTATGCGTGTGTGTGTATGCGTGTGTGTGTATGCGTGTGTGTGTATGCGTGTGTGTGTATGCGTGTGTGTGTATGCGTGTGTGTGTATGCGTGTGTGTGTATGCGTGTGTGTATGCGTGTGTGTGTATGCGTGTGTGTGTATGCGTGTGTGTATGCGTGTGTGTGTGTATGTATTGCACTTGGCCTGGCACAAGCGTCGTGGTGACGTCACCGCCACTTAGTGGCGAATGGCGGTTGTTGTTGTTGTGTATGTGTGCGTGTTTGTATATGTGTGTGTGTATGCGTGTGTGTGTATGTGTGTGTGTATGCGTGTGTGTGTATGCGTGTGTGTGTATGTGTGTGTGTATGCGTGTGTGTGTGTGTGTATGCGTGTGTATGCGTGTGTGTGTATGTGTGTGTGTATGCGTGTGTGTGTGTGAATGTGTGCCCGTGTGTATGCATGTGTGTGCGTGCGTGTGTGTATGTGTGTGCGTGTGTGTATGCGTGTGTGTGTGTATGCGTGTGTGTGTATGCGTGTGTGTGTGTATGCGTGTGTGTGTGTATGCGTGTGTGTGTGCGTGCGTGTGTGTATGTGTATGCATGTGTGTGTATGCGTGTGTGTGTATGCGTGTGTGTGTGTGTGTATGCGTGTGTGTGTGTGTATGCGTGTGTGTGTGTATGCGTGTGTGTGTGTATGCGTGTGTGTGTGTGTATGCGTGTGTGTATGCGTGTGAGTGTGGTGCTGGCCACCCACCCCCTCGTGTGTGCCGTGCCGGCCTTCATAGGTGCTGCTACTCGCTAACAGCACTTGCCCCTACAGTCTGTTGAGGCTATACGGGGGATCTTTCTTTGCGGGCTGCTGCTCGCTAACCAACACGGTGCGCTGCACGATCGATAACCCCAGCGGCGCCATATTAATCGGAGCGGCCGTATTAATCGGGGCGGCCGCCGGGAGAAATCGGTCCGGAGCGATCGGTCTCATCCACACGCGGCTTCAAGGAGCTCGTGTTGACCCCCTCCCCCCCCTACCCCCCTCGTGAGAGAGGCGTGCGCGTGAAGGGGGCAAAGCTGTACAACAACAATAACAACAATAACAACAACAATAACAACAACAACAAAATGTGCAAAGGGTTGTTTAAAAAGAAAAAAATAAATTAAGGTTTAATAAAAAAAAAATATTTTAAAATATTAAATTTTTCAAAGTTGGAAAATACATTCAAGTCCGCTTCGAAACCCCCCAATCACTCCATCACTTCAAGGTGTGGCCGCTTGCCCCCTGCTGCTGCTGCGCTTCTTGTTTCCTGCCTGCCCGTGCATTGCCCATCGAGATCCGAGGATGCCAATGCGCGATTATCCGTTTGAGTTGTCGTCATTGTTTGTGATGCTCATCGTCATCATCATCATTAGTAGTAGTTACACAAGCAACTCGTGGGACGCATCTTTTCGCCGCCACGCTCTCTCCGTGTGTGTGTGTCGGCTCGGCCAAGGGTGACTCAACACACCGGGGGCAGCGGGGGGAGGGCAGCGGGGGGGGGGCAGCGGGGGGGAGGGGGCAGCGGGGGGGGTGGGGGCAGTGGGGGATGGTGGTGGTGGTGGGCGGGGTGGATTTATTCGCTTCAACACTGATTCCGCTTCCACTTAGGAGAGCCCCTTTCGTTCACAAAGGCCCCCCCCTCCCAGCACGCCCCCCCCCCACCAAGCCCACCCCCCTGCCCCCCCCCGAAGCCCATCCGCCCCCCCCCCCTGCACCCCGCCCCTCCCAAGTTTTCTCGCTACAGCAGCGACTTTCATAGCCAGCACGCTTTGCTTAAGTGGCCAAAACGAAATCACTTCAACTGCGATGGCTTCTTGGGTACGGTGCCTCCGGTACGGTGCGTGAGCACGTGTGTGTGTGTGTGTCCACGTGTGTGTGTGTGTCCACGTGTGTGTGTGTTCACGTGTGTGTGTGTGTGTGTCCACGTGTGTGTGTCCACGTGTGTGTGTGTGTGTGTGTTCACGTGTGTGTGTGTGTCCACGTGTGTGTATGTCCACGTGTGTGTATGTCCTTCCACGTGTATGTCCTTCCACGTGTGTGTCCACGTGTGTGTCCACGTGTGTGTCCACGTGTGTGTGTGTGTCCACGTGTGTGTGTGTGTCCGCGTGTGTGTGTGTCCACGTGTGTGTGTCCACAGTTGTGTGTGTATGTTTGTGTGTTTGGGGAGCGGTGGCGCAGTGGTTAGCGCGCTGTGCTGCAAACCCGGTGTCTCAAGTTCGATTCCCGCTCACGACCACCCACCCCCTCGTGTGCCGTGACGGCCTTCCTAGGTACTACTCGCTAACAGCACTTGCCCCAACAGTCTGTTAAGGCTATACGGGGGATCTTTGTTGTCTTGGTTGTTGAGGAGCGGTGGCGCAGCGATCAGCGCACTGCGCTATATAACCCCCTCCCACCCACGCCTACTGGATCCCAAACAACGGCTAGCGTCAGTGGCGAGCGACATCTGATCAGCCGGCCTCCACTGACCGGCGTGGTGAAGTATGGTCAAACGTGCCTGACGTGTTGTGGGGGATGCCTTCATCCGGTTTGTAGACCCGCATAGAGACCCATAGACTCACACAGAGACCCATAGACTCACACAGAGACCCATAGACTCAAACAGAGACCCATAGACTCACACAGAAACCCATAGAGTTACACAGAGACACATAGACTCAAACAGAGACCCATAGACTCACACAGAGACCCATAAACTCACACAGAGACCCATAGACTCAAACAGAGACCTATAGACTCACACAGAGACCCATAGACTCACACAGAAACCCATAGAGTTACACAGATACACATAGACTCACGCAGAGACCCATAGACTCACACAGAGAGACATAGACTCACACAGAGACCCATAGACCCACACAGAGACCCATAGACTCACACAGAGACCCATAGACTCACACAGAGACCCATAGACTCACACAGAGACCCATAGACTCACACAGAGACCCATAGACTCACACAGAGACCCATAGACTCACACAGAGACCCATAGACCCACACAGAGACCCATATACTCACACAGAGACCCATAGACTCACACAGAGACCCATAGACTCACACAGTGACACATCGACTCACACAGAGACCCATAGACTTACACAGAGACCCATAGACTCACACAGAGACCCATAGACTCACATAGAGACCCATAGACTCACACATATAAACATAGACTCACACAGAGACCCATAGACTCACACAGAGACCCATAGACTCACACATAGACCCATAGACTCACGCAGAGACCCATAGACTCACATAGACACCCATAGACTCACACATATAAACATAGACTCACACATAGACCCATAGACTCACACAGAGACCCATAGACTCACACAGAGACCCATATACTCACACAGAGAGCCATATACTCACCACACAGATATCCATAGACTTACACAGAGACCCATAGACTCACACAGAGGCACATAGACTCACACAGAGACGCATAGACTCACACAGAGACCCATAGACTCACACAGAGACCCATAGACTCACACAGAGACCTTATTTATGGTTGTCGAATGAGCAATTCACAACTTATGATGACAATCGCTGATGATGATGCTGGTGATTGCTGGAGGATGATGATTGTCGAGGGTGGTGTTAATGATCGTGGCCGACAGGTGCGAGTTTCTTCTCAAATGAGCATTGCGGTGATGTTCATCTCCACGTTCCTATGGCGGGGGGGGGCGAGACTCACCATAGGACAACAACTGCATTGACGTTTCCCACAATGCGGTACTTCTCTTCTTTATCGACCCCGAGCGACAACGATGACGACGATGACGACGATGACGATTATGACAATGATGATGACGATGATGATGACGACGATGATGATGACAATGATGATGACGACGACGATGATGATGATGACGATGACGATTATGACGATGATGATGACGATGATGATGACGACGATGATGATGACAATGATGATGACGACGACGATGATGATGATGACGATGCAGATGACGATGATGATGACGATGATGATGACGATGATGATGACGACGATGATGGCGATGACGATGACGACGCTGATGACGACGATGATGATGATGACGATGAAATGGAACCTCGTAATCTACTGACAAGCGAGCCGCTCGCTCTTCCGTCTGAGCCACCGGGGCCGGTCACGTGATCACGATGATGATGAAGATGATGATGATGAAGATGAGGATGAAGAGGGTGACGACAAAACGAGTGGTCAAGAAGCCCCTTACACTCCTCCGACCCCTGGCTCACCCCAGCCCAGCCCTACCCTAACCTCCCTCCATCCCTCCCCACCTTCCTTTTACCCCCCCTCCTCCCCAGCTGATGAGATCCCGAGATAACCCCCCAACCCCCCGCCCCCCAACCCCCAACCCCCCGCCCCCATCTCAGCTGACGGCGCGGACAGACTCAGGCCGGAGGAGTTGTCCCTCGTCCAGGAGCGGGAGAATCTCCACCACCACCACTCTGATCACGCCTAAGCCCCCCCCTCCCTCCCCCCCTCATTCCCTCCCTCCCCCCTCCCTCATTCCCTCCGTCCCTCATTCCCTCCCTCACTCCGTCCCTCATTCCCTCCCTCCCTTCCCCCTCCCTCATTCCCTCCCTCCCTCTCCTCTCGATACCTCTCAACCAATACCTCCCCCCCCTCATTCCCTCCCTCCCTCATTCCCTCCCTCCGTCCCTCACCCCCTCATTCCCTCCTTCTCTCATTCCCTCCCTCCCTCATTCCCTCTTCCTCATTCACTCCCTCCGTCCCTCATTCCCTCCCTCTCTCATTCCCTCCCTCCCTCATTCCCTCTCCCTCATTCACTCCCTCCGTCCCTCATTCTCTCGCCTCTCTCATTCCCTCCCTCCCTCATTCCCTCATTCACTCCCTCCGTCCCTCATTCCCTCCCTCTCTCATTCCCTCCCTCCTTCCGTCCCTCATTCCCTCCCTCTCCTCTCGATACCTCTCAACCAATACCTCCCCCTGCCTCCCTCCCCCAGTCTCTCCATCCCTCTGCTGCCTCTCTTTTTTATTATTATTTTTTTCGATCAGAGGAAACGAGAAGATGCTCGGTGTGGGCACTTTGCTTCGTTCATCATTTAGTTTTTGTTTTGTTTTTTTTCAATGCTTTGTTTTATGTGCCCCCCCCCCCTTTTTTAATGAAAGATTTCACAAAATATTTCACGCTCTGCTCCCCTCCTTCTTACCCCATCCACCCTCTCTCTCTACCCCCCCCCCCTTTCTCTCAACCCCTCCCCCCTATCTCCCCCTCCCCCTCTCTCTCTAACCCCCCCCCTATCTCTCCCCCCCCCTCTCTCTCTACCCCCCCCCCCCTATCTCTCCCCCCCCCCCTCTCTCTCTACCCCCACCACCACCAGCCTCGTGCGGGAGTGCCAACGCATCCAGAGGGCGGTAAAGGAAAGGTGAGTTAGGGCTTCCGCGGATGTTTATTTTCCTGTTGTTGCCGCATTTCTTTTTTTCACGGGATGCCTCGACCTTTAACAAGGGAGGCTGTGGGGGGGAGGGCGAGCTGGGAGGGTTTAGGGCATTCACTGATTTCTTATCGGTGCTTGTTCCTACTTACACAAATTGGAGCTAAGTAGGTGGAGGGAGGGAGCGAGAGAGGTGGTCAAAGTAAGGGCATCTACAGATTCCTTTCGCGCAGTTCTCTCTTGTGTGAAACAGTGCCGAGGGAGAGTCGCGGATGCCGGATCCCTCCGCAGGGAGGGTTGGAGCTTCCGCGGGTTTTTTTTCAGGTAAAGATATGGGGGGGGGGGGTGGTTAGGGCTTCCACGGATTTTTTTCCCCCGTAAAGAAAGGGCTTCCACGGATTTATTTTCGTGGTTGTTCTTCTGTAAGTATGGGGTGGTTAGGGTTTCCACGGATTTCTTTTCGTGGTTGTTCTTCTGTAAGTAGGGGGTGGTGGTTAGGGCTTCCACGGATTTCTTTTCGTGGTTGTTCTTCTGTAAGTAGGGGGTGGTTAGGGCTTCCACGGATTTATTTCCGTGGTTGTTCTTCTGTTAGTAGGGGGCTGGTTAGGGCTTTCACTGATTTCTATTCGTGGGGGGTTTCTTCCTTAAGGTGGGAGTTGTCGGGGGGGGGGGGGCAGTGCGTTGTCGGATTCTGGATCGCCTCTAAAAAAAGAAAGGGAACACTTCTCCGCCCACAATCTCTGCTGTTGTCGCTTCAACTCGGCCTGGTTTGCGTTCGGGTGCTTCCGCGGATTTTTTTATTTGATCCTCGTGAAGAAGGGATGGGTCTGATTAAGGGCTTCCGGGGATGCAGTCTTTGATGATGTGCGCCCATATGACGGTTAGATCTATGCTTTCCGCGGATTTCTTCTTCGTGGATATACTTCGACAAGAGAGTTTCCTGTTATTCCTATGAAACTAAACTAATATTTGTATTCTATTTTACCAGGTAAGGCCCACTGAGCAATATATGACTTGCCTTTTACAGAAGGTAGCCTGGCCACAAACGATTGCTCAACGAAGTGGGGAGAGAGAGACACACACACTCCGAGGGAGTTAACATCTCATAGCCACCGTGATGATGAGAGAGAGACAGGCATACTTCCAATATACAGCAGCAGGCGGTCAGGGTCGGGATCGAACCCACGACCTCCTGTATACCAGGCGAGGTGGTTAACATCTCATAGCCACCGTGATGATGATGAGAGAGAGAGAGACACGCAAACTCCAAATATACAGCGGCAAGCGTCAGGATCGGGATCGAACCCACGACCTCCTGCATGCCAGGCGACATATTAAACAATCTCGCCACAGTGGCGTCCAAGTTAAGTCTAGGGCTTCCACGGATTTCTTATTACGTCAATGTACCTCCATAACAGAGTGAGAGTTAGGTACAGGGGCTTCCACGGATGTCTCACCCGTGGATCTACGTCCCAAAGCAAAGCGAGGGAGGGGTCATCGGGGGCCTTCCACGGATATCCCTCCACCCCCCCCCCCGTGGCTTTTCTTCCTTGAGAAGGGAGCGGTGGCGTCGGGAAGAGGAGGTGGATGTGGTGGGTGGGTGGTGGGTGGTGGTGGGTGGTGGGTGGGTGGGTGGTGGTGGTGGGGTGGGATGTTGGTGGGTGGGGTGGTGGTAGATGGGGTGGGGTGGTGGTGGTGGGTGGTGGTGGGTGGGTGGGGGGTGGTGGGTGGGGTGGGATGTTGGTGGCTGGGTGGGGTGGTGGGTGGGGTGGTGGTGGTGGGGTGGGGTGGTGGTGGGTGGGTGGGGGGTGGGGTGGGTGGGGTGGTGGTGGGTGGGGTGAGATGTGGTGGTGGGTGGGGTGGTGGTGGGGTGGGGTGGTGGTGGTGGGAGGGGTGGTGGGTGGGGTGTTGGGGTAGGGGGTGATGGAGGACGAGGGAGGGAGGGTCGAGAAGCACACGGGGTCCCTTTAAATTAGAAGGCAAACTTCACCGCCCCCTCCACCCCCTTTCCTCAGCTATCCGCTGCTGCTGCTGCGGCTTTGCTTCATTCAGCACTCGACACGCGGACAGCAGCAGCAACAGTCGCAGCAGCAGCAACAGTCGCAGCATCAGCAACAGTCGCAGCAGCAGCAGCAGCATCAGCAGCAGTCGCAGCAGCAGCAGCAGTCGCAGCAGCAGCAGCAGTCGCATCAGCATCAGCAGCACTCGCTGCGTCTTCGCGCGCCGCGTTCGTTCGTCCAGCGGCGATGACTCCACGTGCGCGCGTCCGTGCGCGTGCGTGTCTCCTACAGGTGTAGAGGGGGTTGGCTGCTGCTGCTGTGCACGCGCGCGCGTGTGTGCTGATCCTACTTCGACGATCGCTTCAGCTGCGCGTGATGTTCATCGTCGTCATCGAGCGCCTGGAAATGAGTTCGTTGAACGCGCGTGAACGCTGCTAGAGATTTTTTTTTTTTCCCAAATTTTTATTCGATCGTTTTTTTTAATTTTTTGCGGTTGTGATATCCGCCAAGGAAGAAGGAGGAGCGATCGATCGATCGGTGTGGATTCGAAATTCTCTCGTTCGATTCGTTCCGAGCGCTGAAGCCGATACCCCCCCAAAAAAACCAAGGTCGCCCTGCAGCGCAGAATGTGTCCATCGTGAGAGATATTCCGTGCAACAAGACCGCCGCATTCGATTTATGAAGTTAGTTTACGCGAACGATCCACACGTGCACTGCGCAGATATTCATTCCATTTATCACACACATATATCACGCACACACACACGCATCTATCACGCACAGACACACATATATAACACACACACACGCGCAACAAACACACACACATGCATCACACATCCTCTATCTGAACGTATGCACGTGCGTCTACATACGTGCACACGCAACACACGCGAAGAGTAATTGTTCATATATATCTACAATTACACGTGTGCATATCGTGCACGATTACAAGCATGTACACACGCACAGCGCACGCGTCTATTGCTACATAGGAGGGCGCATTCCGCTTTGTTCGTGCACAGGGTACACGGTTCCAGAGTGCCTACACACACGCACACTCACGCACACGTAGAGACACGCAATTCACACACGTAGAGACACGCAACTCACACACGTAGAGACACGCAATTCACACACTCACACACACGTAGAGACACGCATTCACACACGTAGAGACACGCAACTCACACACGTAGAGACACGCATTCACACACTCACACACACGTAGAGACACGCATTCACACACGTAGAGACACGCAACTCACACACGTAGAGACACGCATTCACACACTCACGCACACGTAGAGACACGCATTCACACACTCACGCACACGTAGAGACACAATTCACACACATAGAGACAGGCATTCACACACTCACGCACACGCAGAGACACGCAATTCACACACGTAGAGACACGTAGAGACACGCATTCACACACGCGCAGACGTCGTGTACTGCGGTAATAGCAACGCACGCACCATCTGTACATATATCCATCACAGTGCGCGGGTTCCACGTGTGTGTGTGTGAAGTGTGCATTACACACACACACGCCACGTGTGTGTGTGTGAAGTGTGCATTACACACACACACGCCACGTGTGTGTGTGTGAAGTGTGCATTACACACACACACGCCACGTGTGTGTGAAGTGTGCATTATACACACACGCGCGCAGCATAGGTGTAGAATATACTATAGCTTACACACATTGCACGGATAAACACACACACACTAGCATACACACACTACACAGTTACACAGGTACACACTGCACACACACACACTACACAGTTACACACACACGCTACACAGCTACACAGGTACACACTGCACACACACACACGCTGCACACACACACACGACACAGCTACACACACACGCGTTACACACACACACTACACAGTTACACACACACACTGCACACACACACACACACGACACAGTTACACACACACACACGCTACACACACACACGACACAGCTACACACTGCACACAGGCGCAGCCTAACACACCGACGAAGGTGATCTCAAATCGTCGCCAAATCAACAACAACAACAACAACTTCATCATCAGCATCAACAACAACAGCAACATCATCATCATCGTCGTCGTCGTCACCGGCGGCAAGCGATGGCGTTCCCGCAGCTGGGCTTCCAGTATCTCGCGAACTCCCCGCCGGCGATGAGCGGAGCCGACTCGACAGGAGGTCTTCTCCAGCCTCGCCTCGCCACGCACGCGTCCCCAGCTGCTGCAGCTGCTGCTGCTGCTTGTGCTGCTGCTGGTGGTGGCGGTGGTGGCGGTTCTTCCAGTGGAGCCTCCAACAGCCACGTGGCCGCTGCCGCCGCCGCAGCTTCCCTGCTGGGTCTCTACTCGTCTTCCTCGTACGGCGGCCTCGGCTACGCGGCCGCGTTCCTCCCCTACCCGGCAGCCGACATCGCCGCCGTCTACGCGCAGCTGGTGAGTGGTAACCTCGGGGTGGCGCTCGGTGGTAGGGCCGGCAGCGGACGGAGTGAGTGGTGACCTCGTGGTGGCCTCGGTGGTAGGGCCGGCAGCGGGCAGAGTGAGTGGTGACCTCGGGGTGAGTCTCGGTGGTAGGGCCGTCAGCGGGCGGAGTGAGTGGTGACCTCGTGGTGGCCTCGGTGGTAGGGCCGGCAGCGGGCGGAGTGAGTGGTGACCTCGTGGTGAGTCTCGGTGGTAGGGCCGACAGCGGATTGAGTGAGTGGTGACCTCGGGGTGAGTCTCGGTGGTAGGGCCGGCAGCGGGCGGAGTGAGTGGTGACCTCGTGGTGAGTCTCGGTGGTAGGGCCGCAGCGAACGGAGTGAGTTGTGACCTCGTGGTGGCCTCGGTGGTAGGGCCGGCAGCGGGCGGAGTGAGTGGTGACCTCGTGGTGGCCTCGGTGGTAGGGCCGGCAGCGGGCGGAGTGAGTGGTGACCTCGGGGTGAGTCTCGGTGGTAGGGCCGTCAGCGGACGGAGTGAGTGGTGACCTCGGGGTGAGCCTCGGTGGTAGGGCCGGCAGCAGACGGAGTGAGTGGTGACCTCGTGGTGGCCTCGGTGGTAGGGCCGGCAGCGGGCGGAGTGAGTGGTGACCTCGGGGTGAGTCTCGGTGGTAGGGCCGGCAGCGAACGGAGTGAGTGGTGACCTCGGGGTGGCGCTCGGTGGTAGGGCCGGCAGCGGGCAGAGTGTCCCGTGCCAAACTTCCCCCCCCTCCCCTAACCGCTCCTCTGGCCCCCCTCGCTATCATCACATTTGTCCACGGCCGATTTGGATGTTGGTGAGCGCTCGATCGTGGGATCCGCGGTGGATAGAATATGTTGGCGACCTCGGCGGGTGTACAGGAGGTTCGTGGGTTCGATCCGGACCCTGACGCCTGCTGCTGTATATTTGGAGTTTGAGTGTCTCTCTTTCTCATCATCATCGCGGTGGCTAGGAGATGTTAACTACCTCGCCTGGTGAGCAGGAGGTCGTGGGTTGGATCCGGACCCTGACGCCTGCTGCTGTGTATTTGGAGTCTGCGTGTGTCTCTCTCTCATCATCATCACGGTGGCTAGGAGATGTTAACTACCTCGCCTGGTGTACAGGAGGTGGCTGGCGTGGTTCGATCCAGAGCCTGACGCCTGCTGCTGTATATTTGGAGTTTGCGTGTCTCTCTCTCTCTTATCACCATCACGGTGGCTAGGAGATGTTAACTACCTCTCCTGATATACAGGAGGTCGTGGGTTCGATCCGGACCCTGACGATGGCTGGTGCTGCATATTTGGAGTTTGCGTGTCTCTCTCTCTCATCATCATCGCGGTGGCTAGGAGATGTTAACTACCTCTCCTGGTATACAGGAGGTCGGGGTTCGATCCCGACCCTGACGATGCCTGCTGCTGTATATTTGGAGTTTGCGTGTCTCTCTCTCTCCCCGTGGTCGCCTGGGATTGTTCTCCGGGTCCCTCCGAGTTTTCCTTTCCACGTTTATCATCAACATCGCTAAAGTTTCGAGTGCTTGGCTGCTGCTGCTAGGAATGTCCCCACTTCGATGAGCTCTCGTCTGTGGCCAGGTCGTCTCTAAATAACAGCTACACACACATATATATATAACTTCAGTGGGGCTTGCCTGGTAACATTAATTTAATAAAAAACACATTTATAGTGATTTTGGTAAAGTCACGTAGGTAAAAAAGAAAACAACTAAATAAAATCACGACATTTCGGGCGCAACACAACGTAGCGAAAGCGTTTGTGCCTTCAATCCTTGCAGTCACGAAAACTTCAAATCTAGAGCATTTACAGTTATATAGTTTATAGAGTTTTTTTGCAAATACGTGGTGGCTGAGCGCATGAGCAAAGGTCCAAACAAAAACGTCAGGCGGCCAGCAACGGTCAGCACGATAAGAGCGTGTAGTAGACACGAGTGTGTAGTAGACACGAGTGTGTAGTAGACACGAGTGTGTAGTAGACACGAGTGTGTAGTAGTTACGAGTGTGTAGTAGACACGAGTGTGTAGTAGACACGAGTGTGTAGTAGACACGAGTGTGTAGTAGATACGAGTGTGTAGTAGACACGAGTGTGTAGTAGATACGAGTGTGTAGTAGATACGAGTGTGTAGTAGACACGAGTGTGTAGTAGGCACGAGTGTGTAGTAGATACGAGTGTATAGTAGATACGAGTGTGTAGTAGATACGAGTGTGTAGTAGACACGCATGTGTAGTAGACACGAGTGTGTAGTAGACACGAGTGTGTAGTCGATACGAGTGTGTAGTAGACACGAGTGTGTAGTAGACACGAGTGTGTAGTAGATACGAGTGTGTAGTAGATACGAGTGTGTAGTAGACACGAGTGTGTAGTAGACACGAGTGTGTAGTAGATACGAGTGTGTAGTAGATAGGCGTAATGGACACGAGTGCGTTAAGAACTGTTTGTTGAATGAATGAGCGAGGCTGTTTGTGATAAGAGCTCGAGGGGGGGAGGGGGGGAGGGAATTCCAAAGTTGAGCTGCGAGGGGAAGAAGTGTAAAGAGAAGTGAGGTGAG
>NC_136328.1:7022406-7024906 GCF_964198595.1 Lampetra fluviatilis
GGGTGTGTGGGTGAGTGTGTGAGTGAGTGAGTGAGTGTGTGGGTGAGTGTGTGGGTGTGTGGGTGAGTGTGTGGGTGAGTGTGTGGGTGAGTGTGTGGGTGGGTGGGTGCGTGTAAGTGCGTGGGTGAGTGTGTGGGTGAGTGTGTGGGTGAGTGTGTGTGGGTGAGTGTGTGTGTGTGGGTGAGTGTGTGAGTGAGTGTGTGGATGAGTGTGTGGGTGAGTGTGTGGGTGGGTGTGTGGGTGAGTGTGTGGGTGAGTGTGTGGGTGAGTGTGTGGGTGAGTGTGTGTGTGGGTGAGTGTGTGGGTGAGTGTGTGGGTGTGTGGGTGAGTGTGTGTGTGGGTGAGTGTGTGGGTGTGTGTGTGAGTGAGTGGGTGTGTGGGTGAATGTGTGGGTGAGTGTGTGGGTGTGTGGGTGTGTGGGTGAGTGTGTGGGTGAGTGTGTGGGTGAGTGTGTGGGTGTGTGTGTGTGTGGGTGAGTGAGTGAGTTTGGGTGAGTGTGTGAGTGAGTGTGTGTGTGGGTGAGTGAGTGAGTGAGTGTGTGTGAGTGAGTGTGTGGGTGAGTGTGTGGGTGTGTGTGTGTGGGTGAGTGAGTGAGTGAGTGAGTGTGGGTGAGTGTGTGGGTGAGTGTGTGTGTGGGTGAGTGAGTGAGTGTGTGTGGGTGAGTGTGTGGGTGAGTGTGTGGGTGAGTGTGTGTGTGTGTGGGTGAGTGTGTGTGTGGGTGAGTGTGTGGGTGTGTGGGTGAGTGTGTGAGTGAGTGAGTGAGTGTGTGGGTGAGTGTGTGGGTGTGTGGGTGAGTGCGTGGGTGTGTGTGTTAGTGTGTGGGTGAGTGTGTGGGTGAGTGTGTGGGTGGGTGGGTGCGTGTAAGTGCGTGGGTGAGTGTGTGGGTGAGTGTGTGGGTGAGTGTGTGTGGGTGAGTGTGTGTGTGTGGGTGAGTGTGTGAGTGAGTGTGTGGGTGAGTGTGTGGGTCAGTGTGTGGGTGGGTGTGTGGGTGAGTGTGTGGGTGAGTATGTGGGTGAGTGTGTGGGTGAGTGTGTGGGTGAGTGTGTGTGTGGGTGAGTGTGTGGGTGAGTGTGTGGGTGTGTGGGTGAGTGTGTGGGTGAGTGTGTGGGTGAGTGTGTGTGTGGGTGAGTGTGTGGGTGAGTGTGTGGGTGAGTGTGTGGGTGAGTGTGTGTGTGGGTGAGTGTGTGGGTGTGTGGGTGTGTGGGTGAGTGTGTGGGTGAGTGTGTGGGTGAGTGTGTGGGTGAGTGGGTGAGTGGGTGAGTATGTGTGTGGGTGAGTGTGTGTGTGAGTGAGTGGGTGTGTGTGTGAGTGAGTGGGTGTGTGGGTGAGTGAGTGTGTGGGTGTGTGGGTGTGTGAGTGTGTGTGTGGGTGAGTGTGTGAGTGAGTGAGTGGTGGGTGTGTGGGTGAGTGAGTGTGTGGGTGGGTGTGTGGGTGGGTGTGTGTGTGTGTGGGTGAGTGGGTGTGTGGGTGAGTGAGTGGGTGGGTGAGTGTGTGTGGGTGTGGGTGAGTGTGTGGGTGAGTGTGTGGGTGAGTGTGTGTGGGTGAGTGTGTGTGGGTGTGTGTGTGGGTGAGTGAGTGAGTTTGTGAGTGAGTGTGTGGGTGAGTGTGTGTGTGGGTGAGTGAGTGTGTGTGTGTGGGCGAGTGTGTGGGTGAGTGAGTGTGTGGGTGAGTGTGTGGGTGAGTGAGTGGGTGGGTGAGTGTGTGTGTGTGAGTGATTGACCTGTGGTGTCAGCGCGCTGCGCTACGAACCCGGCGACCCGATTTCTATTCCCGACTCACGGCCGGTCCCGGGCCTCCCCTAGGTCGATTCCGCCTTTAATGAGTAGCTGGTGCGGTGGGTAAAAACATCGCCACTGGGGAGACAAAGGCGGTCAGACGTGGTTGTTTTTTAAGGCTTTTCGGGGGATTTTTTGTCTTGTTGTGGTCTGTCGTGTGGTGAGGGAGTGAGTCAGTGGGTGAGTGAGCGATTGGGTAGGTGAGTGGGTGAGTGGATGAGTGAGTGGGTGGGTGAGTGAGTGAGTAGGGGAGTGGGTGAGTGGGTGGGTGAGTGGGTGGGTGAGCGGGTGGGTGGGTAGGTGAGCGGGTGAGCAGGTGGGTGGGTGGGTGGGTGAGCGAGTGGGTGAGTGAGTGGGTGAGTGGGTGGGTGGGTGAGCGAGTGGGTGAGTGGGTGGGTGGGTGGGTGAGCGAGTGGGTGAGTGGGTCGGTGGGTGAGCGAGTGGGTAAGTGAGTGGTTCAGTGGGTAAGTGAATAGATGTGTGGGTGTGTGAGTGGGTAAGTTAGTGGGTGGGTGAGCGGGTGAGTGAGTGGGTGGGTGGGTGAGCGAGTGGGTGAGTGGGTGGGTGGGTGAGCGAGTGGGTGAGTGGGTCGGTGGGTGAGCGAGTGGGTAAGTGAGTGGTTCAGTGGGTAAGTGAATAGATGTGTGGGTGTGTGAGTGGGTAAGTTAGTGGGTGGGTGAGCGGGTGAGTGAGTGGGTGGGTGGGTGAGCGGGTGAGTGAGTGGG
>NC_136328.1:7029906-7336797 GCF_964198595.1 Lampetra fluviatilis
ATCATCACGGTGGCTAGGAGATGTTAACCACCTCGCCTGGGATACAGGAGGTCGTGGGTTCGATCCCGACCCTGATGCCTGCTGCTGTATATTTGGAGTTTGTGGTGTCTCTCTCCACGTGGTCGCGTGGACATTTTGCTCCGGGTCCTCCGGTTTTTTCCCCTCCACATTTAGAATCAACTTCACCACGCGTTCAGAGTGTTTGGCTGCTATAAATGTCCACGTGATGATGATGATGCTAAACCACTTCGTTGAGCTATAGTTTGTGATGGCCAGCTAATACGACTCAGTGGGCCTCACCTGGTAAAGTAAAACAAAAATTAGTTTTGTCAAATAGTTTATATTTTTTGCACGTTTTTGCCACAAGTTTGTTCTGTGGTTAATGCAGACTTGAATCCTTGCAATGTCGGTGTCTGATTGGTGTTTGCACATCCAGTGCCGGACTAAGCTAGTGCTGGGCATGTAGCATTTGTTATAAAGGGGCCCTAAATAAAATAAAAACGCGTAAATATTAAAACACACACGTTTTTAATTAGCATAGTAAAGTAATTGTAATGTTTCATTCGCTATACAGCCAGATAACACGACAAATCGCTAACCTTAAACACCCAGTCGTTCGTAAAAGTTGAAGGCAGTATAGTACTATAGTAATAGAGCAAGTGCAGAATCACTGATAGCTTGAAAGCATTTAGCGCGGGGCCCTTGAAAGTGCGGGGCCCGTAGCTACTACACGTGTAGTAGCTACTACATGTGTAGCTACTACATATGTGTAGCTACTACATGTATAGCTACTACACATGTAGCTACTACTACATGTGCAGCTACTACTATATGTGTAGCTACTACACATGTAGCTACTACTACACGTGTAGCTACTACATGTGTAGCTACTACATGTGTAGCTGCTGCATGTGTAGTAGCTACTACTAGTGTAGCTACTACATGTGTAGCTACAACACGTGTAGCTACTACATAAGTGTAGCTACTACATATGTGTAGCTACTACATGTGTAGCTACTACTACTTACTACATATGTAGTAGCTACTACTTGTGTAGCTACTACTACTTATATAGCTACTACATACTACATATGTAGTAGCTACTACTTGTGCTATCACCGCTGGCTTGAAATTAAAAAACAAACAAAAAAACACAACTATAAATTGTGGTGACACAAGTAAAAAACCTCGTCACCCTTCGTATTAATACCCCCCCCCCCTCCCCAGTCAATGATTGATTTCACGCAAACGGTGGCAATATCACACGGTATATTTTAACAATCAAAAAAAGAAGTCTTCGTCGGAGTAGAACCCACGACTCGGCTTGCCACAGGAATCTCATCCGCGCTCTCACGAACGGCGGTGTCACCGATCTGGCTTGGGAGGTATCGATGAAGGTTGTTTTTTCTCTGTTCCGTGCCAAAGCCTTCGCGTCTTATTCTGAGCAATTACCGCTTCTTGCTGGACACAGCACAGATTCGGTCTAAGTTGGACTCCTGCTGCTGCTGCCGTTATCATCACGTCGAGGGTAGAGAGCCCAGTTACTCACTCAGCCATTCACTCACTCAGCCAATCACTCACTCAGCCAGTCACTCACTCAGCCAATCACTCACTCACCCAGCCACTCACTCAGCCACTCACTCACCCAGTCACTCACTCAGCCAGTCACTCACTCAGCCAGTCACTCACTCAACCAGTCACTCACTCAGCCAACCACTCACTCAGCCAGTCACTCACTCAGCCAGTCACTCACTCAGCCAGTCACTCAATCAGCCAGTCACTCACTCAGCCAGTCACTCAATCAGCCAACCACTCACTCAGCCAGTCACTCACTCACCCAGTCACTCACTCAGCCAGTCACTAACTCAGTCAATCACTCACTCACCCAGTCACTCACTCAGCCAGTCACTCACTCAGCCAACCACTCACTCAGCCAGTCACTCACTCACCCAGTCACTCACTCAGCCAGTCACTCACTCAGCCAATCACTCACTCACCCAGTCACTCATTCAGCCAATCACTCACTCAGTCAGTTACTCACTCAGTCAGTCACTCACCCAGTCACTCACTTACTCAGCCATACACTCACTCAACCACTCACTCACTCAGTCAGTCACTCACTCACCCAGTCACTCACTCACCCAGTCACTCACTCACCCAGTCGCCCACTCAGCCAGTCACTCACTCACCCAGTCACTCACTCACCCAGTCACTCACCCAGTCACTCACTTACCCAGCCACTCATTCACTCAGTTACTCACTCAGCCAGTCACTCACTCAGCCACTCACTCAGTCACTCACTCAGTCAGCCACTCACTCACCCAGGCACTCACTCAGTCACTCATTCACTCACTCACTCAGTCACTCACTCAGCCAATCACTCACCCACTCACTCACTCACTCACCCAGTCACTCACCCAGTCACTCACTCACCCAGTCACTCACCTAGTCACTCACTCACCCAGCTACTCATTCACTCAGTCACTCACTCACCCAGTCACTCACTCAGCCATCCACTCACTCAGCCAATCACTCACTCACCCAGTCACTCACTGACCCAGCCACTCACTCGCCCAGCCACTCGCTCACCCAGTCACTCACACACTCACTCACTCAGCCACTCCCTTACCCAGCCACTCACTCACCCAGTCGCCCACTCGTCCCGCCACTCACTCAGCCAATCACTCACTCACCCGGTCACTCACTCAGCCAGTCACTCACTCAGTCACTCACTCACTCACCCAGTCACTCACTGACCCAGCCACTCACTCAGCCAGTCGCCCACTCGCCCAGCCACTCACTCAGTCACTCACTCAGTCACTTACTCACTTACCCAGCCACTCACTCACCCAGTCACTCGCCCAGCCAGTCACTCACTCACCCACCCACTCACTCAGCCAGTCGCCCACTCGCCCAGCCACTCACTCAGCCAATCACTCACTCAGCCAGTCACTCACCCAGTCACTCACTCAGCCAGCCACTCACTCACCCAGTCACTCACTCACCCAGTCACTCACTCACTCAGCCACTCACTCACCCAGTCACTCACTCACCCAGCCACTCGCCCCGCCACTCGCTCACCTTAACGTGAAGCCGTCAGTCCCCTCGCCTGTCGCTGCCACGACCACGGCCACCGCTCCACGCGCATCATCGGCAGTGCGGGGGACGCGATGCCAGTGGCCCCCTTCTCCCTCCCGGCTCCAGGCCCACCCCGTCCCCCTTTGTCTTCCCATTACTTTTCAGCCCCCCAGCTTTCTGTCGCCCCCCCCCCCCGCGCGCACAGCTGCGACCAGACCCAATCCCAAGCCCTGCCCCATCAATCCCTCTTTGTGTTACTGCCATCAAAACGACACCGCTTACAATCACCCAGATCTTCATTCAGAATCATCACGCCGCCTACAATGTTTAGTGAAGGCGCTGTTGAAGTATCAATAAGATTAGAGGACTCGGTGTGTATGTGTGTGTACACGTTTGTGTGTATGTGTACACGTGTGTGTGTGCACGTTTGTGTGTGTGTGTGTACGTGTGTGTGTATGTGTGTGTACGTTTGTGTATGTGTGTGTACGTGTGTGTGTGTATGTGTGTACACGTTTGTGTGTGTGTACACGTTTGTGTGTATGTGTGTGCACGTTGTGTGTGTGTGTACGTTTGTGTGTATGTGTGTGTACGTTTGTGTGTATGTGTGTGTACGTTTGTGTGTATGTGTGTGTATGTGTGTGTGTACGTGTGTGTGTATGTGTGTACACGTTTGTGTGTGTGTGTGTACACGTTTGTGTGTGTGTGTGTACGTGTGTGTGTATGTGTGTGTACGTTTGTGTGTATGTGTGTACACGTTTGTGTGTGTGTGTACGTTTGTGTGTACGTGTGTGCACGTTTGTGCGTATGTGTTTTATGTATGTACGATTGTGTGTATGTATGTGCGTGTCTGTGTGTATGTGTATGTATGTGCGTTTGTGTGTGTGCATGTGTATGTGCGTTTGTGTGTATATGTTTGCATGTATTTATGATTGCGTTTGTGTGTATGTGTGTATGTATGTATGTGTGTATGTGCGTTTGTGTATATGTGCGTTTGTGTGTATGTGTGTATGTATGTATGTATGTGTGTATGTGCGTGTGTGTGTGTATGTGTGTGTGTATGTATGTGTGTTTGTGCATGTGTACATTTGTGTGTATGTATGTGTGTATGTGCGTGTGTGTGTGCGTGTGTGTATGTGTTCCTGCGTGTGTATGTGCGTGTGGTTCTGGGGTTAGCGCTACACTGCGCTACGAACCTGGCGACCCGAGTTCGATTCCCGCTCACGGCCAACACCACTGACAATTATCTGCACCGCTCCTGGGCCTCCCCTAGGTCGACTCAGCCTCAAATGAGTACCTGGTGCGGTGTGTAAAGCTTGTGTGCCGTGCCGGCCTTCGTAACTGCTCGCTCACAGCACTTGCCCCAACAGTCTGTTTAAAGACAGAGACTATACGGGGGATCTTAGTCATTGTTTGTGTAGAACTGTATATGCACGTGACCAAAGTGTGTAGGATTGTGTCTGCGTCATGAGGTCATCACAATCAAGCCACGTGATTCCCTGCTCACAATCAGCGATGCTGCATTGATGATAATCTGCTCACTTGGTGGAATGTCCACGTTCTCATGGCGGGAGCAAGCACAATATATATATATATACCCACGTGACAAGCGCGCATTTCTGTGCTATGAAAGAGGGCCATTGCCCGAAACGTCGTTTCTTTTCATCGTCAAACTCTTTTATTTAACTCGCCGTGCTCTCCGTTTATATTCTTTCAAATCGTTGATATCTTCGGATCTACGAAGTCTTTAACGAGCTGGAATGTTGCACACAGAGAGACTCGTTGTACTTTTAGGTTTTTTTTCGGTAAAGTCACGTAGGTAAAAAATTAAATTAAAAGTTAATAAAAGTAATGATGGAAATAAAATAATAAATCACGACGTTTCGGAGGCAACACAAGTCTCCGTCATCAGGTGGGACCGCCGTCACAGCTCAAATGTATTTTGCCTACGTGACTTTACCGAAAAAAAACCTAAAAGTATGAATCGTTGCAGTCACGAAAGCTTCAAATCTAGAATCGTCGTAGTCTCGCGTCTCACGATTCAAGATTTCATTTAAAAGAACCGGCCCACGTCCGGCCGATCTGCTTTTTTTAATTACATTTTTAATTGCACGATTTCAAATATGTTATGATTATCCAGACAATAACAATAGTTCATTATTGAGATCTTAGAATGAATGTGTACATATACACATTTACATGTTGTGGCTTGGCTCTCCAACACACCGGTGGTGCTGTACTAGTGCACTACTATATACTACACAATGCACTACACTATACACTGCACTATACACTACACTACTATACACCACACTATACACTACTATACACTACACTACAATACACTACACTGCTATACACTACACTACTATACACTATACACTACACTACTATACACTACACTACTATACACTATACACTACACTACTATACACTACACTACTATACACTACACACTAGTGCTGTACTAGTGACGAATTGGCCACGTTCTGTTTACGTGACAACCCTTACTAGTTGGCTGTGTCGGGTGGTGGCGGGTTTAACGACACATTTATTTATTTACGCGATCTGACCCCCAAAAAAGTTGTATTATGGATATACAAATTACGTTTACAAGATTAACATTTAAATAAATTAGGTAACAAAACAAGTTTATTTTTTCAATGCACACACTTTCATTTGCACTCAAAAGTAGAATTTTTTTTTATTTTGACCCCAGAATTAATTACATTTAATGTGCTCAATAAAAGTGGGTGGCTCGCATACATTTTTTTTAAATATATCGAAAAGAAACCACCCACTCTTATTAAGCACATCAAATTTGATTAACTCTGTGGTCAAAATAATAAACATTATACTTTTGAGTACATTGAAAATGTGTTTGTTTACACTGTTGACTTCGCCACAAAAGTGGTACCCGTTTTATCGACCGCCGGATGGATGATGGGCTTCCGGGTCAACCTCTCTCACAGGACAGGATGTGACCACGATCGCTGGATCGCTCCCTCTGCCCGCAGGGCCACGTGGCTTACAATGAAAATACAAAGATAAAAAAAAAACACCGCGTGTTGCGCCTAAACTAAGTGGTTGTTCTTCTTCTTAACCTGGGGTGCATCTCGCGAGACATGGCACGATTTTTTTAGTCTTTGGGTTTTTCGGAAGAGTCACGGAGATCGGTTCAAACAAATATTATTTCAAAAACTACGACGTTTTGTAGTAATTTTTGCAACCGATCTGAAATCTCGATTTGAAGTTTTCGTGACTGTAGGAATCCATACTCGTTGGTTCATTGGGTAAAGTTACGTAGCAATAAAATAACATAAACTAAATCACGACGTTTCGGGCGCAACACACAAGCGTCCCGTCATCAGGTGGGACAACCACAGCAAGACACAATTGCTGAAGTGGGCGAAAGGGGCTGCTGCTGTACGTGACTTTACCGAAAGACCCTGAGAGTATGAATTGCTGCAGTCACGAACGCTTTAAGTCAAGATTCGTAGCCAGATTTTGTTTAGAAACACACAAATTAAGCACGGACACTTTACTTTGTCTCATCAAACACGACGTGTGGTTATTAATGTCCTGCAGTGAATGTGAAGAACCACTGAACCTGCAAGTGCTGTTAGCAAGCACCTGTGAAGGCCACCACAAACCAGACGCACACCCCGTCCGCCTGTGTCTTCCTCCCGAGCGGATGTTTACGCAATGCACCAGGTGGTGATGTAAAGGCCGAGTTTACCTAGGCGGGGGGAGAGGGGCGGTGTTGTGGGGTGGTGTAGAAATTTACGGTTGAATTGCACTTTCGTGTAGATAGATCAGAATATTTGATTGGTCCTGCAGGGAGAATTCGATGAGCTATGAAAAAAAAATATTCCACAGATGCCCCCCCACCCAAGGCACGGGCGGGTTATCGGCAAGTTACAACAGCGAACAGAAATACGAGCACACGATAGGAATACGGAATCGAGACGGTGGTGAGCGAGTCACTCAACGTCAATACATTCATCGAATAATTTATACGAGCCCCATTTATTAAGGCAGCAAAAACCACAACAACAACTTATTGGTTTTTTTCGGTAAAGTCACGTAGAAGGGAAGTAATGAAATAATAAAAATAAAACATAATAAAATAATTCTCACGACGTTTCGGCCACAACGCAAGCAGCCGTCATCAGGTGGAGAACAGGTCCGTCAAGTAGACAGAGTCTGAATGAATACTTGACGGACCTGTTCTCCATCTGAGGACGGCTGCTTGCGTTGTGGCCGAAACGTCGTGAGAATTATTTTATTATGTTTTATTTTTATTATTTTATTATTTCCCTTCTACGTGACTTTACCGAAAGAACCAAGAAGATGAATCCCTGCAGTCACGAAAGCATTAAATCGAAACCCAACAACAACAGCAACATCAACAAAGTCCCAAACCACACCGAGATAACAGAAAATGTCCACACTCTATCGATGTCACACGGGTAAAGGATCAAAGTCACGAATCACATTCGCGAATTTCGCTGCCGTGTCCAGCACCACGAATCTTTCTTGTTTCTTTTCGACGCATTTCCATTCAGGGCGAACATCAGTGGCGAGCGCTGAATCTCAAACGCGTCTGCACGGTTGACTCGGACTGGTGAAGTATGGTCAAAACAACGCGCCTAACGTGCGTGGGTGGGAATGGGGGGTGAGGAGGCCTTCATCCAGCAGTGGATATTTTAAAAAGAACGCACGTTCTGTACGCGACAGAGGCAAAGCAAACACTCCCCTTCCCTTTGGTTGTTTCGGTAAGTTCTAGATTTGAAGCTTGATACAGTAAATCTAGCAGTGACGGTCCAACCTGAGGACGGAGACTTGTGTTGCCTCCGAAACGTCGTGATTTGTTATTTTATTTCTATTATTACTTCTATTATTTTTTATTTAAAATTTTCTATCTACGTGACTTTACCAAAAAAAACCTAAGAGAATCTTTCGGTAAGGTCACGTAGTTAGAAAAATAATAAAATAAAACAAAACATAATATACTCTTTTTCGATTTAAAGCTTTCGTGACTGCAGGGATTCATCTTCTTGGTTCTTTTGGTAAAGTCACGTAGAAGGGAAGTAATAAAATAATATTATTTTATTACTTCCCTTCTACTTCCCTTCTACGTGAATTTACCGAAAGAACCAAGAAGAAGAATATACTCTTTGTTTTTTTCGGTAAAGTCACGTAGGTTAAAAAAAAATCTTAAAAATAAAAGAAATGTAAATGAAAACAACTAAATATAGTTGTTTTCATTTTATTTATTTTTATTTTTTAAAATTACCTACGTGACTTTACCGAAAAAACTAAAGAGTATGAATCCTTGCAGTCACGAAAACTTCAAATCTAGAAAAAATAAATTATATATCACGACGTTTCGATCGCAGCAGTTCCATTGCTAGAATATTTTGTTTCCGCCTGTGGACGAGCGCTTTTGTGTTGCGATCGAAACCTCGAGATTTACTTGATTTTTTGTTTCATTTTATTTTATTCTTTTTTCTACCCACGTGATTTTATCGAAAAAACCAACGAGTGTGGATTCCTCGCAGTCACGAAAGCTTCAACTCAAGACTCCCTTTCCCCTAGATTTGAAGCTTTCGTGACTGCAAGGATTCATACGTTTTCTCCGCGCACAATAAAATCGACGTCGGGGCAGAAGCACATGGACACATCCCATCAGCCTCACGGCCACGTGGGAGACTCTGTCTCCCCGACAGACCTGTTCTCCACCTGAGGACGGCTACTTGCGTTGTGGCCGAAACGTCGTGAGAATTATTATGTTTTATTTTTTTTATTTTATTACTTCCCTTCTACGTGACTTTACCGACAGAACCAAGAAGATGAATCCCTGCAGTCACGAAAGCTTTAAATCGAAATGCCCACCGGTTTTGACACTCGGTGCCTCATCAGCAAGTCGCGGTGTTCACCGACACACCTCATACCCGTCAGCGTGCATGCATGCCGGCGTTGTATAGCAGATCGTACAATCATATCGATGTTCCTAAGCAGGGCTTACGAATAGCACGAAGCAAAACCGGCGTCTGTGCTCGTAACGAGACTACAGTCATCAGGAGGCCCACGACGTTTCGCGATCAGGGCCACCACCCCACAATTAAAGAATGCTCCGTCTGCCCAGGGGCGTCTCCCAGCCTCGCCGGCTGCGGTGGACCGAGTAATTCGCCTCGCGTGGAGTGAGTGGGACGCTGAAGCCAATGCAAAGTGCGCGTTTGAAGCCGCTACTACTGCTGCTACTGCTGCTACTACTGCTGCTGCTACTGCTGCTGCTACTACTGCTGCTGCTGCTACTGCTGCTGCTGCTACTGTTGCTACTACTGCTGCTACTGCTGCTGTTGCTACTACTGCTGCTGCTACTACTGCTACTACTGCTGCTACTACTGCTGCTGCTACTGCTGCTGCTGCTACTGCTGCTACTGCTACTACTGCTGCTGCTACTACTGCTGATGCTGCTACTGCTACTACTGCTGCTGGTCCGTTGTGGCAGCGATGTTAGTGGGGGGGGGCAGTGCCGTATGAACCGAGTGCGGGGCCTGTGGCGTATGATGTTATCAAGGGGCTCTACATTTTAAACAAAAACACTTAAACATTAAAACACACATTTTTAACTTGCATAGTAAAGTAATGAATTGTATTTTTTCATTCGCTATACAGCCAGATAATAGGACAAATCGCTAACCTTAAACACCCATTCGTTCGTAAAAGTTGAAGGCGATATAGTACTATGGTAATAGAGCAAGTGCAGAATCACTTAACCGGAATTGATTGCTTAGAAGCGTTTGGTGCGGGGCCCTTGAAAGTGCGGGGCCCGTAGCTACTAGCTACTACATATATGTAGCTACTACATGTGTAGCTACTACATATGTGTAGGTACTACATGTGTAGCTAATACATGTGTAGTAGCTACTACACGTGTAGCTACTACTACACGTGTAGCTACTACATGTGTAGCTACTACATATATGTAGCTACTACATGTGTAGCTACTACATATATGTATCTACTACACTGTAGCTACTACATATATGTAGCTACTACACGTGTAGCTACTACACATGTAGTAGCTACATATATGTAGTAGCTACACATGTAGTAGCTACATATATGTAGTAGCTACACATGTAGTAGGAGCAGTATCAAAGTTGAAGGCGATATAGTACTATGGTAATAGTACTACACGTGTATACGTGAAACAACAGCAACGGAAAGCACACGTAACATATTCGTCAACAATAATACTGTAACCTTAATACATTAACATATAAAAAAACACAGGCGACGTTTCGGGCAACAGCCCTTCTTCAAAGCACACGTGCGCTTCGTGCGCTCGTAACAGCGATCACGAAAGCCTGCGGCTCATCGCGATTTAAAGTTGCCGCCTTCATCATCGCCATCGTCGTCGTCGTAACAATAATAGTAGCAATCTTGATTTGAAGCTGTTCTTGACTGCAGGAATCAAATAATAAAAGATCACGACGTTTTGATCGCAACACAAGCAACCGTCTTGAGGTGAGAGAGAGAAAGCCGGCTTTACCGAAATAACCAAATAGTAGCAAAAATTTAGATCTTAAGTTTTCGTGACTGCAATGTTCCATACTCTTTGGTTATTTCGGTAAAATCACGTAGGTATAAAATAAAATAAAAGGAAATAAACTTTAAAATATAAAAAATAAAATTTAATTTTTTGATTATTTAAAAAAATAATTTTATAAAAAAACTTTTTTTCATTTTCTTTTATTTTATACCTACGTGACTTTACCGAAAGAACCAACGAGTAAGTAGCAATCATAATAACAATAATCGCCGTCGTCCTTTCAGCTGCCATGTGCGTTGTGCTGAAACAACGGTGGCCTCGCCTCACGTGTGCGTGGAGTGTGGTGAGCGGTGGTGCAGCGGCGGCGGTTAGCGCTGCTACTGCTGCTGCTACTTCTGCTGCTGCTTCTACTGCTGCTGCTGCTACTGCTACTACTGCTGCTGCTGCTACTACTACTGTTGTTGATACTGCTGCTGCTACTGCTGCTACTACTACTGCTGCTGTTACTGCTGCTGCTACTGCTGCTGCTGCTACTGCTACTACTGCTGCTGCTGCTACTGCTGCTACTACTGCTGCTGCTGCTACTGCTGCTGCTACTTCTGCTGCTGCTACTACTGCTGCTACTGCTGCTGCTACTACTGCTGCTACTACTCCTGCTGCTACTACTGCTGCTGCTGCTACTACTGCTGCTACTGCTGCTGCTACTACTGCTGCTACTACTCCTGCTGCTGCTGCTGCTGCGTTGTGGCAGCGATGTTGGGGGGGGGGGGGGCTTCTTTCGCGCCGTACGTAGTCAACCGGGCTTAATCGGAAACGCGGGAGGTGGGGGGGAGGAAATGACACACGTACGTACCCTTTCAGAATAGGTCAAATCTATTCTGATTTTTCACACTTTGATAGTGGCGAAAAAATTGTCCCGTGATCCGTGTACGTACGCGCGTACCTTGAACTTCTTTCGCACCGTACGTGTCCAACCGTGATCAATGGGAGCTGCGAGGTGGGGGGGGGGTGACAGCAAAGCAACGTGAAGAGTGAGACGACCACGTGATGAAGGAGACGGCCAATTGATGACGATTACTCTTAGGTTTTTTCGGTAAAGTCACGTAGGTAAAAAATAAAATAATAAATTACTAAAAGTAATAATAGAAATGCAATAATAGTGATTTATTCTTTTATTTTATTACTTTATTTCTATTATTACTTTTAGTAAATTTTAATTAATTTTTTTTACCTACGTGACTTTACCGGAAAAACAACCTAAGAGTATGAATCCTTGCAGTCACGAAAGCTTCAAATCCAGAATTTATGATGATTCTTCATTGAAAGTTCTGGTCCGATTGCCCTTCTCCACCCCGACGCAGCTCATTGATTGAGTTGTCAACGTGACGAACAAACGTTGGGCCCATTTATACGATACCGACATCAATGACCACGTGGGATATATTGGCTCCGAAGCGGTAATGCATTGGCCGCAATTGTTCACCACGTCGTGACAAGTGTATTGGTTGGTTGCGTGCGGTGGAGGAGGGCGAACGACACAGCATGTTACTTACACGGCGATCTGACTCGAACATCGATTGTGTGTGTGTGTGCGTTGAACTTCTCTCGCACCGTACGTAGCCAAACCGCGCTCGTCGGAGGCGTGTCGGCGAAGGGCAGCAAGCGAAACACAACAACTCAGCAGTTACACCATTGGTACCTCGTTTGACAGTAAAAAATATGATAATTGTTTTTTTACCCTTTTATCTGGCAACAAAACTGACACCTTTTTTACGAGGAGTCATGTTTGCATAGACCACAATACCTGCAGTCATAATGAGGTACCAATGGTGTAAATGCTTACCCCGAGCTCTCATACTCTGATGGTGCATTGTCTTTGAGTTGCGCGCCTTTTGGCGTCATCTGGTCCAACACCATGTGAGACTAGGCTCTAAGGAAAGCTGTCTCGGGTGTGGACCAATCAACTTCAAGGACAGTGCATATATTCTTCTTATTATTTGTTTCTTTCGGTTAAGTCACGTCTAAAGATAAAATAATAAATTAAATTAAATAATTTAATTTATTTTATCTTTAGACGTGACTTAACCGAAAGAAACAAATAATAATTCCTGCAGTCACGAAAGTTCTAAAATTAAGATTATATTCTTCTTGGTTCTTTCGGTAAAGTCACGTAGAAGGGAAGTAATAAAATAATAAAAATAAAACATAATAAAATAATTTATTTTTATTATTTTATTACTTCCCTTCTACGTGACTTTACCGAAAGAACCAAGAACTTTGAATCCCTGCAGTCACGAAAGCTTTAAATCGAAATTTAAGTGCATACATTATCAGAGTTATGTTTTTTGTTTGCATTATGACTGCAGGTATTGTGGTCTATGCAAACATGACTCCTCGTAAAAAAAGGTGTCAGTTTTTTTGCCAGATAAGAGGCTAAAAAAACAATTATCAACAAAGCAGTTCTAAACAAAGGAATGTCGGAGGGAAGAGCGTTCCAGACGGCCCCAGAAGCGCGTCTGTGAATGCGCGCGATGATGATGCGGTGACCATCGCCACGTTTGTTCGATGGCTCCGGCTTCAATTCGTTTTGCAAGACTGATAAGTAGGAGACGGTTTGGCAGATGCGTAGACGTGTGATACGTGTACAGCTACAGAGCTATCGATGTGCCACGAGGTAGGGTCGTTGCCCAAAGCGTTACGTATTGCATACTTTTGCTTGGTACGGCCACAGTATGAAGGACGGGTGTGCTTCTTCTTGGTTCTTTCGGTAAAGTCACGTAGAAGGGAAATAATAAAATAATAAAAATAAAACATAATAAAATAATTCTCACGACGTTTCGGCCACAACGCAAGCAGCCGTCCTCAGGTGAAGACCAGGTCTTTATTATGTTTTATTGTTATTATTTTATTATTTCCCTTCTACGTGACTTTACCGAAAGAACCAATGAGATGAATCCCTGCAGTCACGAAAGCTTTAAATCGAGACGGGTGTGCTGTAGGGGATTTCTCTATTCCATAAGTGAATCGATTCCTCGATAGGCATAGGGCCGATTGCACATAGATATACGCACAGATTAACGAGTTAGCGCTCACTGCCGTGCGGGATATAAGCGGCACTTGGATAAATCAAGACGAACGTGAGCATGCAAGGTGCACATGCACGCGGCGGCTTGAGGAATCGTTCATCAAGCGGTGGATTGAGCATGCCCGCTGACGATGATGCTCCCAGGTGGACTATATGAACAGACACATACTGCGTGGAGATACGCACAGATGTGTGGGTGCGTGTTAAAGTACTAGTCGGTGGGTGGGATTATTGCAGACCGGGAGCAAAAGCAGAGCCTCACCCATTCTGGCGAATTGCCCGATGATGCTGGATGCAATTACCAGCGAAACGTCGGACTACTAAAAAAATTGTAAATGTTGTGGTTTCACTCTTCAACACACCGGTGGGCTAAAGGAGTGAACTATTTTTGTCTTTTGTCAACGTGACACTTTTTTTTTTGCTGATTGGCCGTGTCGGGTGGTGGAGGGTTTCGACACATTTATAAATAACGCGATCTGACCCAAAAACGTTTATTATGAGGTGGGATTATGTAACTATATGGGAGCAGAGTGCTTTGATGGTGGGAACGCTTCTCGGACTGCTGGTGTAGCGAAGGCTCATGATGACCGTGTCGGTAAAGAACGATTCTGTTGACTCAACCCATCATCATCATCATCCGTCCATGGTCGATAAAAACAAGTATCACTTTGTCGAGGGGGGTGGGTGGGCTGGGAGAATTCAATAGCGATTGCCCTATAGATAGATGGACTGTCCCCGGCCATAGAAATGTGGAATTTCCACCGCTGACTCAGGGCTGTACGCAACGAGTTAAACACTTAATTTTCTTGTTCTCCTATAGATATATAGATCGACTCTCCCCGGCCATGGGAATGTGGAATTTCCACCGCTTACTCAGGGCTGTACGCAAGGAGTACTTTTGTTGTATTAAATCAGAAAAAAAGAACACGTATATATAAAACCTTCGGAAGGCCGCGCGGGGCTGATGAGATGTGTACAAAAAAAAGTTGTATTTTATGGGTGGACAGACGGATGCGCATTTGCGTGCTGTAATACACATGGACGTTAAGCACATCCAGTGAGATGTGAACGACACTCGATTACTTTGAGGCCTTTGTCAATCCACCGCTTCGTAAAGGCTTCCCCACCACGTGTGCTGCTTGTGACCATACTTCACCGCTGCCGCCGCTGCTGCTGCTGGTGGAGGGCGACGAACGCGACACGTCGTCGCCTTTGACGTTAGCCGCGGCCCTAAACGTCAAACTGGATCGATGGCGCGGGGGCGCTAACCACTGCGCCACCGCTCCCTCCCCGGTTAGAATATGCCGTGAGATCAACACTCCATCCCCGCACGTGCGTAACGCGTGCGTTGTTGCCCGCTTGTTTATTTGTTAAACTCCGAGTGAGTGTGTAAGTGTGTGTGTAAGTGTGTGTGTAAGTGTGTGTGTAAGTGTGTGTGTAAGTGTGTGTGTAAGTGTGTGTAAGTGTGTGTGTACGTGTGTGTACGTGGGGAGCGGTAGTGTAGCGGTTAGCGCGCTGCGCTATGAACCTGGCGACTCGAGTTCGATTCCCGCTCACGGCAAACACCGGTGACGATTATCTGAACCGGTCCTGGGGCCTCCCTAGGTCGACTCAGCCTGAAATGAGTACCTGGTGCGGTGTGTAAACATCGCCACTGGGGAGGCAAAGGCGTGCTGGCCACCCATCCCCTCGTGTGCCGTGCCGGCCTTCATAGGTGCTCGCTAACAGCACTTGCCCCTACAGTCTGTTAAGGCTATACCGGGCAGCAGGCTTTCGCGACCGATATTATCGCTGCTAAAGGCGGGTGGGGTTTTTTTTGGGTCGGGTTCGATCGCCCTAAAGTAGAAACGCGTCGTGACACCCGCGCACCACCCGACACGGCAGATCGCCGAATTTGAGTCACCAGCAAGCTCAGCACACAGCGCGCGCGTGTGTGCTGAGCTGGTGACTCAGATTCGAGCGCGACATCCGCGGGCGATTACTACGACGACGACGAAGACGACGAACATGACTAGGACGACGAGAACGTGTCTGTCATCGTCCCCGATACAGCCGGACCCCCGTGAAGAATTCCCCCCACCCCTACCCCGCTCCCGCCACCACTAATCCCGATCTGAAATTCCTCCCCGCGTATCGACCGCCGTGACCTTCCCCCCCCCCCCTTACCACCCCTGACGCCTCCTCGTGTCTCCTCCTCCACGTGGCGTGTTGCAGGGCGCCCAGTACGAGCAGCTCAAGGAGTGCCCCGCGATGTCGCACCAAGCGTTCGCGCCGCACCCGTCCCTGCACCCCCTGTCGCCGCACTACTACGCTCCGTACGGGGCTCAGGGCACCTCGGCGGCGGTGGCGGCGTGCGACTCGGGCGGGCGACTCGGCAGCAAGGCGGCCACGCGCGAGAGCACGAGCACCCTGAAGGCGTGGCTCAACGAGCACCGCAAGAACCCGTACCCCACCAAGGGCGAGAAGATCATGCTGGCACTCGTCACCAAGATGACGCTTACGCAGGTGTCCACATGGTTCGCCAACGCGCGCCGGAGGCTCAAGAAGGAGAGCAGAGGTGGTGGTAGTGGTAGTGGTGGTGGTGATGGTGGTGGCGGTGGCGGTGGTGCGGGTGGATCGGCTCCGGGCGAGGTTGGGTGTTGGGGCACGCCGGGTGGAGGTCTTGGCGCTGGTGGTGGTGGAGTTGGAGATTCGTTGCACATCCGTGGCGACGCCAGAACGGACTCGGACGAAGACATCGACCTGCAGAGCGTGGAGGTCGAGAGGCGCTGCCGAGCGCTCGACCCCGCCGCGTCTCCCAGCGGCAGCGCCGAGGTCGACGTCATCGACGACGAGGAGGAGGACGACGAGGAGGAGGGCGGTGGTGGTGGCGGTGCCTGCGACGATCACGGCGATGGCCTCGATGAGGTGGACGATGCTCGCGAGGGCGAGGTGGTGAGACAGGAGGAGGAGGATCACCTTGAAAACAAGAGAAGGGTCGTGGAGGCAGCTGCAGCTGCTGCTGATGATGATGATGGACGTGGGGGCGGTGGTGGCTTAGTAGCGGATCTCAGCGTCCAGCGGGGCCAGCGTGACAGCCACGAGGCCACAGCGCTGCCCTTGCCGCTGCCCTTGCCCCTGCCCTTGCCCCTGCCCTTGACTCTGCCCTCGGCAGCCGCCCCCAACTCCTCAGCCGCCGTCACAGCAGCCGCGACGCAGAACTCAACTCCCAAACCCAAGATTTGGTCACTGGCCGAGACTGCCACGAAACCAGACAACCACCCAAGGATGCAACAACAACAGCAGCAGCATCATCACCACCATCACCAGCATCACCATCAGCAACATCAACATAGCCACCACCACCATCATCATCAGCAGCATCCAGAACATTCGCTGGCGCTGAGATTGCGTGCCCGCCTGCAGATGGATCAGCAGATGCACGCTCTCTCGTCGTGCCACACAGGAGCATGCGCGTCGGGGTGCGTGAAATGAAGCCCCCCACTGCGATTCACACAACCGGGGGGGGGGGGGCGGTGGGGGGGGGAGCGGTGGCGCGGCGGTTAGCGCGCCGCGCTCACGGAACCGATCGCAGGCGGCGGCGGCGACGACTCGAACTCGGTCCGGCGCAGTCGAATCGCGCGTGAGATGAGTAACATCGGCATTGCGGAGACAAAGGCGGCCGGGCGTGGTGCTGGCCACCTACCCCCCCTCCCTTCCTCCCCCTCGTGTGTCGTGCCGCCCTTCGTAGGTGCTCGCTAACAGCACTTGCCCCAACAGCCTGTGGAAGGCTATACGGGGGATCTTTGTCTTTGTTACATTATTATAATTATTATTACTCTGATGGTACCGTGTGTTCCGGATTATAAGACGCAGCTTTTCCCTGCATCGTTAAGCAAACGTGTTGGGGGTGCGGAAGACCCCGTGTGTCTGTACCGGAGTGAGGTTATCCACTCTCGCTCTCTCTCTCTCGTCTATATATATATTTTTATGTTGCTCTGAAGAAGGGCCATTGCCCGAAACGTCGCCAAATATGTTTTTCGTTTCAAGACCAACGTGTTGCGTTCGTGTTGTTTGTTGTTTGTCGCACGGTGGGCGCGCGCGTGGCCAGATCTGTTACTTTACTGGCACCACGGCAACACTTTCAGGGTGCCTCTGATAGTCCAGAGAACACGGTATATCACTACTGTCTCTCCCCCCACCACCATCCCTCCTCCCCCCCCACCTTCCCCCCCCCACCATCCCCCCCCACAAACCCCCCCCCATCATCACACCCCCCCCCACCATCCCCCCCCATCATCCTCCCCAACATCCCCCCCCCACCCATCCCCCCCACCCACCCATCCCTCCCCCCACCATCCCCCCCACCCATCCCTCCCCCCACCATCCCCCCACCATCCCCCACCGCCCCCCCACAATCACCCCACCCACCCCCCCACTACACCCCCCACCCATCCCCCCCATCTCCCTCCACCATCCCCCCCAACCATCCCCCCCCACCGTCCCCCCCACCGCACCCCCCACCCATCCCCCCCCACCCATCCCCCCCACCCACCCCCCACTACACCCCCCCCACCCCCCGAACCGTGTCGCGTTGTCGCTGTCGCCGTCACGTGACGGAGTCAGAGGAACCACTGGGAGCGCGACGCTTCCCGTGCAGCGGAGAGCGGCCCGCGGAAGCGGATGTCGCAGAACTGCGATCTGAGTGCCCCACTGCCTCGTCCGCGTAACTGTTACACGCCTCGTAGAAGCAGCACCAACAACAACAACAATAACACTATTGGCACCATCGTCATCGCCATCATCACCAGTAGCATCAGCATCATCATCATCGCCGGCTTCCAAAAATCTGGGTCAAAGGAGTGCACCACCTTGAGAGGGTTATTCCGCGAATCGCTCTGACTGTGACTGATTGGAGGTTAATGTTTCGATGAATAAACATTGTGAAGAGAATGACGCTGTTACTTTTGGCTGAAAATTCGTAACGACGTGGTGGGAGTGGTGGCTCAGTGGTTAGCACGCCGCGTCATGGACCCTGCCAACCTGGGTTCAATTCCTGTCCGCGACTGGCAGGTAATACCCAACCGCGGACGGACCGGCGTGGTGAAGTATGGTCAAATGTGTAATGCGGGCCTTCATATCCAGCAGTGAAGTGACGAAACGAAGGGCCACGTGATCGCCTAGCGGGCAGCGCGTTCGCCACTTGTTACGGAGGTTCGCATCCGACAGGCCACCCCGGTAAATGCCGCGGGGTCTAATAACAACAACAACAAACATAACCCCAACGAAATTCGACTGCGCGCCGTCTATGGAAGTTAAATCCGTCAAATCGAAACGAGTTTTACCATCACGAAACCGTTGTATAGCCTCCACAGACTGTTGAGGAAAGTGCTGTTAGCGAGCACCTATAAAGGCCGGAACGGCACACGAGGGGCTGGGTGTCCAACACCACACCCGACCGCCTTTGTCTTTCCCAGTGGCGATGTTTACTACACACCGCACCAGGTACTCATTTGAGGCTGAGTCGACCTAGGGGAGGCCCAGGACCGGTTCAGTTAATCGTCACTGCTGGTGTCGGCGGGAATCGAACTCGGGTCGCTGGGTTCGTAGCGCAGCGCTCCCCACACACACCAAAGGCGAAGATCCCCCGTGTAGCCTTACCGTCAAACCACACCGCAGGCCGCGCCTGCACAAACAACAGCAGCAGCAGCAGCATCGTGATGGGCGCCGTGAACTCCACCAACAAGAGCCCACGGCTCTCGGCCCACGATCGCGTCAATCAGTTGGAGGACTGGGAGTAGAAATCGCTCCCCAGGAGTTTTGCAAACGCGCAGCGGGTCCCAAAATCATGGGTCACCCTTGGTTTTTTTTTTTGGGCGGGTGGGATGCGCTGGGTCCAAAATAACAAAGGGGGCCAGGTGAGGAATGCATCTTTGGGGCTGCTGAATATGTGGGGACTTAGATTGCCAACTGAGAGCGTAAATAAGCAACGAAGCGTACACAGAGCTAATCAAATATATTTTTTCATAATCAACGTTTTTGGGTCAGATCGCGTTATTTATAAATGTGTCGTAACCCTCCACCACCCGACACGGCCAATCAGCAAAAAAGTGTCACGTTGACAAAAGACAAAATAGTTCACTGCTTTAGCCCACTGGTGTGTTGAAGCGTGAAACCACAACATTTATAAATTTTTGAGTAGCACGACGTTTCGCTGGTAGTTGCATCCAGCATCATCGGGCAATTCGCCAGAATGGTGAGGCTCTGCTCTTGCTTCCGGTCTTAAATGGAGCAGCAGCAGGGTGACGTCATCATTAAAAAAAAATATTTTTTTATCAAAAAATGTTTTTGACTCTGATCACTTTTTGCAATTTCCCCACGCAAACCGGAATGGATCCGACCCCACGCACTGCTGCTCCCCTATGGGCCCAGTCCCCGGGGGGGTAGGGGGGCTGGCGCCCCCTAAAAGAGCGTGCCCGTTGCGAATTGTCATTCCTAAGTACAGAGAGACGAGGGCGCGCTCCATAACCTGCAAAAACGCGAACGCAAGTAGCCGCAATGGGCCCGTGAGCCACAGGAGTTCAACGTCGCGTAAACCTCGGACCGAGTCAGCCGATATCAAGTGGAGTTTTAGTTTGGCGGGGTGAGAATTCACGAGGCCACCAGAAGTCTGCGTGGGTGACCTGGTGGGGGGGGGGCATCAGTCAGTCGGTCGGGGCTGCAACGATTCCCGCTGTGGGCGTGTGATACCAACTGGGATCACACAGCTATGAGATGTTAACTCCCTCGCCTGGTATGCAGGAGGTCGTGGGTTCGATCCCTACCCTGACGCCTGCTGCTGTATATTTGGAGTTTGCGGTGTCTCTCTTTTTCTCTCTCTCATCATCATCACGGTGGCTATGAGATGTTAACTCCCTCGCCTGGTATGCAGGAGGCCGTGGGTTCGATCCCTACCCTGACGCCTGCTGCTGTATATTTTGAGTCTGTGTCTCTCTCTCTCATCATCATCACGGTGGCTATGATATGTTAACTCCCTCGCCTGGTACGCAGGAGGTTGTGGGTTTGATCCTGTCTCTGACGCCTGCTGCTGTATATTTGGAGTTTGCGGTGTCTCTCTCTCTCCCCCCCCTCTCCCGTGCTCGCGTGGATATTTCTCCGGTATCCTTCGGTTTTCCCGTGCACATTCAGAATGAGCGTCACGCCTTTCGAGTCTACGCGATGTTAATCATCTACTTCGTTGAGCTATCATTTGTGGCCACATCGCTTCTGAAAAATAGCTATATAGCTGAGTGGGCCTTACCTGCTCAAATAAAAAAAAGAGTTTATATTTGTTTGTTTTTTATCCATATAGAGTACTTCACGGTGTCATTAAAAAAAAACTGGCTCTTGCGAATGTCGAACAGTCCCACTGGCGAGCGAAGCAGAGAGGCGCGTGGCGGTCCTACAACTCTGGTTCGAGACGCACCACCGCGGTATTAACCAGGGCGGCCGCTGGGAAGTTCGAACCGTGGTCCCTCTGCAATCTCATCGGCAAAGGTGCGTTGCCTCCGAGAGTGATGCCGCCGAAGCGTCCGCGTGTAAGATCCACAGACGTCACGTGTCTCGTCCCACCTTCCCCACCCCCGCGTCACGTGTGCAGGAGGGAGAGTACAATGCATGCTGGGAGAGAGCGGCCAGCACTGATTACATTCGCCCTGTAAATACAGCAACCATACCTCCACACTCACACTCACCTCCACACTCACCACACTCACCTCCACACTCACACTCACCTCCACACTCACCTCCACACTCACCACACTCACCTCCACACTCACTCACCTCCACACTCACCACACTCACTCACCTCCACATTCACCACACTCACTCACCTCCACACTCATCACACTCACCCCCACGCTCACCGCACTCACTCACCTCCACACTCACCTCCATCACTCACTCACCTCCACACTCACCTCCATCACTCACTCACCACCACACTCAGCACACTCACTCACCACACTCACTCACCTCCATCACTCACTCACTCACCACCACACTCAGCACACTCACTCACCACACTCACTCACCTCCACACTCACCTCCACACTCACCTCCACACTTCCCACACTAACTCACCCCCACGCTCACCGCACTCACTCACCTCCACACTCACCTCCACACTCACCTCCACACTTCCCACACTAACTCACCCCCACGCTCACCGCACTCACTCACCTCCACACTCACCTCCACACTCACTCACCACACTCACTCACCTCCACACTCACCTCCACACTCACCTCCACACTCACCTCCACACTCACTCACCTCCACACTCACCTCCACACTCACCTCCACACTCACCTCCACACTCACCACACTCACTCACCTCCACACTCACCTCCACACTCACCTCCACACTCACCTTCACACTCACCACACTAACTCACCCCCACGCTCACCGCACTCACTCACCTCCACACTCACTCACCACACTCACTCACCTCCACACTCACCTCCACACTCACCTCCACACTCACCTCCACACTCACCACACTCACCTCCACACTCACCACACTCACCTCCACACTCACCACACTCACTCACCTCCACACTCACCACACTCACTCACCTCCACACTCACCACACTCACTCACCTCCACACTCACCACACTCACCTCCACACTCACCTCCACACTCACCTCCACACTCACCTCCACACTCACCTTCACACTCACCACACTAACTCACCCCCACGCTCACCGCACTCACTCACCTCCACACTCACTCACCACACTCACCTCCACACTCACCTCCACACTCACCTCCACACTCACTCACCTCCACACTCACCTCCACACTCACCACACTCACTCACCTCCACACTCACCTCCACACTCACCACACTCACTCACCTCCACACTCACCTCCACACTCACCTTCACACTCACGACACTAACTCACCCCCACGCTCACCGCACTCACTCACCTCCACACTCATTCACCACACTCACCTCAACACTCACCTCAACACTCACCTCCACACGCACTCACCTCACTCACTCACCTACACACTCACCTCCACACTCACCTCCACACTCACTCACCACACTCACCTCCACATTCACCTCCACACTCACCTCCACACGCACTCACTTCACTCACTCACCACCACACTCACCTCCACACTCACCTCCACACTCACCTCCACACTCACTCACCTCCACACTCACCTCCACACTCACCTCCACACTCACTCACCTCCACACTCAACACACTCACCTCCACACTCACTCACCTCCACACTCACCTCCACACTCACTCACCACACTCACTCACCACACTCACCTCCACATTCACCTCCACACTCACCTCCACACGCACTCACTTCACTCACTCACCACCACACTCACCTCCACACTCACCTCCACACTCACTCACCTCCACACTCACCTCCACACTCACCTCCACACTCACTCACCTCCACACTCAACACACTCACCTCCACACTCACTCACCTCCACACTCACCTCCATCAACTCACACAGCTCCATCTCCTCACTCCGCTCCATCTCCTCACTCCGCTCCTTCTGTTCCCTTACCGCTCCCTTCCCCCGGGCGACACCGATGTCCGGCTACGCCCGCTCCACTATGAGACGTTAACTACCTCGCCTGGTGTACGGGAGGTCGTGGGTTCGATCCCGACCCTGACGCCAGCTGCTGTATATTTGGAGTTTGCGTGTCTCTCTCTCATCATCATCACGGTGGCTATGAGATGTTAACTACCTCGCCTGGTGTACAGGAGGTCGTGGGTTCGATCCCGACCCTGACGCCAGCTGCTGTTTATTTGGAGTTTGCGTGTCTCTCTCTCTCCCAGTGGTCGCGTGTATTTTTCCCTCCGGGTCCTCCCGGATTTGCCCTCCACATTTCGAGTCAACGTGACGCTTTGAGATGATTTGGCTGCTGCACATTTCCACTCGCTAAGCCACTTCTCGTTCAGCTCTTGTTAGTGAGAGCCGGGTCGCTTCTGACATGAAGCTATCCAGCTCAGTGGCTGGTCCTACGTTCGCGTTTGTTGAAAATATAAAACACATTGTCCTGCGGAGGGAGCTGGTAGCAACGTTGGGTTGCTCGGTCAATGGCCAGGGTCAACGGCGGCGTGGTGTATTCCGCAAATATGCCCGACTGTGAGGGTGGGCACAAGCCGGCGTGAGTAGGTTAAACGTTGAGTTTTATAAGGGCACCACGGGGTGACCAGCCCCTCCCCACCCAGCCCTTCCCCACCCTCCCCACCCAGCCCCTCCCCACCCAGCCCCTCCCCACCCTCCCCTCCCCACCCAGCCCCACCCTCCCCACCCAGCCCCTCCCCACCCAGCCCCTCCCTGCACGACGGACGGACGGACACAATAATCCCCTGTGGGCTGGTGTAACCAGGAGGTTCCTACCAGTATAAATGAAACATAAAGAACATCGCCAGCGTACAACAAATAAGGGGACAATGCGGCGACCTTCGCAATCTCTTCCTCCACGTAAACAAAAATGATATTTTCCTACACATCCCATCAGCGTCGCGGTCTTGAGGACAAAGCTCAAACTCTGGACCGGTTTCGACATCCAGTGGTCTCACCAGCAGTTTTTTTTATGAGCCAAGGATAACCTCCACCTCGCCCCCACGTCACGTCCCCTCCTCTCCTTGGGTGTGTAATATGAGGACATATCCGGGTTGCTGACGGATCACAACTCGTCACGATGATTGGCTCTGCCGGTCCTGGCCCATAGCCAATGGGGGGAAGTCTAGGGGCGTGGCCCTGACGTAACGGGAAGGTGACATCTGTAAGTAGAGGATTGGTTCTGCTGGCTTTAGCCACAGCCAATGGGGGGACGAGTCAGGGGTGCGGTCCCGGGAGCCTACGATGGAGTCTAGAAGATTCCATAGAGGCTAACCAGGATTGGTGGAAAGGTACCACGTGACCCGGGTATTAAAAGGGGTGGAGACGGACAACACGTGGTCAGATCTGGAACGAACAGAGGGTGAGGCCACGCTGGAGCGGGGTCCAGGCTGCCACGTGGCCGCGCGTGTCTCTCTCTCTATCCCTCTCACGCTGTCTGTCAGCAGCGTGAAGGTGTGTTGTAAAGAAAGACAAATAAAGACCGGATTCCAGAAGTCGCTTCCACGACCTTTATTACAGGTGGTTCCCGGTTCAACGCAAAGTCCTCAGCCAGGAGGAGTCTTCATTTCTTCCGGCGCGAGACCCGCGCGGGATTCTTCAAGGACTCCCTTCACCACGAGCGTCCCCAACAACGTCTCTTCCCCTTTGTGAGTCCCTCAGGCTCCTTTCCCGACGGATCCTTGACCTCACGCTTTCCCGACAGCCAATCCACCTTCCACCCTTCTCAACGGATTCCATACCTGTCAACCCCGAATTACAGACCAATTCAGACCTTGCTGGTCAACCCGTGCCCCTTACAACGTTCATCCCACAAAGTACCATCACAAGGGAGACACACAAACACATAGACACAAACAATTGTGCCCGTATTGAAACGGCTGTACGCCGTATGGACCTGAAACACTCAATGCCCCTGTGCAAGAACACGGGGTAGACCGTGATGGGTTGACAGCTACGAGATTCCAAACGTTCCACCCTGTCAATCATCCCTCCGTTTTCCACTCTCCCCATGCTGTGTTCGCCTTCAATTACCTACCACCACCCTCCCCCCACCCCAAATCAAATCCCCTTTCAGGCCCCCAATTAAGCGCACCGATCAGAAAGGCGCCCGTTTCAGCTCCCGGCTGTCCGTGTCATGCAGGCGGTGCCCAGGCATTGTCGCCCGCGACACGATCTCTGATTTCAATCACCCGGGAGAGCACCACGTGGGTCAGGCCACGTGAAGATCACGTGGCGTGTGTGTGCAGGCCACCAGCGAGATCGCCTGGAACGCCTCGTCCAGATGTCCCATACAGAACCCTCGTCCCATACAGAACCCTCATCCCATACAGAACCCTCGTCTCATCCCATACAGAACCCTCATCCCATACAGAACCCCCATCTCGTCCCATACAGAACCCTCGTCTCATCCCATACAGAACCCTCATCCCATACAGAACCCTCGTCTCATCCCATACAGAACCCTCATCCCATACAGAACCCTCGTCTCATCCCATACAGAACCCTCATCCCATACAGAACCCCCCATCTCGTCCCATACAGAACCCTCGTCTCATCCCATACAGAACCCTCATCCCATACAGAACCCGCATCCCATACAGAACCCTCATCCCATACAAAACCCTCGTCTCGTCCCATACAGAACCCTCATCCCATACAGAACCCTCATCCCATACAGAACACTCATCCCATACAGAACACTCGTCTCATCCCATACAGATCCCGCGTCTCATCCCATACAGAACCCTCATCCCATACAGAACCCTCATCCCATACAGAACCCTCGTCCCATACAAAACCCTCTAATAATCCCATACAGAACCCTCATCCCATACAGAACCCTCGTCCCATACAGAACCCTCTAATAATCCCATACAGAACCCTCATCCCATACAGAACCCTCGTCCCATACAGAACCCGCTAATCATCCCATACAGAACCCTCTAATCATCCCATACAGAATCCGCATCCCATACAGAACCCTCTAATCATCCCATTCAGAACCTGCGTCTCGCCCCATACAGAACCCTCGTCCCATACAGAACCCGCTAATCATCCCATACAGAACCCTCTAATCATCCCATACAGAACCCGCATCCCATACAGAACCCTCTAATCATCCCATACAGAACCTGCGTCTCGCCCCATACAGAACCCTCGTCCCATACAGAACCCGCTAATCATCCCATACAGAACCCTCTAATCATCCCATACAGAACCCGCATCCCATACAGAACCCTCTAATCATCCCATACAGAACCTGCGTCTCGCCCCATACAGAACCCTCGTCCCATACAGAACCCGCTAATCATCCCATACAGAACCCTCTAATCATCCCATACAGAACCCGCATCCCATACAGAACCCTCTAATCATCCCATACAGAGCCTGCGTCTCGCCCCATACAGAGCCGTCGTATCACGTGACACGGGGGCGTCTTGCTCTCGCCTCGTGCCCCACGTGACCCGTCCCGCGCGAAAGGTGACCGCCACTTTGTACAAAGACAACAACAACAACAAACAACAACAACAACAAACAACAACAACAACAGCCCCTGACATCTGCAGATTCAATCATGAAGACGAAATTCGTTCCCCCACCCACAACCCCACGGCTTCCCTGTATGTGGAGGGGGAGGGGGAGGGGGGGGTGAGGGGGTTGGCGGATCACGTGGAGACGGAGACAGCGAGTCGAGAGGCACGGCGAGGAGAGTACAGCAAGTGGGTTGGTGATGGGCGGGGGTGCCCCCCCCCCCCCCCGCCGCCCCCCCCCCCCCCCCAATATCTTGAGCAGCATATTCTTGGTTCTTTCGGTAAAGTAACGTAGATGTAAAATACATTTTAAATAAACATTTAAAATAATTATTCTTAATTGTATTTAATTATTTTTAAATAAAAATAATCATTATTTAAAAAAATATTTTAATTTAAAAATATTAAATATTTATTTATATTTTCTCTCCACGTGACTTTACAGATATAAGCACGAATTTGAATTCCTGCAGTCACGACATTTTTAAGTCAAAATCTTCTTGAGCAGCGTTCAGGCGTGCGTGCACCCGGGCACTGCGCTCCGTGCAACACGTGGCGTGCACTCCGCGCCTCGTCCCACGTTACAGGAATGCTGCGGACATTCCACGTTCCCATGACGGGGTCACGGTTGTGCTCCTGCCAACCGCCGCGATGGCGCTTTGTGGACGAGGCGGTGCTCATTTTACCGACGCAGAGCGAGTCGATGGTGATGATGAACATAATGATGGTGATGGTGATGATGGTGGTGATGGTGATGATGGTGATGGTGAGCATGGTGATGATGGGCACGGTGATGGTGAGCATGGTGATGATGGTGATGGTGATGATGATGGTGAGCATGCTGATGGTGATGGTGATGATGGTGGTGATGGTGATGATGGTGATGGTGAGCATGGTGATGATGGGCACGGTGATGGTGAGCATGGTGATGATGGTGATGATGGTGATGGTGATGATGATGGTGAGCATGCTGATGGTGATGGTGAGCATGGTGATGGTGAGCATGGTGATGGTGATGATGATGGTGAGCATGGTGATGGTGATGGTGAGCATGGTGATGGTGAGCATGGTGATGATGGTGATGATGGTGATGGTGAGCATGGTGATGGTGATGATGAGCGTGGTGATGATGGTGATGATGGTGATGGTGATGATGATGGTGAGCATGGTGATGGTGATGGTGAGCATGGTGATGGTGAGCATGGTGATGATGGGCATGGTGATGGTGAGCATGGTGATGATGGTGATGATGGTGATAATGATGGTGAGCATGGTGATGGTGATGATGATGGTGAGCATGGTGATGGTGATGGTGAGCATGGTGATGGTGATGGTGAGCATGGTGATGGTGATGATGAGCGTGGTGATGATGGTGATGATGGTGATGGTGATGATGATGGTGAGCATGGTGATGGTGATGGTGAGCATGGTGATGGTGAGCATGGTGATGGTGATGATGGTGATGATGGTGATGGTGAGCATGGTGATGGTGAGCATGGTGATGGTGATGGTGAGCATGGTGATGATGGTGATGATGGTGATGGTGAGCATGGTGATGGTGAACATGGTGATGGTGATGATGGTGATGATGGTGATGGTGAGCATGGTGATGGTGATGATGGTGATGATGGTGAGCATGGTGATGGTGAGCATGGTGATGGTGAGCATGGTGATGGTGATGATGGTGATGATGGTGATGGTGAGCATGGTGATGGTGAGCATGGTGATGGTGATGATGGTGATGATGGTGATGGTGAGCATGGTGATGGTGAGCATGGTGATGGTGATGGTGAGCATGGTGATGGTGATGATGGTGATGGTGAGCATGGTGATGGTGAGCATGGTGATGGTGATGATGGTGATGGTGATGATGGTGATGGTGAGCATGGTGATGGTGATGATGGTGATGATGGTGATGGTGAGCATGGTGATGGTGAGCATGGTGATGGTGAGCATGGTGATGGTGATGATGGTGATGGTGATGATGGTGATGGTGAGCATGGTGATGGTGATGATGGTGATGATGGTGATGGTGAGCATGGTGATGATGTGCATGGTGATGGTGAGCATGGTGATGATGGTGATGATGGTGATGGTGAGCGTGGTGATGATGAGCATGGTGATGGTGATGATGAGCGTGGTGATGATGGTGATGATGGTGATGGTGAGCATGGTGATGGTGAGGATGGTGATGGTGATGATGGGCATGGTGATGATGATGATGAGCGTGGTGATGATGGTGATGATGATGATGGTGATCATGGTGATGGTGATGATGGTGATGGTGAGCATGGTGATGATGATGATGGTGAGGATGGTGAGCATTGTGATGATGATGGTGAGGATGGTGATGGTGAACATGGTGATGGTGATGATGGTGATGATGAGCATGGTGAGACGTAGTCACCAATCCCCACCGCCTTTGTCTCGCTCGCTTGCTCTCCCCCCCCCCCCCGTGCCGATGCTTATTGCACTCGTCACCACCAGGGACGCGTTTTACAAAGCCGCGTCGGGAGGGGGGGATTCTCTCTGTCTCTCTTTGCCTGTCTCTCTGTCTGTCTCTCTGTCTGTCTGGTGGTCGTGGATGTGGTGGATGTAGTGAACGTGGTGGTGGTGGTGGTCGTAGTGAATGTGGTGGATGTGGTGGTCGTAGTGAATGTGGTGGTGGTGGTGGTGGATGTCGTGGTCGTAGTGAATGTGGTGGTGGATGTGGTGGTGGATGTCGTGGTCGTAGTGAATGTGGTGGTGGTGGAGGTGGTGGTGGATGTGGGTGGTGTTGACACAGTCTTCTCGTGGTCGCTGCGTCTGGCCTTGAGATGGTGGTGGTAGTTATGGTGAATGTAGTGGTGGATGTCGTGGTCGTAGTGAATGTGGAGGTGGTGGTGGTGGATGTGGTGGTGGATGTCGTGGTCGTAGTGAATGTGGAGGTGGTGGTGGTGGATGTGGTGGTGGATGTCGTGGTCGTAGTGAATGTGGAGGTGGTGGTGGATGTGGTGGTGGATGTCGTAGTCGTAGTGAATGTGGTGGTGGTGGTGGTTGATGTCGTGGTCGTAGTGAATGTGGTGGTGGTGGTGGTGGATGTCGTGGTCGTAGTGATTGTGGTGATGGTAGTGGTGGTGGATGTGGTGGTGGTAGTGGTGGTGAATGTGGTGGTGGTGGAGGTGGTGGTGGATGTCGTGGTCGTAGTGAATGTGGTGGTGGTGGAGGTGGTGGTGGTGGTGGTGGAGGTGGTGGTGGTGGTGGTGGTGGTGGTGGTGGATGTGGTGGTGGTGATGGTGGTGGATGTGGGTGGTGTTGAGACAGTCTTCTCGTGGTCGCTGCGTCTGGCCTGGAGATGTCCCCCGGATCAAAGTCCCCGCGGGCTCTGGCCACGGTCACCACGTCGGGCTCACAGATGCCGCGTCCGCTCCGCGCGCATCGCGGGCTCACGGGGTTACAAACACCGCTGGGCTTTCATTAAACACAGACACGCGTGATGAATGTAAGAAAAATAAAATAAGTAAAACTACATCTGCATAATATTTGCACTTTTATCAAACACACACACACACACACCACCACGAACCACCACCACAATCATCATCATCAGCAGCAGCAGCAGCATCATCATCATCAGCAGCAGCATCATCATCATCAGCAGCAGCATCATCATCATCAGCAGCAGGAGCAGAAGCAGCAGCATCATCATCATCAGCAGCAGGAGCAGCAGCAGCAGCATCATCATCAGCAGCAGCATCATCATCAGCAGCAGCAGGAACAGCAGCAGGAGCAGCAGCATCATCATCATCATCAGCAGCAGCAGGAGCAGTATTCTATCCACTGCTGGATGAAGGCCTCCCCAAGTTGTCTCGCGGCGGAACGCGTTCATCCATCCGGCGTCGTCATCATCATCTGACGCGCGTTCGCTTCGTTCGACGCATTTTATTTTATTTATACAGGGTGGCCCAAAAGTCAGGACACATGGGGTTATTGTTTTTTAATATTGTCGCTGAGTTGCATTGGCTTCCAGTGTCCGAACGAATGCATGATGAGGACGCGCTCGCAAATTAAACCGCGGCACCCTCGCTGATCTCGTCAAGGGGCATGAACCACCCCCACGACCCTCGCAGCAGCGGCGGGTTTTGCCTGCGAACCGTCGGACAAACACAAAAATCCCCCGTAAAGCCTTAACATACTTTTGGGTGCAAGTGCTGTTAGCGAGCACCTATAAAGGCCGGCACGGCATACGAGGGGGTGGGTGGCCAGCACCACGCCCGGTCGCCTTTGTCTCCCCAGTGGTACTCATTTGAGGCTGAGTCGACCTAGGGGAGGCCCAGGACCGGTTCAAATAATCGTCAGTGGTGTTTGCCGTGAGCGGGAATCGAACCCGGTTCGCCGGGTTCCTAGCGCAGCGTAGCGCTAATTGCTACACTACCGCTCCCCACACACACTCACCACTAAACTACCACAACAACAACCGCCATTCGCCACTAAGTGGCGGTGACGTCACCACCACACTTGTGTCAGGCTATGTACACCTTGAGGGCACGTGAAGTGTCGAACGCCCGCTGGCAGGAGGTCATGGGGCAGACCCAGATGCCACAGGTCGACTGACTGAGACGACTGGCTGATGCACCACCTGTGCCCCCTACCGTGCCAACTTGTTGTGCTTTAGTCACCCGGCGCTCCGCTCGTTGTTGTGAGCGTCGCTCCTCCGCCCTCCGTTGTTGTTGGAAGGCGACTGCCTCCAACTGCCCAGTAGCAGCGTCCTTCACGAGCCTCCTCCACAGAGGCCGATCTTGACACCGCTGGTACCAGTCATTGGCAAGTCCACTCAGCTCCACATCCTCTTATACCACATCACTCAATCTCTTCTCTAGCCCATGCCGCGCCCGTTTAGCCCCCTGGATCCGGCCGAACAAAAGCTGTTTAGGCATGCGGTGGCTGGGCATGCGGGCTACATGGCCCAGCCAACTCAGCCTATCCTGCCAGAGGAGCTCACCAATGGGACTTTGTCCAGATCTTTCAAGGATTTATGAGCTCCTCACACAATCCAGCCTGGTTAAACCCAGGATGGATCGTCGGCAGGCCAGCCTAAATGTATCTAACTGGCGAAGATGTTCCATTAGGGGGGTCCACGTTTCGCAAGCGTAGAAAAGGGAGAGAATGACTGTGGCCGAGAAGACCTGAAGCTTCGTACGGAGCGACAGACCAGGTAGCTTCCACACAGCATTACGCAACCGATTTAAAGATAATGCCGCTCGACTGATTCGGAGTGAGACCTCTGCTGTTAAACCAGAGCCGGTCATGAGCACACTGTCCAGGTATGGGAAACTCTCCACTCTCTCCACAACTGCCCTATCACCAATTAGGAGTTGTGGGGGTGGAGTGTCCGATGTTATAAAATACCCAGGCAGGTGCTTAGTTTTGGTGGGGCTGATGGTAAGGCCCCACCTCTTAGTGGCAAGCTCCAGGTTTAGCAGCAGCGCCTTCAACTCCTCCTCTGAGTGAGCAGCAATTACCAGATCATCAGCATACATAACGTCGTTGAGCAATAGGGAGCCATCCCTTGACCGCACCCAGGCATCGATCAGCCTCCCATTGTATCTGTACCAGATGGAAATTCATCTGGTACAGCTATTGAAGGCTTCACGAACTATGCGGTCAAAATAGATGTGAAATAATGTGGGAGCCAGAGGACATCCCTGTCGCACCCCAAGGTGTACAAGGAATGTCTCTCACTCCCGGCCACGTAGTTTTACCCGGGCCCGCTCACCATCATGAAGGTTCTTAATGATCGTGAGCAGAGGGTCAGGGACTCCGAAAGCACGAAGAACAACCCAGAGCCCAGGACTACTGATGGTATCATAGGCCTTGACCAGGTCAAAGACGCAGAGATGTAGGTCTTGTTGGAATTCCCTACACCTCTGCTGTAACAGACGGGCAGAAAATATGGCATCTGTGCAGGACTACCCTTTCCTGAAACCGCATTGGGGCTCCACAAACCTCTCCTCAGCGTGCCTGGCAAGGCGATGTTGAATAATCCTTGCCAGGATCTTTCCCGGCACACTGAGGAGTGAGATGCCCCTGTAGTTGTTACAGTCTGTGCGGTCTCCCTTCTTAAAGAGGGGGACCACCAGGGCATCCTTCCAATCTTGCGGAACCCATCCAGTGGTCCAGAATGTTGTTATGATGTCATGTAGAGCAGTCTGTGCACAAACGCCACCCTCCCTCAGCATTTCGCTTGGGAGATCATCTCTGCCCGTTGCTTTTCCTGGTCTCAGACTCTGGATCGCCTTCAGAATTTCCTTAACAGATGGCACCTCAGCCAGCCACTCACAGGGGGTGACCTCTTCCAATATTTGAGGCACCGCAGCCTCGGCAGGGTCATCCCCACTTTGTCCCACGTTGTTTTCCAGGCTGAGAGATTTCCCCTCCCCCAGGACTTCACATAAATGCTCAGCAAATCTGCGAACCTGTTCCTGGGGGTCGGAGATTGGATCACCGTTCTTCCCCATGGTAATAGGCAGAGGTGTGGACTCGAGTCATGTGACTTGGACTCGAGTCAGACTCGAGTCATCAATTTGATGACTTGCGACTCGACTTGGACTTGCATAACAATGACTTTGTCCCACCTATGAGATGTGGACTCGAGTCATGTGACTTGGACTCGAGTCAGACTCGAGTCATGAATTTGATGACTTGCGACTCGACTTGGACTTGCATAACAATGACTTTGTCCCACCTCTGGTAATAGGTTACTCTATTGATGGAATTAAAAAGCGATTTGTGATCGCTCTCCGAACATCCGAGCGAAGTCTGTGGTAAGCTTCCTCATTCTCCGACGTGGGATGCTGTAGCCGATGAGAGTGGGCCTGTCGCTTTTTCTCAGCCAAGTTGAACACCTCCTCTGTCAGCCAGGGTCTCTGGGGAGGTCTGGACCGCGTACCCAAAGCAGCCATTGCAGCTGCATGAGTGACAGTCCTAAACCTCGCCCATTTACCCTCGACATCAGGAGGAGTGGGGTACGATGCCAACCCCAGCCGCAAGCAATGATGAAATTCTCGCTTGCAACTTTCATCAGCTAGCTGAGACCATGCCACTAAGGGTTTGTGCACATACACACGCACACACACACTCACATACACCCGTACACACGCACGCACATACACGTACACACGCACGTACACACGTACACACGCACACACACACGTATACACGCACACACGCACACAGACATGTACACACGCACACACACACGTATACACGCACACACGCACACACACACGTACACACGCACGTACACACGTACACACTCACATACACGCGTACACACGCACACACACGTACACACGCACGTGCACACGTACACACGCACACACACGCACACACACATGTGCACACGTACACACGCACACACGTACACACGCACACACACACGCACACACACATGTACACACGTACACACGCACACACACATGTGCACACGTACACACGCACACACGTACACACGCACACACACACGCACACACATGTACACACGTACACACGCACACATACATGTGCACACGTACACACGCACACACGTACACACGCACACACACACGCACACACACATGTGCACACGTACACACGCACACACACATGTGCACACGTACACACGCACACACGTACACACGCACACACACACGCACACACACATGTACACACGTACACACGCACACACACATGTGCACACGTACACACGCACACACGTACACACGCACACACACACGCACACACACATGTGCACACGTACACACGCACACATACACCGTGTAACAGACTTCACTTGAACAAGACCGGAGGCTTGAACTGCACGGAGGAGTTCGCGTGGAAGAGAAATCCCAGAACCTCGAGAGCACAAGCGGAGACCTGTGTAGCCAGACGTGATGACCCCCCCCCCACCCCAGGTACATGACCCCCCCCCCAGGTACATGACCCCCCCCAGGTACATGACCCCTCCCAGGTACATGACCCACCCCCCAGGTTCATGACCCCCTCCAGATACATGACCCACCCCCAGGTTCATGACCCCCCCAGGTTCATGACCCCCCCCCAGGTTCATGACCCCCCCAGGTTCATGACCCCCCCCAGGTTCATGACCCCCTCCAGATACATGACCCACCCCCAGGTTCATGACCCCCCCAGGTACATGACCCCCCCCCAGGTTCATGACCCCCCCCCAGGTTCATGACCCCCCCCCAGGTTCATGACCCACCCCCAGCTACATGACCCCCCTCCCAGATACATGACCCCCCCGCAGGTTCATGACCCCCCCAGGTACATGACCCCCCCCCAGGTTCATGACCCTCCCAGGTACATGACCCCCCCCCAGGTTCATGACCCCCCCAGGTACATGACCCCCCCCCAGGTTCATGACCCCCCCCAGGTTCATGCCCCCCCCCTCAGGTTCATGACCCACCCCCAGCTACATGACCCCCCCCAGGTTCATGACCCCCCCCCAGGTTCATGACCCCCCCAGATACATGACCCCCCCCCAGGTTCATGACCCCCCCAGGTACATGGCCCCCCCCAGGTTCATGACCCCCCCCAGATACATGACCCCCCCAGGTTCATGACCCCCCCAGGTACATGGCCCCCCCCAGGTTCATGACCCCCCCCAGGTACATGACCCCCCCCAGGTTCATGACCCCCCCCAGGTACATGACCCCCCCCAGATACATGACCCCCCCCCAGGTACATGACCCCCCCCAGGTACATGACCCCCCCCCAGGTTCATGACCCCCCCCAGGTTCATGCCCCCCCCCCTCAGGTTCATGACCCACCCCCAGCTACATGACCCCCCCCAGGTTCATGACCCCCCCCCAGGTTCATGACCCCCCCAGATACATGACCCCCCCCCAGGTTCATGACCCCCCCAGGTACATGGCCCCCCCCAGGTTCATGACCCCCCCCAGATACATGACCCCCCCAGGTTCATGACCCCCCCAGGTACATGGCCCCCCCCAGGTTCATGACCCCCCCCAGGTACATGACCCCCCCCAGGTTCATGACCCCCCCCAGGTACATGACCCCCCCCAGATACATGACCCCCCCCAGGTACATGACCCCCCCCAGGTACATGACCCCCCCCAGATACATGACCCCCCCCAGGTTCATGACCCCCCCCAGGTACATGACCCCCCCCAGGTTCATGACCCCCCCCAGGTACATGACCCCCCCCAGATACATGACCCCCCCCAGGTTCATGACCCCCCCCAGGTACATGACCCCCCCCAGGTTCATGACCCCCCCCAGGTACATGACCCCCCCCAGGTACATGACCCCCCCCAGGTACATGACCCCCCCCAGGTACATGACCTCCCCCAGGTTCATGACCCCCCCCAGGTACATGACCTCCCCCAGGTACATGACCCCCCCCAGGTACATGACCCCCCCCAGGTACATGACCCCCCCCAGGTACATGACCCCCCCCAGGTACATGACCCCCCCCAGGTACATGACCTCCCCCAGGTACATGACCCCCCCCAGGTTCATGACCCCCCCCAGGTTCATGACCACCCCCAGGTACATGACCCCTCCCAGGTACATGACCCCTCCCAGGTACATGACCCACCCCAGGTACATGACCCCCCCCCAGGTTCATGACCCCCCCCAGGTACATGACCCCCCCCCAGGTTCATGACCACCCCCAGGTACATGACCCCTCCCAGGTACATGACCCACCCCCCAGGTTCATGACCCCCTCCAGATACATGACCCACCCCCAGGTTCATGACCCCACCAGGTACATGACCCCCCCCCCCAGGTTCATGACCCCCTCCAGATACATGACCCACCCCCAGGTTCATGACCCCCCCAGGTACATGACCCCCCCCCCAGGTTCATGACCCCCCCCCCAGGTTCATGACCCCCCCCCAGGTTCATGACCCACCCCCAGCTACATGACCCCCCTCCCAGATACATGACCCCCCCCCAGGTTCATGACCCCCCCAGGTACATGACCCCCCCCCCAGGTTCATGACCCTCCCAGGTACATGACCCCCCTCCAGGTTCATGACCCCCCCCCAGGTTCATGACCCCCCCCCAGGTTCATGACCCACCCCCAGCTACATGACCCCCCCCCAGGTTCATGACCCCCCCCCCAGGTTCATGACCCCCCCCAGATACATGACCCCCCCCAGGTTCATGACCCCCCCCCAGGTTCATGACCCCCCCCAGATACATGACCCCCCCCCAGGTTCATGACCCCCCCAGGTACATGGCCCCCCCCAGGTTCATGACCCCCCCCAGGTACATGACCCCCCCCCCAGGTTCATGACCCCCCCAGGTACATGACCCCCCCCAGATACATGACCCCCCCCCAGGTACATGACCCCCCCCAGGTTCATGACCCCCCCCAGGTACATGACCCCCCCCAGGTACATGACCCCCCCCAGGTACATGACCCCCCCCAGGTACATGACCCCCCCCAGGTTCATGACCCCCCCCAGGTACATGACCCCCCCCAGGTACATGACCCCCCCCAGGTTCATGACCCCCCCCAGGTACATGACCCCCCCCCAGGTTCATGACCCCCCCCCAGGTTCATGACCCCCCCCCAGGTTCATGACCCACCCCCAGCTACATGACCCCCCCCCAGGTTCATGACCCCCCCCCCAGGTTCATGACCCCCCCCAGATACATGACCCCCCCCAGGTTCATGACCCCCCCCCAGGTTCATGACCCCCCCCAGATACATGACCCCCCCCCAGGTTCATGACCCCCCCAGGTACATGGCCCCCCCCAGGTTCATGACCCCCCCCAGGTACATGACCCCCCCCCCAGGTTCATGACCCCCCCAGGTACATGACCCCCCCCAGGTTCATGACCCCCCCCAGGTACATGACCCCCCCCAGGTACATGACCCCCCCCAGGTACATGACCCCCCCCAGGTACATGACCCCCCCCAGGTTCATGACCCACCCCAGGTACATGACCCCCCCCAGGTTCATGACCCCCCCCAGGTACATGACCCCCCCCAGGTACATGACCACCCCCAGGTACATGACCCCCCCCAGGTTCATGACCCCCCCCAGGTACATGACCCCCCCCAGGTACATGACCCCCCCAGGTACATGACCCCCCCCAGGTACATGACCCCCCCCAGGTTCATGACCCCCCCAGGTACATGACCCTTCCCAGGTACATGACCCCCCCCAGGTACATGACCCCCCCCAGGTACATGACCCCCCCCAGGTTCATGACCCCCCCAGGTACATGACCCCCCCAGATACATGACCCCCCCCCCAGATACATGACCCCCCCCAGGTTCATGACCCCCCCCAGGTTCATGACCCCCCCCAGGTACATGACCCCCCCCAGGTACATGACCCCCCCCAGGTTCATGACCACCCCCAGGTACATGACCCCCCCCAGGTTCATGACCCCCCCCAGGTACATGACCCCCCCCAGGTACATGACCCCCCCCAGGTACATGACCCCCCCCAGGTTCATGACCCCCCCAGGTACATGACCCCCCCCAGATACATGACCCCCCCCAGATACATGACCCCCCCAGGTTCATGACCCCCCCCCAGGTTCATGACCCCCCCCAGGTACATGACCCCCCCCAGATATCTTAATTTAGGAGCTTTCGTGACTGCAGGAATTATTCTTTGGTTCTTTTCGGTTAAGTCACGTCTAAAAGTAAAATAAAATAATAAATTAAAATAACATATTACGACGTTTCGATTGCAACACAAGCAATCATCATCAGGCATAAAAGAAACAGCAACAAAAAATCTAACTAGAAAACTATAGACAGACATACGTGATGGCTGTCTGCTTGTATGTCTGTCTATAGTTTTCTAGTTAGATTTTTTGTTGCTGTTTCTTTTATGCCTGATGATGATTGTTTGTGTTGCAATCGAAACGTCGTAATATGTTATTTTAATTTATTATTTTATTTTACTTTTAGACGTGACTTAACCGAAAAGAACCAAAGAATAATTCCTGCAGTCACGAAAGCTCCTAAATTAAGATTGAACCACTTCTACGGGGAAGTTTTAAGCTTATCCTTTTCTTTCTGGCTATTTGTTCTCTCTGCCTGTGTCCTCTCTTTAGAATTTTCACACTTAAAATTCTAACTTAGCAAATTTTGAAACACGTAATCAACCAGGCTATGCGTTAATTGTGTGTTAACCGACTCTCGGTGTTGTATTACATCACATTTCGATATTTTGCTAGGTTATTTAATTTTCGTGTGCCTCCTAGTTTTCAATCTTGCGTGCCCGTTCCACAGCAGTATGTTGCCGTACACTACGTTGCCGTACACTCATTGATGTGCTAATTCTCTCTGCCCCCTCCCTCTCTCCGTCCCCGCCCCCCCTCTCTATATTTAAGGACCGTCACAGAAATGACCCCTCTCTTTGTGCCGATTTGTGTCCTCTCTCTGTGTGCCGTCGTGATGTCTGTCTGCTTGTATGTCTGTCTATAGTTTTCCGATTTGTGTCCTCTCTCTGTGTGCCGTCGTGATGTCTGTCTGCTTGTATGTCTGTCTATAGTTTTCTAGTTAGATTTTTTGTTGCTGTTTCTTTTATGCCTGATGATGATTGCTTGTGTTGCAATCGAAACGTCGTAATATGTTATTTTAATTTATTATTTTATTTTACTTTTAGACGTGACTTAACCGAAAAGAACCAAAGAATAACCCCCCCAGATACATGACCCCCCCCAGATACATGACCCCCCCCAGGTTCATGACCCCCCCCCAGGTTCATGACCCCCCCCAGGTTCATGACCCCCCCCCAGATACATGACCCCCCCCAGGTTCATGACCCCCCCCCCAGGTTCATGACCCCCACCCCAGATACATGACCCCCCCCCAGGTCACTCACCTCTCTATTTGTTTGTCAGTGCACGTGGTTCATGACTCGCTTCACTGTCTCGCTGTCTTACTCTTCCATCCCTCATTGCAGTGTTGATGTCATCGACATTTCTAATAAAAAAAATTCCTTTAGAAGTCATGTGTGTGCCTGTTGAGTTCGTTGGCCTTACCCCCCCCATCCGCACATCCGATTAGCACGGCTGGCTACGTACGGCGCGAAAGAAGTTCAACACACACACAGATCCAACTTGGCTGACCCGCTCCGCCCCACCTTCACATCTCCCCCCCCCCCGCACTCCTTCAGGATAAATGAAGTATTGGAAAATGACGGCAGGAAACTCCTTGACGGGAACACACTTCTTTTATTAAATCTTGACTTGTAACAATACAACGCGTGGCCTCTCTTCTTCACAATGCGCTTCTCTTGACTCTGGATTCTGTGCTGCCGGCTCTCTGTGCCTCGTGTAGACTCCGCGCCTCGGCTACACTCTTCTCTCGCCTCGTGTAGACTCTGCGCCTCTGCTACACTCTCCACTCGCCTCGTGTAGACCTTGCATCTCTCTCTCTGGCTACACCGTATGCATACTCGGCTCGTGTAGACCTTCCTCTCTCTCTGGCTACACCGTATGCATACTCGACTCGTGTAGACCGTTCTCTCTCGCTGGCTACACACTATACATTACTCAGCTCGTGTAGACCGTTCTCTCTCGCTGGCTACACACTATACATTACTCAGCTCGTGTAGACCGTTCTCTCTCGCTGGCTACACACTATACATTACTCAGCTCGTGTAGACCGTTCTCTCTCGCTGGCTACACACTATACATTACTCAGCTCGTGTAGACCGTTCTCTCTCGCTGGCTACACACTTATACCTTACTCTCCTCTACTCTCCATTACTCTCCATTACTCTCCTCTCCGGGCTCTATCTCTGCACCTTCGTCTTCATTCTTAGATGGTTCCACTTCTGCCCCTGCTCCTCTGTGCATCACCTTATATACCCCTTCTTCCCGGGAGACGGAGCGGATGCGGACCTCAACGTCGGCACCGCTCCTCAGTTACCCAATCCCCACGCGCTATCCCTACGATCCGGTTCCGCTCAGCGCGTGTTTCCACTCCCCGACCAATCACACCGCGCTGCTACCCGATCACTCCCTCTGGGCGCGTCACCGGCACACAGCCAATCAGCAGCACTACCCCCACCCGCGCACTGACGCCTGCTCCTCCCCGTCAGCGCGCGTCACCACACACACACCCGTACATACGCGCTGGCACACGACATATACACCCAGCGCGTATCACCACTACATCACCCCCTCCCACATAGCTCGCAGCCGGCCCGGCTGCTAACAACAACCAACCGCGACGATAAAACGACAACCAACAAAAAAAAAAACCCCCGTAACCCCCCGAGTGTGCCCCGTAACATAACACAACAACAACAACAACAAGAATAACTATGTACAGATTGACAATGAACCCGAAAAGTCAACAATAACACGATACGAGCAAATTCGAAACGAACGCGCCCCACGTCCCTGCGACTACACGCAGTGACGAGGCGCTCCAACTGCCCCGACTCCCCACGAGGCAGGTCATGCAAAGTAGCACGACCTGGCGCGAGTCCGTCTGGCTGGTCCATCGTATGGGGCGGGACACTGACGACCGTCCGGCGGTTCCGGCTGCTCCAGACGGCGCGGAACGGGCCTGAAAGGGCCGGCCCCGCCGCGGAGATCCGGCCGCCGGTGATCGGCAGCTGTCAGTTCCGAGACACCTGGGAGCAGATCAGGCGAAAATACGTGTGGATCAGGCAGAGACATTTCCCCCTCTGGGTCGCCGGTCACGTCACCCGCCCGGCCATCACGACACAAGGGGAGGCCATATGGAGGCGAGAACGGTTTCAGTCGGGAGGGGTGAACGTACCACCGGCGCTTTCCCCACTTTATCTGAACGCACTGGGGCCGTGCAACGCGCACGACCTCCACGGGTCCCCTCCACGGTCTCAACAATTTAGGCGACGTAGCCAAGGGTGCCTGAGGGCAATGCAGCCAGGCCCTGTCACCTGGTTTCCATTCGTGCATGGACACCTTCCGTGCCCGCAACCGTTCATTAGCAATTTGGCGAGCCCGCGAATTAAGCCGCGCGGCCTCCCTCGCCTCTGTCAGCTTGTGAATATTAAACTTAATATGTTCTGCCAAATTAGAATTAGTTCGTGGAGCGGACAGGCCAAGTTGCGTTTCTATTGGCGGGTCAGCTTCCCGACCGTACATCAAATAGAATGGGGAAAACCCCGTAGCTGCATGGGGGGCCATTCTATACGCGGCAAGGACTCCCGGGACCTGCAGGTCCCAATCTACATGTGCCTCGCACACCTGCTGGCACAGCATGGAAGTCAAGGTTTTGTGGAGTCTCTCCACCATCCCGTCAGTCTGCGGGTGGTACGGGGAGGTACGCACCTTCTTGGTACCCAACAGATCGCACACCTCTTGCAACAATTTACTCGAAAAATTTTTACCTTGGTCGGTCAGCAGGCGTTCGGGAGCCCCCTTGTCCAGGACATAGCCCTGGACGAAGGCATCCGTCACAGCCGCTGCCGACTGGTTAGCGAGAGGCCACGCCATAGGCCATCGGGTAAAGTATTCGACCCCCACTAACAAATATTTATTCCCTCTCGGCGTGACTGGGAAGGGCCCCAAAATATCGAGTGCAACGAGCTCGTTGGTACGCGAGACCTGAATAGATTGCAGCGGTGGATTAGCTGCCACGGCCGGTGGTTTACGCCTGGCGCACTCAACGCACCCCTTCAGAATATGCCCCACATCACTTCCCATTCCCGGCCAGTAATAGTCACGCTGAAGCAGGGCAAGCGTCTTGTTAACTCCCAAGTGCAAGAGGCGTTCGTGTGCCGCCAAGACAACCCTCCCCCTCACAGCGGAAGGCACCATGAGTGCGTTCCGCCGGGACAAACTGTCCCATTTCAATAACACGCCCCGCTCAAGTACATAGGAGCCGGTACGCTCCTGGTCCCCCTCGGGACCCCCAACCTTGCGGCGCAATGCTAGCAGCGAGCTGTCCGCCATCTGGAGGCGGCCCCATTCGCTGAGCGACAGCGAGAGCAGCGAGTCCCGACCCTGAAAGGCAGTGGAATCATCCCCGATCGGTGCGCCCGCTGTCGCAGCCAGTGCCCCCATCTCCCCCGCAAGCGTCGGTTTACAGCGCGCCGATCCCGACAAACACGCGCATTCATCACAAGGCAACAACCGCGACAAGCAATCGGCATTCGTGTGTCGCAACCCCTTACGGTACGTAGTTGTAAACTGATAGTCCTGGAGGACTTCCAACCAACGCGACAACTGGCCCGAGGGCTGGGCGACCCTCAATGAATACTGTAGCGCCGCGTGGTCCGTTCGGACTGTAAAGTGACGACCATAAAGATATGGCCTAAACTGCTGCACAAAAAAAACAATGGCAAGCAGCTCGCGACGGGTGACACAGTAGCGCTGCTCCGCCGGAGACAACACCCTACTACCGTAGGCGACAACTCTTTCGACACCCCCAACGACTTGGGATAGCACCCCCCCAATGCCCGTGTTGCTAGCATCCGTGTCCAGCAAAAAGGGACTGGCAAAATCGGGATAACACAAGGGTGGGGCACCCACCAAGGCGTCCCGGAGGGAGCGAAACGCGGCCTCCTCCTCCGGTCCCCATTTGAACTTCACTCCCTTCGCCGTTAGAGCGTGCAAGGGTTTTGCAATAGTGGCGAAGTGCTCAACGAACCGCCGATAATAAGAAGCAAACCCGATGAAACTACGCACGTCGGAAACGGACGTAGGTGTCGGCCACGAACCGACACAATCCGTCTTCGCGGGATCGGTGGAGATCCCCGAAGAATCGACAATGTGACCCAAGTATCTAACGGACCTACGAAGGAGGTGACATTTGGCCGGTTTAAATTTCAACTTAGCCGATCGCATTCGCAAGAACACCCCTCTCAATCGCCGGAGGTGTTCCTCAAACGTTTTACTGAAAACAATGACATCGTCCATATAAATCAAGCATGTATCCCACTGCAAGCCCGACAAAACCAGCTCCATAAGTCGCTGAAACGTCGCTGGAGAGGAGTGAAGTCCCATGGGTAACCGGTTAAACTGGAACAGCCCCCCTGGAGTCCGAAATGCTGTCTTAGGTTTCGACTCTTCGTCGAGCGGCAACTGCCAAAACCCCGATAACAAATCAAGAGTCGAAAAATATCGCGCACCAGACAATGCATCGAGGGACTCATCCATCCTGGGGAGCGGATACGCGTCAGCCACAGAGATCTTATTCAGGCGACGGAAATCAACGCAGAATCGCAGGGACCCGTCCTGCTTCTTAACCAGCACAATAGGCGCTCCCCACGGGCTAGAGGAGGGCGAAATAATATCGGCTTCTAGCATATCGTTAACAGCCGACTGAACATGTTCCTTCTCCACGGGACTCAGTCGGAAGGGATTTAGCCTGACCGGCGCCGCATCGCCCGTTTCAATGTGATGGTGCAACAAATCCGTGCACCCAATGTCATACTTATGTTTACTGAATACATCAGAGAATTCAATGAGCAACTCGCGCAGCGCACCCAACTGCGCCGCCGACAAATCGTCCGAGGCGGCACATAACGAATGGACCCACTCAAGGTCTTCCCTTGGCTCAACGTTCCGCGCGGGGCTCGAGCCCACCTGCGCAACCAACCCATCATCCCCAGGGACCTGCGCCGCGTGAGCCAGCACGGTGCCCTGCGGAATGACAGCTGGTCGCGACCCCGCGTTCAAAACCATCACAAACGGATCCCTGTCAGCCCGCACCAAAGTGTGAGCCACCGATAAATCAAGACCCCCGACAGCCTTGTTAGAAGGACCCAAAAGCATACTCTGTCCCGAAGCCTCCCTCACCCATGGTTTCCGCAACCGGAGGGGAATCAACATCTGTGAACCCGGGGGCACTTGCACTGTCTGCGTCGCCACCGCTTGTATCGTAGCGCACGCCGTCCGAATGTCAGTAGGGCCCGTCAAAAATGAAATCCGGCGACCCGATGGCAGTTCAATGCATCGTTGATCGATAAGAATTTTAATGGGCATTTTAGCCAAAAAGTCAGTGCCCAAAAGACACGGAACTGCCAAAGAAGACGAAACGAAAACGGGTCCCGACAATTTGATATCTCCAATGCAAATGGACGCCCTAACCTGACCGATAATGCCCAACGATCCCCCATTAGCGGCGTAAAATGGCACATCCACTGGAAGCAGCGGACGACATTGGACCGGAAGAATATTATAAATGAGGTCCGATATAATAGTTGCCGATGCCCCCGTGTCCACTAACACCCTAATCTCAACCCCATCAATAGATCCCGTAACAACGGACGAACCCGCCGAAGCAGCCACAATTCTATGCCCCAATTCCGCCCATTCAATGTCTCCCTGGTCCCGGCCGAACCCCCCTCGCCGAACCGAATCCCCGAACCTTAACCGGCCCTCCTCCGCCGCAACGCGGCGTCCCATGTGTGCCGAATAAACAGGCCGAGCGTGTGAGGTGCCGCGACTTGCCGGGGATTGTAGAGATGACTTGGGCTCTCGGTCGTCGTCCAGCCGAGCTCCCATGGCGCGCTGCCGCGGAGCGCGGCACCCGGACGCCACGTGGCCCCGGAGGCCGCAGTTATAGCACGTGACGAGGGTCGGAGTAGATCTTGGTTGCTCCGACTTTCGGCCCGATCGCAGAGGCGACCGGGCCCCCGGCCTCCAGTCCCCTGGTCGTCCCGTGGCGAACGCCTCCTCTCGTGGGCTGACGACTTGGGGTTCGGCGACCACCAAACCCGGGGCTGCGACGACAGCAGCGTTGCAACCAACGCCTTGCTTCCGTTGTAGGGCCTCGTGCGCTTGAATACTCGTGGCGACTCTCAAAGAAGAAATATCAATCTCGTCAGCTGTGTTGATAGGGACCCCCAGGTCCTGCGCCAACTTGAGCAGCTGCTCCAAAACCATCGCGTCTTGGCCCTCCTCGTCCATCCGAGGGAACGCAGCATCAGCAAGAGCCAGCAACGCCGTGCGATAGGCCAGCGCGGTCTCCGTGGCCACTTTCCGTCTTGCGTAGAACTGATGGCGGCACGTAGAGGGAGGCCCGTAGACCCTGGCCAACAAACCCAGCGCATCCTTCAGCGTGGAGCGGTCCGACTTCCGTGCAGCCCTGAAGGCCGCGAGCGCATCGTCGTCCAGCATGGCGGGCAATGCTCGCAGCGCCGTAGCATCGGACCACGCTGACATCTCTTGATGCGCCAAAAACCTTCGCTGAAATTGGCCCCAGTCTCCGCCTTCCGCCTTGAAGGCTGACAACGTGGGCAGGCGCTGCTGAAAAATGAAGTCATCCGCCTCGTGGTTCCTCTCCGCCTGTCCGTCGGTGTCTAAGATGGCGGCTCCAGCAGCAGACGTAAGATGGCGGACCCCCTCGCGCGCTGATGACGTCGATGCGCGCGCTTGGGAACCCACCACCACGTGGCGCTCGCCGTTCCCGCCAAAAGTAGGCCCAGGCGCAATGGCGGGAATCCCCCATTCGTTTTGGCGGGAATCTGCGGGGCGACCTTGTAAAATGTCCCCCACCGTCCCCGCTCCTCCCGACGAGCTGATCTCCGCCAAGATGGACGCGGCGGCGAGCAGCAGCTCCGCCAGTCGGGAGTGCGCCTCACGAAGCCCGGCGTCTGTCCCCGGTCGCTCGGCCGGCGCCGTCGACGGACCCTGCAGCGTGGGCAAGTCCTCTTCCTCACCCCCCGCCACCAGCGGCCCCGAGTCGTCCAGGTCTTCCTCGCGGTCAATCCCGTGGGTCCTACGGGTCTTCCTCGTCTCCATACTTGGAAGCCCGTTTCACTTCTGACGCCAGATGAAGTATTGGAAAATGACGGCAGGAAACTCCTTGACGGGAACACACTTCTTTTATTAAATCTTGACTTGTAACAATACAACGCGTGGCCTCTCTTCTTCACAATGCGCTTCTCTTGACTCTGGATTCTGTGCTGCCGGCTCTCTGTGCCTCGTGTAGACTCCGCGCCTCGGCTACACTCCTCTCTCGCCTCGTGTAGACTCTGCGCCTCTGCTACACTCTCCACTCGCCTCGTGTAGACCTTGCATCTCTCTCTCTGGCTACACCGTATGCATACTCGGCTCGTGTAGACCTTCCTCTCTCTCTGGCTACACCGTATGCATACTCGGCTCGTGTAGACCGTTCTCTCTCGCTGGCTACACACTATACATTACTCAGCTCGTGTAGACCGTTCTCTCTCGCTGGCTACACACTATACATTACTCAGCTCGTGTAGACCGTTCTCTCTCGCTGGCTACACACTATACATTACTCAGCTCGTGTAGACCGTTCTCTCTCGCTGGCTACACACTATACATTACTGAGCTCGTGTAGACCGTTCTCTCTCGCTGGCTACACACTTATACCTTACTCTCCTCTACTCTCCATTACTCTCCATTACTCTCCTCTCCGGGCTCTATCTCTGCACCTTCGTCTTCATTCTTAGATGGTTCCACTTCTGCCCCTGCTCCTCTGTGCATCACCTTATATACCCCTTCTTCCCGGGAGACGGAGCGGATGCGGACCTCAACGTCGGCACCGCTCCTCAGTTACCCAATCCCCACGCGCTATCCCTACGATCCGGTTCCGCTCAGCGCGTGTTTCCACTCCCCGACCAATCACACCGCGCTGCTACCCGATCACTCCCTCTGGGCGCGTCACCGGCACACAGCCAATCAGCAGCACTACCCCCACCCGCGCACTGACGCCTGCTCCTCCCCGTCAGCGCGCGTCACCACACACACACCCGTACATACGCGCTGGCACACGACATATACACCCAGCGCGTATCACCACTACATAAACAAAGGTTCAAATTTCCGCAAGCGGAAAACTCGAGAATTGATCCTCATATTTCGATTTAAAGCTTTCGTGACTGCAGGGATTCATCTTCTTGGTTCTTTCGGTAAAGTCACGTGGAAGGGAAGTAATAAAATAATAAAAATAAAACATAATAAAATAATTCTCACGACGTTTCGGCCACAACGCAAGCAGCCGTCTTCAGGTGGAAAACTCCGTCTTCAGGTGGAGAACTCCACCTGAAGACGGCTGCTTGCGTTGTGGCCGAAACGTCGTGAGAATTATTTTATCATGTTTTATTTTTATTATTTTATTACTTCCCTTCTACGTGACTTTACCGAAAGAACCAAGAAAATTGATCCTCACATTCCGCAGTTTGGAGCTCCACGACGGACGCTCTCCGCCAGTTTTCTTTTGTATCATTTCGTTTGCGATTCGATGCGAAGCTCAAGGCGAGTGCTGCGCTTGAGCCCGAGGCAGGGCACAATGGAGACGACCTTTGGAAAGAAGGTCGCCGTTGATTTCCGGCTCAAACGAGCTTCGCGCCTCGGGTCCTCATCTGCTGTCCAACAGCCCCGCAAGTGGCGTCGGTGGGAATTCCACATTGCCACGGCGGGAGGCGAATCTATTCGAAGGGACAACAGCTGTTTTTCTTTCCCCCACTAAGTGGTGCGTTATTTTTTTTATCGACCCCACCACGAGGAAGTGGTGATGATGATGATGGGCTAAGTCAATCACCCAGGATGTGAACTCGCATCCCCTCCGATCGCGAGCCACTCGACCTGGCTGAAATTTAAAAATCCACAGCAGGCGATCGTTTGTGAACAGTTGACTTTGTTGTTAAACAAACACGCCGACCCTACCCCCCAATCTGCCCCCCCCACCCTAACCACCACCACCCCCCCTCAATCTGCCCCCCCTACCCTAACCCCCCCCCCACCAACCCCCCCCCCCACCACCAACAAATTAAAAGAACCTGGAACCGCTGTGATGTCTCCCCTCCCCGTCGCTTCTCTCCCTCCCGAGTCAACAATCGCTGATCTCGACCGCAAAAATTTTCGTTTTTGTTTCAAGAGAGAGACGGGAAGAGAGGAAAAAAAACCCACCCACCCCACCCCTAATAACTCTCTCCCACATCGCCACCACCACCACCACGTGCAGCGCTCATGGTTGCGTGCCACATCCCGAGTCGCTGTGGCCACAATAACAACACGTGCGACTCGGGGCCTGGGTTCAACTCCTCCCTGGGTTCAACTCCTGCCTGGGTTCAACTCCTGCCTGGGTTCAACTCCTGCCTGGGTTCAACTCCTGCCTGGGTTCAACTCCTGCCTGGGTTCAACTCCTGCCTGGGTTCAACTCCTGCCTGGGTTCAACTCCTGCCTGGGTTCAACTCCTGCCTGGGTTCCACTCCTGCCTGGGTTCAACTCCTGCCTGGGTTCAACTCCTGCCTGGGTTCAACTCCTGCCTGGGTTCCACTCCTGCCTGGGTACCACTCCTGCCTGGGTTCAACTCCTGCCTGGGTTCAACTCCTGCCTGGGTTCCACTCCTGCCTGGGTTCAACTCCTGCCTGGGTTCAACTCCTGCCTGGGTTCCACTCCTGCCTGGGTTCAACTCCTGTCTGGGTTCCACTCCTGCCTGGGTTCAACTCCTGCCTGGGTTCAACTCCTGCCTGGGTTCCACTCCTGCCTGGGTTCCACTCCTGCCTGGGTTCAACTCCTGCCTGGGTTCCACTCCTGCCTGGGTTCAACTCCTGCCTGGGTTCTACTCCTGCCTGGGTTCAACTCCTGCCTGGGTTCCACTCCTGCCTGGGTTCCACTCCTGCCTGGGTTCAACTCCTGCCTGGGTTCCACTCCTGCCTGGGTTCCACTCCTGCCTGGGTTCAACTCCTGCCTGGGTTCCACTCCTGCCTGGGTTCAACTCCTGCCTGGGTTCCACCCCTGCCTGGGTTCAACTCCTGTCTGGGTTCCACTCCTGCCTGGGTTCCATTCCTGTCTGGGTTCCACTCCTGCCTGGGTTCCATTCCTGCCTGGGTTCAACTCCTGTCTGGGTTCCACTCCTGCCTGGGTTCAACTCCTGCCTGGGTTCAACTCCTGCCTGGGTTCCACCCCTGCCTGGGTCCAACTCCTGTCTGGGTTCCACTCCTGCCTGGGTTCCATTCCTGTCTGGGTTCCACTCCTGCCTGGGTTCCATTCCTGCCTGGGTTCAACTCCTGTCTGGGTTCCACTCCTGCCTGGGTTCAACTCCTGCCTGGGTTCAACTCCTGCCTGGGTTCCACCCCTGCCTGGGTTCAACTCCTGTCTGGGTTCCACTCCTGCCTGGGTTCCATTCCTGCCTGGGTTCCATTCCTGTCTGGGTTCCACTCCTGCCTGGGTTCCACTCCTGCCTGGGTTCCATTCCTGTCTGGGTTCAACTCCTGTCTGGGTTCCACTCCTGCCTGGGTTCAACTCCTGCCTGGGTTCAACTCCTGCCTGGGTTCCACCCCTGCCTGGGTTCAACTCCTGTCTGGGTTTTACTCCTGCCTGGGTTCCATTCCTGCCTGGGTTCCATTCCTGCCTGGGTTCCACTCCTGCCTGGGTTCAACTCCTGCCTGGGTTCAACTCCTGCCTGGGTTCAACTCCTGCCTGGGTTCAACTCCTGCCTGGGTTCAACTCCTGTCTGGGTTCCATTCCTGCCTGGGTTCCATTCCTGCCTGGGTTCCACTCCTGCCTGGGTTCAACTCCTGCCTGGGTTCAACTCCTGCCTGGGTTCAACTCCTGCCTGGGTTCAACTCCTGCCTGGGTACCACTCCTGCCTGGGTTCCACTCCTGCCTGGGTTCGACTCCTGCCTGGGTTCGACTCCTGCCTGGGTTCAACTCCTGCCTGGGTTCCACTCCTGCCCTTCCCCTCTCTCTCCACGTGGCGGTCCTGTGATTGGAACATTTGGTTTTGATGAATGGTGCTTGCTTTAAAGTCGATATGATTATTACATCGGATGGGCAATCAGCAACAATCTCGGTCGCCTTTGTCTCTCCCCCCCCCCACCGCCCGCCCTATGCTGATGCTAATTACACACCTTACCGTGACCAGTTTTGATAATTATTACCACTTATGAGAGCCGTGGCTTGGGAATTTTCCACGCAGCGTGCTAACCATTGCGCCACCGCTCCCCCCCCCCCCCCCCCCCCCAAAAGTGTATTTTTATAATGTTTGCATGGTGTAAAGTCTGGAAAGTACCCACATGGCAAATTGCAAGTTTGTTGCATGTCGGGAAGTACGCTAAACATTTTGAACAGACACACACAATCACAACTTTTCCTTCTATATATACTGTATGGAGATAAACCCTGTGAGCCAAGCGGCTCTTGACTCGGGTGCAACCGCGTGGAGCCAGGCGGAGTAGACGGGGGGGGGGGGGGAAAGGGCCAATCGAGATCGTCACAACACTTGACAGAACCACCGCCGACCCGGCCGCCTTTGTCTCTCTTCTTCTCGTCGCTTCTTGATGTTTGATGCAGAGCAACGACTTACACACATGTGTGGATCGGGGCCATTGCGTCGTAACACGTTGCACGGTGCTCTGTTCCAGATGACCACCACAGCCGCCACCACCACCACCACCGCCACCACTACCGGAGGGAGTTGATTTTTCTTCTTGGTTCTTTCGGTAAAGTCACGTAGAAGGGAAGTAATAAAATAATAAAATTTAAACACAATAAAATAATTCTCACGACGTTTCGGCCACAACGCAAGCAGCCGTCCTCCTGAGGAAGCAAGCAGCCGTCCTCCTGAGGACCGAAAGAACCAATAAGATGAAAACCCTGCAGTCACGAAAGCTTTAAATCGGGAGTTGATTTTGTTTGAATTCCCCACGCGGGCATCGTCAGGTGCGCTGACGATGCTGATGCCGCTGCCACGATTCGTGCAGCGGATGCGGCTTTCGCGTGGACCCTAGAAGTAGCTTCGTGGAAGATGAAACGACAAAACTGCCGCCCCCCCCCCCCCCAAGGGGATTGCTCCGTCTTCTTGGTTCTTTCGGTAAAGTCACGTAGAATGGAAAGAATAAAATAATAAAAATAAAACATAATAAAATAATTCTCACGACGTTTCGGCCACAACGCAAGCAGCCGTCCTCAGGTGGAGTCAGTCTGAATGACAAGCCCCAGGCTTGGAGCGACTATTCAAGCTGGGATGGAGGAGCCTGGGGCTTGTCATTCAGACGCTGTCTTCTCGACAGCCCTGTTTTCCACCTGAGGACGGCTGCTTGCGTTGTGGCCGAAACGTCGTGAGAATTATTTATTATGTTTTATTTTTATTATTTTATTACCTCCCTTCTACGTCACTTTACCGAAAGAACCAAGAAGATGAATCCCTGCAGTCACGAAAGCTTCAAATCGGGATCGCTCCGCTTTGGGTGATTCCCGAGGGCACTCGCGATGACGACCTCGCCGATCGCTATTCGCGCCCCGGTCTACGACCTGACGGGAGCAAACACAACAACAACGACGACGTTGACAAACATCGCCGTCGGGTTACCGGTTGTGCTCTTAGCGAACGCCCGTCCAGGCCCGAGTGGTACACGGGGGGAGGGAGGGGGAGCAGTGGGGGGTGGGGTGGTAAACAACAACACCATCCGGCCGCTGTTGTCTCACAGTTAAGGCTGAGTCGACCTAGGGGAGGCCCAGGACCGGTACAGATAATCGTCACTGGTGTTGACCGTGAGCGGGAATCGAACTTGGGTGGAGGGTTCGTTAGGCTGCACCGCCGCTCCCCCCATAGACACACATGCACGCACACGGACAGAGACACACATACATACGTACATACACATACATACAGACACACACATATTGACATACACATACATACAGACACACACATACGGACATACAGACACACACATACATACGTACATACACATACATACAGACACACACATACGGACATACAGACACACACATACATACGTACATACACATACATACAGACACACACATACGGACATACAGACACACACATACATAGAGACACACATACAAAGCGACCCTTGATGAAAAGCGTATTGGGGCAAGTGCAGTTTGCAACAAGGTCGTAATAATTATAATATATATTGGGGGGGACACATCCAAATATTCAAATATGCTCAAAATGTCCCCCCCCCTCCCCCAATATATTGCTATAAAAATAATCTCGATGCTATGTAAATAAAAACAACAATTTGCTAAACCTTGACCACAATATCTGGACTTTATTTATCCCTAATCTCTGCCATTACATACAATGAAACAATACATGGTAAAAAAGTAAAAACAGAGCAATGTAATGCAATACACTATTAGACATTATTGTAAAAAATAAAAAAAAAAGTCCATCCAATGTGTTAGTGAATTCTTTTTAATATTTTAGGCAGGAAATTAGTTTTTAAATTTAGATTTTTTTTTTCTGGGTTGGGACCCCCAGACCCCCCGAAAGATTTGGTCCCCCCCCCCAATGTTGACGTCATAGCTACGGCCTTGGTTTGCAATAATAACAACAATTACATTTAAATCGCGCTTTTTCATCAAGGATCTCAAAGCCATGTGCAGGACACAGCAGAAGCAGACGACTCAGCGCACAAATAATCATGTCACAAATACATTTAAAGAATCGTTTACTAAATTAACTAAACGTTTAACAAGCGGAGGTTTCTAAAAATAGGTTTTAAGACGCATTTTTAACAGACTCAAAGAGGTCACTGGCTCTTCGTGAAAGTGCGTTCCAGAGCCCGGGAGCTTCACGGAGAAAAAATTAACCCGTAAAAACAAAGTTTTTCACTATAACTCCTTTATATGCGTGTTCAATGGGCCACAACCCAGCCCACATTGGTCTTTGAAACGGGCGGCTAGAGTCCTCTCGTCCTCTGGCTTGAGATGGCTGCCACCTATGGGTCAGATGATGATTGCCTGCCACCATTAAGCAATTGGTAATTAAATATAATTTTCTTTTTCCTAAAAAGTGTAACATTTTGGAAAAAAAATTTCACGAAAATAAATTGTCACGCACAACGAGTCTGTGTGCAAAATGTCAGCTCGATTGGATCACGGGAAGTGGGTTAAAAAACGACCGAAAGATTTGCACGGTCGCAAGCGCGCAAGCAAGCAAGCAAGTGAACTTTTAATATAAAGGATTTAAAAATCTCGGTCACCCATAGACCGAAGACGATCTGCATCACGCCCAGATCTTAGGGACCTCGAGGGGATATGTGTGTGTGTGTGGTGCAGTACGTCAACAATGTAGGCTGGGGCAAGGCTGGGGCAAGACGGTTCACTACTTTGTAAGTCAATCAAATCTAGATTAACAATAGGATTTTAAAACTGTATTCCATGTGGTACTGGAAGCCAGCGCAAGGAGGACAACACGAGTTTGTAATAAGATGTGACGAAGGTGGTCTGGTTAACACTCTAGGCAGCGGCATTTCTGAACACGCTGCAAATTGATCGGCACCTGCTTAGCCACGGCAGGGAGTCGTACAGACGTCTGCGATAGTCCGTAACATCGGTTGTTGGGTTCGATCGCGTTCATATAAATGCGATCGAACCCTAAAAACCTTGCGTACTTGACCACGCGTCGCCATACTCATTGACATGTTACTTTTTTCTCTAACCCCTCCCTCTCTCCGCCCCCCCCCCCCTCTGTCTATTTAAGGCCTCGCCACAGAGACGATCTCCCTCTGTGCATGTGTTACTCTCTCTCTATGTATCTTGGTGATATCTGTCTGCTTATATGTCTGTCTATAGTTTTCTGGTTAGATTTTGTTGCTATTTCATTTATACCTGATGATGATTGCTTGTGTTGCAATCGAAACGTCGTATGCTATTATTTAATTTATTATTTTATCCTTATACGTGACTTTACCGAAAGAACCAAAGAGTAATTCCTGCAGTCACGAAAGCTCCAAATTTAAGATAAAACCTCTCTTATTGACGATATTGGTCGCGAAAGCCCCTCTTATTAAACCCACAGCAGTCTAGCCGAGATGAAGCCATGGAGTTAAGCGTTTCCGCGTCGGAGGCAGAGAGAAGGGACCGGATACGGGAGATGTCCTTGTCGTCCTTTTAATGCGAGCCTCGAAGGACAATGCGGGCATCACGGATGACTCCCTGGGTGTGTGACTTGCTGTGTGCCGAACTGGCGATTCACGTGACCGCCAATCGTAACTTTGGAGGGTTCAGCTTTTACACTATGAGACATCTCCTTTACCAGTGGCAAAATATAGTAATAGGTTTTTACCCTTTAAACTGGTACAAAACTGTTTTGGTACAAAACTGTTTTGGTACAAAACAGTTTTGTACCAGTTTAAAGGGTAAAAACCTACTACTATATTTTGCCACTGGTAAAGGAGGTCTCATAGTGTAAATGCTTACCCCGAGCTCTCAATACTATGGTAGTGCACTGTTTTTGAGTTGTATGCCTTTTGGTGTCATCTGGTCCAACACCAATGGAGACTAGGCTCTAAGGAAAGCCGTCTCGGGTGTTGACCAATCAACTTCAAGGACAGTGCATATTATTATCATTATCAGAGTTGTTTCTTTTTGTTTGCATTTTGACTACTTGTGTTGTGGTTATTGCAAACATGATGCCTTGTATAAAGGTGTCAGTTTTGTACCAGTTTAAAGGGTAAAAAACTACTAGTATGGGTTCAGCTTTATTGAGTTGGCGCGGTGACCCAATGAGCATCAACCTCCGAAGGTTCATAAATTCGTCACTGACGGTGGCCGTGAGCAGGAATCCAACTCACGTGGGCTCCGACTTGTCGTAGTGCGCTAACCGTTGCGCCGCCGCTCCCCACACACAGAGGCACGCGCCCGCTCGGCGTGAGGGTGGGGGCGGTGAGGTCACGGTGAGGTCACGGCGAGGTCACGGTGAGGTCACGCGCTCAGGTGACATTAAACTCACCCCGTGGCGCTCACGGCTTCCTCCTTCACTCACCAACACCTCGTCCCCTCCCCCCCATCAACCTCGCCATCACCGTCCACATCACAGCTCACCAGCACGATTCACCCAACGCTATCCACAATCACCACCACCATCACCACTCACCCATCCCACCCACATCACCACTCACCATCCCAGCCACAACCACCATCACCACTCACCCATCCCACCCACATCACCACTCAACCATCCACATCACCACTCACCATCCCATCCACATCACCACTCACCCATCCACATCACCACTCACCATCCCATCCACATCACCACTCACCCATCCACATCACCACTCACCCATCCACATCACCCCTCACCCATCCCATCCACATCACCACTCACCATCCCATCCACATCACCATCACCACTCACCCATCCCGATCCACATCACCACTCACCCATCCACATCACCACTCACCCATCCACATCACCACTCACCATCCCATCCACATCACCACTCACCCATCCCACCCACATCACCACTCACCATCCCATCCACATCACCACTCACCCATCCACATCACCACTCACCCATCCACATCACCACTCACCATCCCATCCACATCACCACTCACCCATCCCACCCACATCACCACTCACCATCCCATCCACATCACCACTCACCCATCCACATCACCACTCACCCATCCACATCACCCCTCACCCATCCCATCCACATCACCACTCACCATCCCATCCACATCACCATCACCACTCACCCATCCCGATCCACATCACCACTCACCCATCCACATCACCACTCACCCATCCACATCACCACTCACCATCCCATCCACATCACCACTCACCCATCCCACCCACATCACCACTCACCATCCCATCCACATCACCACTCACCCATCCACATCAACACTCACCATCCCATCCACAATGACCACTCACCCATCCCATCCACATCACCACTCACCATCCCACCCCCAATCACCATCACCACTCACCCATCCCATCCAAATCACCACTCAACCATCCACATCACCACTCAACCATCCACATCACCACTCACCCATCCACATCACCACTCACCATCCCATCCACATCACCACTCAACGAATCGCACACGCGCCACCACTCCACCCTCCCCACCCCCCGCGTCAACATGAACACCACCGCCAGTGTTGACTGCGTGCTCCAGATATCGCCCCTCTAGTTCCCGATTCGTGCGAGAGAGAGAGACGGGGGAGAGAGCGAGGGGAGAGGATGAGGAGGGGGTGGAGGGGGCTCAAATTCTTTGCAGTGACCGATCAGAATGTACCCATGAGTGTGTGCGAGCGAGAGAGTTGTGGAAGTGAAAAACGCGGGTTCGTCTTGCCCAGCGCTGGTGTGGGGGGGGTTGTGTTTGGGGGGTGGGTGTGGGGGGGGGGTGTGTGGGGGGTGTGTGGGGGGGGGTGTGTGGGGGGTGTGTGGGGGGGGTGTGGGGGGGTGGGGGGGGTGTGGGGGGGTGGGGGGGTGTGTGGGGGGTGTGTGGGGGGTGTGTGTGTGGGGTGCGGGTGTGTGTGTGGGGGTGTGTGTGGGGGGTGTGTGAGGGGTGGAGTGTGTGTGGGGGATGTGTGTGTGGGGGGTATGTGTGGGGTGTGTGTGTGGGGTGTGTGTGTGTGGGGTGTGTGGGGGTGGGGGTGTGTTGGGGGTGTGTGTGTTGGGGGTGTGTGTGTGGGGGGTTGTGTCTGTGTGTGTGGGGGGGTGGTGGGGTTGTCCGTGTTTGTGTTGGAGCGGAGGTCAAGGGTCGTGTCCCCTGCCCAAGTGACAGGCGGCACACACGCGGGGAGGGGATTGATGGAGCGAGACGCCGCGGGTACAGACAAAGGTGACCTCCCCCCGGTATAGCTCACGCGGTGCTGTTGGGGCAAGTGCTACTCAGCGAGCACTGCTCCAATTGGACACACCGCATCGAGGCTACTCGTTTTCGGGCTGAGCCGACCTAGGGGAGGCTCAGCGCCGGTTCAGAGAATCGTCGCCGGTGTTGGGCCGTGAGCGGGTTATATAAATCGGGTCTCCAGGTTCGGAGGGCGGCGCGCTAACCACTGCACCACCGCTCCCGACTGGGATAACACACAAAGACAAAGATCCCCCGAATAGCCTTGACATACTGGTGGGGCAAGTGCTGTTTGCGAGCACCTATTGAGGACGGCACGGCACACGAGGGGGTGGGGTAGCCAGCGCCACGCCCGACCGCCTTTGTCTCCCTCAGTGGCGATGTTTACTACACACCGCACCAGGCACTCCTTCGAGGCTGAGTCGACCTAGGGGAGGCCCAGGACCGGTTCAGATAATCGCCACCGGTGTTGGCCCGTGAGCGCGAATCGAACCCCACCGCTCCCCACATACAAAGACGCACAGACAGACACATACAGACAGACACATACAGACAGACACATACGAGTAGATACACGGAGACCACCACCCTGTCTCCCCCCCCTCCCCCCCACCTTCCCACCCCCTCCCCTCTCTGTCAGAATTCCGCTCTCAAACGCGATTTATTATCTGCCGGCGCGCGGTGTTTGTTGTGGTCGCGCTGCTGCTGCTGCTGGTGGTGGAAACGCGACGGGTGCCGACACGGGGCGCAGGTCACAGGGTCACCGGGGTGGTCCCGACACAGAGGGTAGCCCCCCCCCACACACACTCACCTGTCACACACTCACCTGTCACACACACACCTGTCACACACCTGTGTCATCACACACACACCTGTCACACACACCTGTGTCGTCACACACACACCTGTGTCGTCACACACACACCTGTGTCGTCACACACCTGTCACACACTCCTGTGTCGTCACACACCTGTGTCGTCACACACCTGTCACACACACACCTGTGTCGTCTCACACACCTGTGTCATCACACACACACACACCTGTGTCGTCACACACACACACACACCTGTGTCGTCACACACACACACCTGTGTCATCACACACACCTGTGTCGTCACACTCACACCTGTGTCGTCACACACCTGTCACACACTCCTGTGTCGTCACACACCTGTGTCGTCACACACCTGTCACACACACACCTGTGTCGTCTCACACACCTGTGTCGTCACACACACACACACCTGTGTCGTCACACACACACACACCTGTGTCGTCACACACCTGTCACACACTTCTGTGTCGTCACACACCTGTGTCGTCACACACCTGTCACACACACACCTGTGTCGTCTCACACACCTGTGTCGTCACACACACACACACCTGTGTCGTCACACACCTGTCACACACTCCTGTGTCGTCACACACACACCTGCCCCACCGGACAGCAACAAACTGCACGGCAGAATGGAGGGAATCGCCAAGCAGAGCAGAGAATGGGTTTGATGTTGACGACGTTGATGTTGATGTTGACGACGATGCTGACGACGACGATGTCCATGACGATGTTGACGATGTTTTTGACGACGACGACGATGCTCGTGACGTCATTGCTGGCTACGACCGGTCGGGTCGAGCACAGCGAGTCGGGGACTCGAACCCACGAGCTCCCAACTGCGAGGTCACGACCTCTCTGACCCCCCCCACCCACTTCCTCAACTCAGCCTGAATTTGACCCCCCCACCCTCCCCACCACGTCCCACTCAGTCAATAAATGAAACGGGTCCACTAATTGCCCCCCGCCCCACCACCCCCTCCCCTCCCCCGCCCCGCCCCCCCGTGCTAAATGAAGACGCATGGCGCTTTAACAGGCGTCACTTGCTGGTGTTGACACGAGGAGAGAGAGAGAGGAGGGAGATTGCGCAGTGGCTCTCCCCGGCTCACGGAGAGGAAGACGCGCAGGTAATAATACGTTGGGGGGGAGTGGGGGGGGGTGTCACGAATGGGGTTAGAATTCCCCTCCCTCCCTCCCTCCTCCGAATCGCTCCTTCACTTTAGAGATTATCTTAAGGACTCTCTCGCTCGCTCGCTCGCTCTCCCCATCTCTCTCCACCTTCCCCCCACCCCCTCCCATATTTCTTGGTTTCCCATTCTCTCTCTCTCTCTCATTCGTTCGTATCACTCATTCCGTCGAATTTGTCTCCATCCAACACAAAGACAAAGATCCCCCGTATAGCCTTCAACGCACTGTTGGGGCAAGTGCTGTTTGCGAGCGCCTATTGAAGGCCGGCACGGCACACGAGGGGGTGGGTGGTCAGCAACCACGCCCGGCCGCCTTTGTCTCCCCAGTGGCGATGTTTTTTTTACTTTAAACATCGCACCAGGTACTCGTTTGAGGCTGAGCCGACCTAGGGGAAGCCCAGGACCGGTCCAGATAAGCGTCACTGGGTGTTGGTGGCCGTGAGCGGGAATCGAACTCGGGTGGCCGGGTTCGTAGCGCAGCGTAGCGCTAACCGCTACGCCACCGCTCCCCTACAGACACACGGACACACACACGTACACACACACGTACACACACACATGTACACACACACGTACACACACATGTACACACACACATGTACACACACACGTACACACACACATGTACACACACACGTACACACACACACGTACACACACACATGTACACACACACATGTACACACACACGTACACACACACATGTACACACACACGTACACACACACACGTACACACACACACGTACACACACACACGTACACACACACACGTACACACACACGTACACACACACATGTACACACACACGTACACACACATGTACACACACACATGTACACACACACACGTACACACACACGTACACACACACACGTACACACACACGTACACACACACACGTACACACACACATGTACACACACACGTACACACACACACGTACACACACACATGTACACACACACATGTACACACACACGTACACACACACGTACACACACACATGTACACACACACGTACACACACACGTACACACACACACGTACACACACACGTACACACACACACGTACACACACACGTACACACACACGTACACACACACACGTACACACACACATGTACACACACACGTACACACACATGTACACACACACGTACACACACACATGTACACACACACGTACACACACACGTACACACATACACACACACATGTACACACACACGTACACACACATGTACACACACGTACACACACACACGTACACACAAACTCGTTCATGACCCCAATCAAATCTGTCTCTCAGCTCCGAAGCGAATGTGATGGGGGGTGGGTTCTGTGTGTGTGTGGTGTGTGTGTGGTGTCTGTGTGTGTAAGGGGGGTGTGTATGTGTATCTGTGTGTGTGTGTCTGTGTGTGTGGGTGTCTGTGTGTGTGTGTGTGTGGTGTCTGTGTGTGTGTGGTGTCTGTGTGTGTGGTGTCTGTGTGTGGGTGTCTGTGTGTGGGTGTCTGTGTGTGGTGTGTGTGTGGTGTCTGTGTGTGTGTGTGGTGTCTGTGTGTGTGTGCTGTCTGTGTGTGTGTGTGTGGTGGGGGGGGGGGTGATGGAGTGATAGAGAGCAGTGGAGCGAGCCTGGCGCGTGCCGTGCGTGCGGGGGGGGATGGGGGGGGGCGCCGTCGCCTTGGCAACGGGGACAGGCACCGCGTGTTGTGACACTAAACACTCAGTCCCACACGAAACGGGGCCCTAACGAAGTCTGCTAATTGAACAATTAGACGGCGACCCGTGTGTGCGCATGGGTCGCATCCCCCATCGAAAATCCCCTCTTGACCCCCACAACGTTGGGGTGGTGGTGGTGGTGGAGGTGGTGGGGGGTGGTGGTGGTGGAGGGAATTGAGAGGCCCTTTGAGTGATACCGACCCACAGGGGCCAATGATGAAGAGCCTCCAACGCTTTGGAGAAGCGCTGGAAGATTCCTGGCCACGAGGGGCGATAACCATCTGGGAGGTTTCACAGCTCCCCCCCCCCCCCCCATTGATTCGGCGCTGGGCCGACTTTGCTGATGAGGGTTTGGGATGTCGAAACCGCACCGGAAGTTTTATTGTTTTGTTTGTTGTTGTTTGTTGTTGTTGTTTGTTGTTGGTGCTGGTGGTGTCGAAGCGATCAGCGAGCGCCGCTCTCTTTTTTCAGAAGCGACCTCGTCATCACAGGTGATCGCTCCGCAGGAGTGGCTCGTCGCGTGCAAATGGAAACCAAATAAATGGATACCAAATAAATGCATAACAAATAAATGGATACCAAATAAATGCATAACAAATAAATGGACACCAAATAAATGCATAACAAATAAATGGATACCAAATAAATGCATAACAAATAAATGGATACCAAATAAATGCATACCAAATAAATGGATATCAAATAAATGCATAACAAATAAATGCATACCAAATAAATTCATACCAAATAAATGGATAACAAATAAATTCATGCCAAATAAATTAATACCAAATAAATGGATATCAAATAAATGCATAACAAATAAATGTATATCAAATAAATGCATAACAAATAAATGCATACCAAATAAATTCATACCAAATAAATGGATACCTAATAAATGGATAACAAATAAATTCATACCAAATAAATGCATAGCAAATGAATTAATACCAAATAAATTAATACCGAATAAATGGATACCAAATGAATGCATAACAAATCAATTCATACCAAATAAATGAATACCGAATAAATGGATACCAAATAAATGGATACCAAATAAATGCGTAACAAGTACATTCATACCAAATAAATTCATACCGAATAAATGGATACCAAATAAATTCATAACAAATCAATTCATAGCAAATAAATGCATAACAAATAAATTAATACCACATAAATTCATACCAAATAAATGGTTACCATATAAATAACCAAACCGGCAATGGATATCCATGGTCATTTATATGAATTAATTAACCCCCCCCCCCCCCACACACTTCGCTCAAGAAGGGCTCACAAGTGGCGTCACCACATCTATGCCTCTACATAAGGAACGAAACAGGTGGACTTCTCCACAAATCTGGCTGTCGCCTGATGAAGCTGGTTGCAATTACTAGCGAAACGTCGTACTCGGATTGTAAATGTTGTGGCTTGGCTCTCCAACACACCGGCGTGCTGTACTAATAACGAATTGGCCATTGGAATCTCCTTACCCCACGCTCTCATACTCTGACTAGCAGAAGTACCCGGCGTTGCCCGGGTGAAAAATATATTTCTTTATAACCTTACATATATACACAGATGGGCTGCTACCCCTGCCCCCCCCAGCCACGATCTCCTCGGCCGCTGTGCAGTAATATGTACGGCCTATAGTGTGGTGGGGTGTCGAGGCCTAGTACCGTGCAGAGCCTCCGCCTCGCCTAAATTGCCCATCCGGCTGAGGCTGGGTACTGGGGCCGTCCCCCCCCCCCCCCCGCGCTACAATAATACTGTCTAATCGCTATAATTTTATTATCTACCGACCCTATAATAGTAATTGCACACATTGGGGTGGGGGGGGAGTGAAGAGGACGTGAAACTTTGATGAATTTAACTCAGAGTCGCGTGTTAATGCGTGCGCATATTTTTAACGGGAATTAAAAATGGCGTCCAGCCCGCAGCGAATGCGTCGCTACCCGTTGCCAGGGGCAACCGCCGTGGAAAACCAAACGGACCAATCGTGTCTCGCAAATCCCTCACATTTCGTCCAACGAAACTGCGTATGGTCCGGCGACACACAGACACACACACAGACAGACAGACAGATTTGCGATTTTATATATATAGATGGTGCATTGTCTTTGAGTTGTGCGCCTTTTGGCGTCATCTGGTCCAACACCATGTGAGACTAGGCTCTAAGAAAAGCTGTCTCGGGTGTGGACCAATCAACTTCAAGGACAGTGCATTCATTATCAGAGTTGTGTGTTTTTTGTTTGCATTCCGACCGCAGGTATTGTGGTCAATGCAAACATGACTCCTTGTAAAAAAGGTGTCAGTTTTGTTGCCAGATAAAAGGGTAAAACTATTATCATAGTGACGAATTGGCCACGTTCTGTTTACGTGCCAACCCTTACTAGTTGGCTGTGTCGGGTGGTGGCGGGTTTAACGACACATTCATACATTTACGCGATCAAACCCACAAAACCCTACATTATTGGGAGCCAAAGACTCTTAACGCGCACTTCTAAACAAGGCCGTGCCGCGGCTGATGGGATGTGTGCACAGCATGTCCTGTACGTGGAGGGAGAGACAAGGGAATGATGAGACGAGCTTATTTATTTATTGTGTAGCCGAAGATCAACCCTCCCGAAGCCTTTGGGAAGCTAAGCAGTGTTGAACCTGGCATAGTGCTTGGATTTCCTTTTATCGCAGCATCAATATTCTTGCGCTCGTTAACCCAATTAAGCCCGAGTCTCGTCGAGAATTAGTAACAGGGTCGCGCCTATTAGCACGGCTAGCTAGGTACGGTGCGAAAGAAGTTCAACGTGTACGTACATACATAGGGCCACTGCTCGAAACGTCGCTGCTGAATGAGACACACATGTTCACCGCGGACCTCGCACGCAGTGTCGGGGGGAGCGACCTAAAGGCTTGGATAAATGTGGCCACCCCAAGACGTGTTTGGATCTGCCCATGTCGCGTCTCTCGGCGTCACCCAACTGCCATCTCGTGGTCCTCGTCTAAAGGCGATTAAAATCACTCCAAAGTGAAAGTGTGAGCGTAGGTTGACGAAAATAAGAACTGGGGTTTTGCCCCTTCGTGGCCATGAATCAGGGGTTGTGTTAAAGATGTCCAAACGCCAAATATATCTCGATTTAAAGCTTTCGTGACTGCAGGGATTCATCTTCTTGGTTCTGTCGGTAAAGTCACGTAGAAGGGAAATAATAAAATAATAAAAATAAAACATTATAAAATTATTCTCACGACGTTTCGGCCACAACGCAAGCAGCCGTCCTCAGGTGAAGAACAGGTCTGTCAGACAGCGTCATTCAGAACAGGTCTGTCGGACAGCGTCATTCAGACCTGTTCTTATTATTATTTTATTATTTCCCTTCCACGTGACTTTACCGAAAGAACCAAGAAGACCAACTAGATCCATTGTGCATTGACCACACGCAGTGCGCGTTGTTGTGAACATGTCAACAAACATGCCTCTGATCATATTCCTTCATTGTTATTATTTTATACCCACGTGACCTTACCGAAAGAACCAATGAGTTTCGATCATTGCAGTCACGAAAACTTAAGATCTAGATTATTATACTTGTAGGAATGTCCTGGTTACACCAGCCCACAGGGGATTATTGTGTCCGTCCGTCGTGCAGGGAGGGGCTGGGTGGGGAGGGGAGGGTGGGGAGGGGCTGGGTGGGGAGGGTGGGGAGGGGAGGGTGGGGAGGGGCTGGGTGGGAGGGGTGAGGCTGGGTGGGGAGGGGCTGGTCACCCCGTGGTGCCCTTATAAAACTCAACGTTTAACCTACTCACGCCGGCTTGTGCCCGCCCTCACAGTCGGGCATATTTGCGGAATACACCACGCCGCCGTTGACCCTGGCCATTGACCGAGCAACCCAACGTTCCTACCAGCTCCCTCCGCAGGAATGTGTTTTATGGTAGCTCCATTTTGTTGTTTTTTTTTATCTATAATTGTGGAATGAGGTTGATGTCTTCCGGCCCATGCGCCCTTGATAAAGATCTTCCTACAGTATCTCTACGGCAGCGTCATTCACTCATTTTCAGAGGGGGGGTGGAAGGCACTTTGGCCGATAAGGGGCCGTTCATAAATGACGTCACGCGATTTTGGACGATTTTTGACCACCTCCCCCTTCGTCACACGGCGTCACAAAACGTCAGACACCCCCACTCAAATATGACGTCACAAAGCTCTGCCCCCCCCCCTCCACAAAAATGTAAAACATGCTTCAAATCGCTTTAAACTATTGTCATTGTAGTGCGTATTTAATGTGGCGCTGCGCTCTGATGTTGTAGGAGAAAACATTTATTAAAAAGTCTATTTAATTAAGTAGAACGTGTTGTCTATATTTATTTAAAGTTGCGCATTTTGATGTGACGTCACATTTCTCAAACCCCCCTCGTCACACATCGTCACACATGTCTGACTCCCCCGGGACTTGGATTCACGACGCCCGGCCGCCTTTGTCTCCCCAGTGGCGATGTTCGCACACCGCACCAGTTACTCGCGTGAGGCTGAGTCGACCTAGGAGAGGCCCAGGAGCGGTTCAAATAATCGTCACCGGTGGTGGCCGTGAGCGGGAATCGAACTCGGGTCGCCGGGTTCGTAGCGCGGCGTAGCGCTAACCACGACACTACAATGCGTTGCGTTTCCACGTGCGCGGGTCACGTGACAGATGTGACGTCACAACTCACTTGCCGTGCATAAAATATATGCGTTATTGAGCTCCCCCCCCCCCCCCCAAAAAAAACACAAAAGTGTATTTTTATAATGTTTGCATGGTGTACAGTCTGGAAAGTACCCACATGGCAAATTTCAAGTTTGTTGCATGTCGGGAAGTACGCGAAACATTTCGAACAGACGCACATAATCACAACTTTGCCTTTTATATATATGGAGATGATTCTGCTGGTGTACCCAGAGGAGAGCCTCGCTGAGTCCCAGGGCTCGTCCTTCAGGAGGGCCCTGCGGAGTGATCGCAGTTTATTGCTGTTGTTGCTGCTGCTGTCTGTGTGTCTGCCTGTGTGTGTCTGTGTGTGTGTCTGTGTGTGTGTCTGTGTGTCTGTGTGTCTGTCTGTGTGTCTGTCTGTGTGTCTGTGTGTGTCTGTGTGTGTCTGTCTGTGTGTGTCTGTGTGTCTGTCTGTGTGTGTCTGTCTGTGTGTGTCTGTCTGTGTGTGTCTGTCTGTGTGTGTCTGTGTGTGTCTGTCAGTGTGTGTCTGTCTGTGTGTCTGTGTGTGTCTGTCTGTCTGTGTGTCTGTCTGTCTGTGTCTGTCTGTGTGTGCGTATAATCCCAATGTGGGGAGCGGTGGTGTAGTGGTTAGCGCTACGCTGCACGACGAACCCGGCGGCCCGAGTTCGATTCCCGCTCACAGCCATCACCGGTGACGATTATCTGAATTGGTCCTGGGCCTCCCCTAGGTCTACTCAGCCTCAAATGAGTACCTGGTGCGATGTGTAAACATCGCCACTGGGGAGACAAAGGCAGCCGGGCGTGGTGTTGGCAGCCCACCCCCTCGTGTGGCGTGCTGGCCTTTAAAGGTGCTCGCTAACAGCACTTGCCCCAACAGTCTGTTAAGGCTAAACGGGGGATCTTTGTCTTTGCACAATCCAAATCGAATAATTTGCGGTGCAATTCTCGAATTTGGCAAATGCAGACCCTGAAGTAGGGGGCATCTTTAACGTCCAGTGGCGAAACGACGCCGCGGCATTAACCAGGGCGGCCGTCCCGGGGTGAATCGAACCGTGCCCCTGTGCACCAAGCGGCGAGGGCCACGTGTCACCCGCCCACGTGGACACACACGCGTGCCCACGTGTGCCCACGTGTGTGTCCGTCAGTGACGTGTGTGTGCAGTCTCTCTCTCTATATATATACCTATATGTATATGCAACTGTGGGGCTGGGAAGTCCCAGGGAGAGATCCGCTAGTTTAAATATGGCATTGTGCTTATTGTATTTACTGACGCGCGCGTCAAGGCGCATAAAAGGAGGAGGAGGAGGAGACGGTGAGCCGTGGCGACATTAGCTATCTGTTGACATTTTCCTAATCGGGCCCTGCCTATTGTTTGAGTCCTCTGCTGGGGTCTCGCGCTGTTTCCCTCCTCTTCCGTGGGACAGGAGCGGGGGGGGGAGCTGGTGGATTTGGGGGGGGGGGTGAGGACAATAAGGCATGGGAGAAAGTGGGATGCGAGCCGGCGGCGGCGGTAATGGTGGTGGTGGTGGTGGATCTGGTCTCGTCGTAATAAGTCAAAAGAAGTGATTTCCTGGCTCGTATCAGAATTTCGAGGCATCGGTGTTCATCTCTTGCTCGCAGCCCTGAACACTGAACAACAGCCAGTGGTGGGAATTACACGCTCACGTGGTAGTACTGGTGGTGGTCTCACGCTTATCGTGGTAGTTGATGTTTCATTGCTTTTATGGCTTTATTTTGGTGATTTTTTTTAAAGTGCTTTGGTTTGGCCATGTTTGTTTGTTGTAGTACAGAGTTAGACTGATGGCCTTAATCTAAGTTGTCTTGTGGTTGTTGTTGTTTGACTTGCATCCCACTGGGATTTTTGCACTGTGTTGGTGTACGGTGCTTTTTCTGCAATATTTTGCTGTCTTTTCTTGGATTTTCTATTTGCACATAGTCACTTTAAGATGTTTTCTTGTTCATGTTTTTTTGTTTGTTGCGGTTGCACCCGATTCAAGAGCCGAATGGCTCCCAGGGCTATACCTAATAAATTAACTTGAAACTTGTGAGTGCAGGGCAGGCTGTGGTGATACTGGCGGTGATCGTGGTGCTGGCGTTCGTGTGAATGGTGGTGGATCGGGCGGTGGTAATGGTGGTGGTCGAACGTTGCAGGTGGCTGTGGTGCCGATGGTCGACCACTACCAAGATCGTGGTATGGATACTAGCGGTGGCATGGCAATTGGTGGATGTTCGAGATGGGGATGGTGGTGGGAGCAGTGGTGGAACTTGTGGTGGTGGGGCTGGTGGAATTCGTGACAGCGGGAGCGAGTCTGGTGATGGTGGTTATGTGTCTTACTGATGGCTGTGGATCTGATGATGGCAGTGGGGCAGGTGGTGGTCTGATGATGATGATGGTGGTGGTGGGGCAGTTGGTGGTGGGTCTGATGATGGTGGCAGTGGAGCAGGTAGTGGTGGTTCTGATGATGGTGGTGGTGGGTCAGTGGGTGGTGGTCTGATGATGGTGGTGGTGGGGTAGGTGGTGGTGGGACTGATGATGATGGTGGTGGTGTTGGTGGGACTGATGATGATGATGGTGGTGGTGTTGGTGGGACTGATGGTGGTGGTGGTGGGGCAGGTGGTGGTGGATCTGACGATCGTGGTGGTGGTGTTAGTGGGACTGATGATGGTGGTGGGGCAGTGGGTGGTCTGATGATGGTGGTGGGGCAGATGGTGGTTGATCTGACGATCGTGGTGGTAGTGGTGGTGTTAGTGGGACTGATAATGATGATGGTGGTGGTGGTGGTGGATCTGACGATCGTGGTGGTAGTGGTGGTGTTGGTGGGACTGATAATGATGATGGTGGTGGTAGGACTCCGGTTTTGTGGTGTATCTGTGATCAGTGCCGTCGGCCTTGTCCGGTGACACCGAATCCGTTATCGGTGTCGCCCACGCGGCTGACAGCGGCCGGTGGATGTGATGATGTCGTTAGGGTCTGGTTAGTGAGCTCCGGTGGTTGTTGGGATTTGACGTTGGGGGGGGAGGGGAGGGGGGGTGTTGGTGTTTGGAACGGTGCGCTTGTGTGCATCATCCATCATTGTGTGACGGGGAGGCGGGCGCCCCCGTGGTATTAGACTATTCGCGCGTATTCATAAGAGCGAAATGTCAGCGCCTGCATAATGACGCATAATCGCCGTGTCTCCCTCCTTCCCAGCGACGCCTCCCACCCTCCATCCCCTCCCCTACCTCCCTATATCCCTTCCTCCACACGCGCGCGACCCTAATGTGGGGGGGGGGGTAACCGCCACCTCCCCTCCCCCCGCCCGCCGCCACCTCAACATCTCCCTATCTCCCTGCATCCGTAACACCCCCCGACGTCGGCATCTCCATATGCGGTGCGATTCTATCTCGCCTGAGCCGACACGCGTCCTCCCTCCGACATGCGAGCGGGCCACGCGGTGGCTGCCGTCTGTCCGCCGCGTCTGGGTGTGCATCTGTAACGATGATCTCCTGTTTGCCTGTACGGGGGGGGGGGGGCGTGTCAATGGGTAGAACACCTCTTGTGCCGCGACCCTGTTCGGCTTGGCCTGCACGCATGCACGCCGACTTCTCTTTCGCGCCGTACGTCGCCGAACAACGCTAATCGGGAGGTGCGGGTTTTGATTTCTTACCCGTACCCGGCCGCACCAGGGTCGCAAACGGGTACCCGTACCCGGCCGTACCCGTACCCTACCTGTACCCGGCCGGGTACGGGTAGGGTACGGGTATCGGGTACCTGATTGTGACCTCTGGGATGAAGCCACGTTGCGGGCGCGGGTGGGTTGATTCTAGGAACTTGAAGTGTGAGAAGAGACAAGACGTTGGGAAATGAGTGACAGTTACTCACCAGTGACTCACGGTCTAACCGTACCTGGCCGCACCAGTCGCAAACGGGTACCCGTACCCGTACCCGGCCGGGTATGGGTAGCCGGGTATCGGGTAGGGTACGGGTATCGGGTACCCGGTTGCGACCTCTGGCGGGTGGGAAGGACAGCAAACGGAACACAAGCAGCGCATTTTAAAGAAATGAATTATCTATCCAGATTGTTTAAATGCACAGCTTCCTAATGTCGGAAGAGCGTTCCAGACGGCCGCAGGAGCGCATCCGAAAGCGCGCGATGCAGCAGTGAACCGTCTTTGTTCGATGGCCGCTGCGAGGATGTTGGGAGTTCGCGCGATGCTTTCCGCTCCTTGACGAGGTCAGCGAGGTCCTGTGGTTCATTTGTGGCGAGCACTTTTGTGCGTGACGAGGGCGACCTCGTAACGATGTGTTCGTTCCGCAACCGGGAGCCAATGCAGCTCAGCGAGCACGGGATGGGCACGGTCAGATCTTGTGCGCTGAACTTCTTTCGCGCCGTACGTAGCCAAACCGTGCTCATCGGAGGTGCGGGGTGGGGGGGGAAGGACAACAAACTAACACCCGCAAACATCAGTTCTAGAGAAATTCGTTTTCAGTCTCGATTTAAAAGGCTTGGCATGAAGTGTGGGGGGCCATACAAAACCCGGGGGGAGGGGGAATGACATCGTCAACTTTAAACAAACTTAAAAAGCTAAACTACAGCGCGCTTGCCTATTGTTGCAGAGGTTCACAGTTCAAATCTAGCAGGCCGCCCTGGTTAATACTGCGGTGTGAGTATTAACCGTACCAGCGATAGCGCACTTGCCGCTTGTTACTGAGGTTCGCAGTTCGATTCTATCAGGCCGCCCTGGTTAATACTGCGGTGTATGAACCGTAAAAATACCACCCAACAATAGCGCGTTTGCCGTTTGTTACCTAGGTTCGCGGTTCGAATCTGGCCTCTTGTTGCAGAGGTGTGCAGTGCGGTTCTAGCAGGCCGCCCTGGTGAATACTGCAGTGCGAGTACGAACTGTATCAACACCACCGGGGCGCCGTCGGCGTCACTCACAGCGGGACGTCATTCACAAGATGAGCCCTGCTACTCTCACGATACCTCAAAATTGCTCAATTGGGATCACACATCGCAATGACCGCCCCATCCACCCCCTAACGGCCAAAAAAAAAACACGCGGCAGGACCCTCCTGAATAAGTCACGAGACTCAGTGACCTGGATAAACAAGCGGAATCATAACAATGACCAATTACCCGCAATTGCCAATCGTGCATTCTGCCCTGCCTTGGAGGAATTGCCAGACTGCCGACTCTCCGCAGAGTGGTACCTATTTTATTGACCCAAGAGGATGATGGCACCCGAGGTGACTGCCAACCACAGTTGAAACTCACGCCCCTCTCTCGACTTGTGTCGGGCACCCACTCGAAAACGCAGCGCCCACGCACGGCTGGAGGTTGGCGAGACAAAGATCGCCCTATAGCGGTTCGGACCGTTGGAGCAAGTGCTGTTAGCGAGCGCCTATTAAGGCCAACTGCATGGCCGAAGGTGGGTGGTGGTGTGAGCAGAACCACGCCCGGCCGCCTCTGCCTCCACAGCACCGACGGTTGCACACCGCACCAGGTGCTCGTTTCAGAGCTTAGCCGACCGAGCGGAGAACGAGCAACCGGTTCGGACAACAGTCACCAATGTTAGCCGAGAGCGAGAATTGAACTCGGCTCGCCGGGTTGGCACCAAAGCGCGCCAACCACCGCACCGCAGCTCCCCACGCTCACTCATACGCACGCACACGCACACACACGCACACACACGCACGCACACACACGCACGCACGCACACACGCACGCACACACGCACACACACACGCACACACGCAGCCGTTGTGTGCGGAGTGTAAAATATAATTCACGAACAACTCGAGCCCTTTGTGCTCGAGCCGCGGAGGTGAGCGAGGCACCAGGGGGGCGGGCGCCGACAATCGCACCCGGAGCGTGTCCGGGTTACAGGTGCGCGCGCGCGTCCACCTCGTGATTGACCGTGATTGCTTCAAATTCCTCTTCTCATCTCTCATCGCCCATTTCTCCCCCGTCCCGCACCCCCCCCCCCACCCACCCAGCTTGCCCCCCCCCCCCCCACACGCCGCCCCACGTCTAAAGGCATTTGGCCAGGACGATATAATTTCTGGAGAGAGCGAGCCAGAGGATGGGGATGGGTCGGGGTGGCGGGTTGGCGGGTGACTTCACCGCGCATTTGTGTAATGTAATGAGTTGGCGGGGAGTGAATGCGCGCTCGGGAGGGGCGAGGAAGCGGCTGCGAGGCGGGGGTGGTGGGGGGGGGTGGGGTGGTGGGGTGGGAGTGGTGGGGGGGGTGGTGGTGGGGGGGGTGGTGGGGGGGGTGGTGGGGTGGTGGTGGGGTGGGTGGTGGTGGGGTGGTGGGGTGGTGGGGGGGGTGGTAAGGTGGGTGGTGGTGGGGTGGGTGGTGGTGGGGGGTGGTGGGGTGATGGTGGTGGTGGGGGGGTGGTGGTGGGTGGTGGTGGGGGTGGTGGGGTGGGTGGTGGGGGGGTGGTGGGGGGTGTGGGGGGGTGGGTGGTGGTGGGGGGTGGTAGTGGGGGGGTGGTGGTGGGGGGGGTGGTGGGGTGGGTGGTGGTGGGGGGTGTGGGGGGGTGGGTGGTGGTGGGGGGTGGTAGTGGGGGGGTGGTGGGGTGGGTGGGGTGGTGTGGGTGGTGGTGGGGGTGGTGGTGGGGGGGGTGGTGGGGTGGGTGGTGGTGGGGTGGGTGGTGGTGGGGGGTGGTGGGGGTGATGGTGGGGGTGGTGGTGGGGGGGTGGTGGTGGGGAAGTGGTGGGGTGGGTGGTGGTGGGGGTGGTGGGGTGGGTGGTGGGGGGGGGTGGTGGTGGGGGGGGGGGTGGTGGGGGGGGTGGTAAGGTGGGTGGTGGTGGGGTGGGTGGTGGTGGGGGGTGGTGGGGTGATGGTGGTGGTGGGGGGGTGGTGGTGGGTGGTGGTGGGGGTGGTGGGGTGGGTGGTGGGGGGGTGGTGGGGGGTGTGGGGGGGTGGGTGGTGGTGGGGGGTGGTAGTGGGGGGGTGGTGGTGGGGGGGGTGGTGGGGTGGGTGGTGGTGGGGGGTGTGGGGGGGTGGGTGGTGGTGGGGGGTGGTAGTGGGGGGGTGGTGGGGTGGGTGGGGTGGTGTGGGTGGTGGTGGGGGTGGTGGTGGGGGGGGTGGTGGGGTGGGTGGTGGTGGGGTGGGTGGTGGTGGGGGGTGGTGGGGGTGATGGTGGGGGTGGTGGTGGGGGGGTGGTGGTGGGGAAGTGGTGGGGTGGGTGGTGGTGGGGGTGGTGGGGTGGGTGGTGGGGGGGGGGTGGTGGTGGGGGGGGGGGTGGTGGGGGGGGTGGTGGGGTGGGTGGTGGGGGGGGGGGGGTGGTGGTGGGGGGGGGGTGGTGGGGGGGGGGGTGGTGGGGGGGGTGGTGAGGTGGTGGGGGGGGTGGTGGGGGGGGGTGGTGGGGGGGGTGGTGGAGTGGTGGGGGGGGTGGTGGGGGGGTGGTGGTGGGGGTGGTGGTGGGGGGGGGGGTGGTGGTGGGGTGGGTGGTGGGGGGGGTGGTGGGGTGGTGTGGGTGGTGGTGGGGGGTGGTGGGGGGGGGTGGTGGTGGGGGGGGGGTGGTGGGGGGTGGTGGGGAAGTGGTGGGGTGGGTGGTGGTGGGGGTGGTGGGGTGGGTGGTGGGGGGGGGGTGGTGGTGGGGGGGGGGTGGGGGGGGTGGTGGGGTGGTGGGGGGGGGGTGGTGGTGGGGGGGGTGGTGGGGTGGGTGGTGGGGGGTGGTGGGGGGGGAGTGGTGGGGGGGGGGGTGGTGGGGGAGTGGTGGGGGGGGTGGTGGGGGTGGGGAAGACTGATTACTCCGGGAAGCCCATCGCAGTCGCTTTTGCAAAACAATGGCGCGCCAATCTCGGCGAGGGCTGACAGCTGCCATTACACTTGACAGCTCAAAATCACATTTTCACGCTCGCTTGAGCAACGGCGGCGTAAATAAAAAGAGAAGCCGGGGGAAGCGGGGCGCGCTCACGCGCACATTACCCCGCGCGCGCTTTCCGTCGCAAATACGATTAAAACCGCGGAATTAAAAAAACGGAGATCCCCCGAGGAGCAGTTCTGTTTTGTTTCCATCCGTCCGGGGGAAACGCGGAAATATTTATTGGGAATTGTACAGACCGCGGCGGTTCGTATTCCATGCGATAAAGGAGGCGCGTTCTAACGACGCGTGTTTCCCACCACCCGTCCCTGGCGGAGCTCCGTCCACGTTTGGCGATGTCTACGGAGGTTCGACAGCGCGGACCGGGTAACGGGACTGCTGACGTCACCGCCACGAGCGACAAAAAAATCCCACCGGCGAGTTCGTGATACAGGAGCGGCCTTGTCGAATGGGGCCAATGAGACTGTGAAGTCACATCCTGTCCGACAATACGCCCCCCCACACTTCTTAAGAAAATTGTGAAACAAGGAAGTGACGTCACAGGAAGTCGCATCACGCTGCGCGGCACGCTCAAGAATTGTCAGGATCGCGATTCGGTTTTAGGATGTATTGTTTGTGTTCGGATTTGTCTCGTCTGTACTGTTGTTGTCTGTACTGCCCGTCACATTTGTACTGCCCGCACTCCCCTGTTCCGTTTTGCCCGTTCCAACCATTCGGGTAAAAGTCAAGAGGCGCTCACGGCTGACACAACCGACACCATCTCCGACCACGAGCCATCTCCAATGTGTTTACGCATGTATGTTGAACTTCTTTCGCACCGTATGCAGCCAACAGCGCCAATCGGAGGTGCGGAGTTAATTAGCCGTGTTGGGTGGTGGCGGGTTTAACGACACATTTATATCCCAACAAAAAACCTCTTTCGTGGACGACACTCTGTCGCGGAAGCCTGCCACTACATCCTCAACTCGTGCTGGGACGACAACTCAAGGGGATGGCCGTGCCGCGCCCAGCCGGGCGACACTTTTGGCGAAACTCGCTCCGCCGAAAAATCGCCAACGAGGCCGAGCTGCTTCAGGGGACGGGGGAGGGGACGCCGGCGGACACCACGGAGGCTCGCGAGCGCCGCCGGGAGGAGGGGGGGGGGTCAGTGGTGGTGGTGGTGAGCCTGCCGGAAACGGAGGCCGCAGTATCCGCAGACGCCCTCCTCGTCGTCGTTGTCCTGCGGGCGGGCGGGGAGATGGCGCCAAAACCACGAGCGTCAAAGGACAAAACGATGCAACAAAAGCAACGTCAGAGAGAGCACGGAACCAGATAGAGACACGGTTCAAGACGTGTCACAATGGCAGCTGCCATTCTGACGGCGCAAGGCTATTCCCGAAGGCGCGACGTTTTAGCGACGTTTGTCTGCAGTAGTGGGGGGGGGGTGGTGACGATTGCTGTGCGTTTTCCCAATTCAGGAACGTGTGGGTAAGAATTGAGACATACACGGACTGTTCATTTTTCCCCAACAACGTCACGGGAACTTTCACGTCGGCTGTTCAGCAGGCGCCGCGTCGTATTTACGGTCAACGCATCCGCGGTATTAAACCTGGGCCGCCGTGGGGATCCATCCACTGACCGCCTGCAACGGAAGCACTCAAGGCGCTACCGCTTGGCCATGTCATTCCACAGCTGGTGTGTGGAGACTCCCGGATAAACAAAGTGCATTATTCCTTTGGAACCTCATTTGCCAGTAAAAAATATGATAATTGTTTTTTTACCCTTCTATCTGGCAACAAAAGCGACACCTTTTTTTACAAGGAGTCATGTTTGCATAGACCACAATACCTGCAGCCATAATGCAAACAAAAAACATAACTCTGATAATGTATGCACTGTCCTTGAAGTTGATTGGTCCACACCCGAGACAGCTTTCCTTAAGAGCCTAGTCTCACATACTCTGATGGTGCATTGTCTTTGAGTTGTGCGCCTTTTGGCGTCATCTGGTCCAACCCATGTGTTCCTGGAGCTTTGTTCGTATATTGAAACTTCGTACATTGAACAACTTATAACATCGGTTCTATGAGGATGCGTTCCCAGCCTGCGTAACTTACCATTTCATACTACAAACACCTTATAACTTATTATTCATATTGTAAACAACGAAAATTTTGTCTTGAAAATCTTAGTATATTTATACTTTACAGTATTAAGATAAAAAAGTGCCGTAAATAAAACAGTGAGCGGGGCGAGTGGTGGGGTGAGTGGTGGGGCGAGTGAGCGGGGCGAGTGGTGGGGCGAGTGGTGGGGCGAGTGGTGGGGCGAGTGGCAGGGTGAGTGGTGGGGCGAGTGGTGGAGCAAGTGGTGGGGTGAGTGGTGGGGCGAGTGAGCGGGGCGAGTGGTGGGGCGAGTGGTGGGGCGAGTGGCGGGGTGAGTGGTGGGGCGAGTGAGCGGGGCGAGTGAGCGGGGCGAGTGGTGGGGTGAGTGAGCGGAGCGAGTGAGCGGGGCGAGTGGAGGGGCGAGTGAGCGGGCCGAGTTAGCGGGTCGAGTGAGCGGGGCGAGTGGCGGGGCGAGTGAGCGGGGCGAGTGAGCGGGGCGAGTGAGCGGGACGAGTGAGCGGGGCAAGTGAGCGGGCCGAGTGAGCGGGGCGAGTGAGCGGGACGAGTGAGCGGGGCGAGTGAGCGGGCCGAGTGAGCGGCTGCGAGTGGGCACCAGGTTGATGTAGACACGCGGGTGGCCGAGGGCGCCGCCGCCACCGTCACAGTGCGTGACGCGCGTCGCCACCTCCCGCACCGGCTCCGCAGCGATCATGTCCACGGCAAACTGCTCGTTTATCTGCCCGCGCCGCGGGGTCAGGGAGGGGTCAGGGAGGGGTCAGGGGGGGGTCACGCCGCGTACACTTAGCGGGGGGTGGGGGGGTATCGCTCAACCAAGGTCACACTAATCCAGGTAACCCTTAACCAGCAGTACGCTTAACAGGGGTAACATTTAACACGTTACAACTCGCCAGGATTACGCTTAACAGGGGTCACACTTAACATGTTACAACTCGCCAGGATTACGCTTAACAGGGGTCACACTTAACATGTTACAACTCGCCAGGATTACGCTTAACAGGGGTCACACTTAACATGTTACAACTCGCCAGGATTACGCTTAACAGGGGTAACACTTAACATGTTACAACTCGCCAGGATTACGCTTAACAGGGGTCACACTTAACATGTTACAACTCGCCAGGATTACTCTTAACAGGGGTCACACTTAACATGTTACAACTCGCCAGGATTACTCTTAACAGGGGTCACACTTAACATGTTACAACTCGCCAGGATTACGCTTAACAGGGGTAACACTTAACACGTTACAACTCGCCAGGATTACGCTTAACAGGGGTAACACTTAACATGTTACAACTCGCCAGGATTACTCTTAACAGGGGTAACACTTGACCGACGTGTAAAGGCGCAACCCTGAAACTACTCGCTCTCTTGCCACTGCTGGAGGACTGCCCTCCGCTCGAGGCAGCTACATAGACTCAGTGGGAATTACCTGGTGAAATCAAAATCGCTTAATTCTGAAAAAACAACGTTGTCCGCTTCGCCTATCCGCCTCCTGTTGTGCAATGCTGTGTGCTGCACGTGTTGCTTGTGGCAATCCACCAAATCCCGTGAGCTTTCATTCAAAATTCTGTTGGCGATTCCCAGCCTTGTCCGGATCGCCCACGCCACCCGCAGTCACCGTCAACTCGTTGACCACATCCGGCCGCGTCACTCAGTGGGCCAACGCGGCAGTGGAGATGAATCGGAGCTGGCGGAGAACAGAAGCTCGTGAAACTCGATTTAAAGCTTTCGTGACTGCAGGGATTCATCTTCTTGGTTCTTCCGGTAAAGTCACGTAGAAGGAAAATAATGAAATAAAATAAAATTTTTAAAAACATAATCAAATAATTCTCACGACGCTTCGGCCACAACGCAAGCAGCCGTCTTCAGGTGGAGAACAGGTCTGTCGAGAAGGTGGAGAACAGGTCTGTCGAGAAGGCAGACCTGTTCTCCACCTGAAGACGGCTGCTTGCGTTGTGGCCGAAGCGTCGTGAGAATTATTTTATTATGTTTTATTTTTTATTATTTTCCTTCTACGTGACTTTACCGAAAGAACCGAGAAGACTCGTGACACTCCCTCGCCATAGGAGTCGAGGTCGCCATCTCCTGGCTTGCCGGGGTATGATGGCGGTACGGCGAGTGGATTAATTTTCATCTGTGTTCTTGGTTCTTTCGGTAAAGTCACGCAGAAGGGAAATAATAAAATAATATAAATATGAAACAAAAAATTTATATTTATATTATTATTTTATTGTTTCCCTTCTACGTGACTTTACCGAAAGAACCAAGAATATGAATCCCTGCCGTCACGAAAGCTTTGAATCAAAATTTAATTTTCATCTGTTGGGGGATTGATTGGAACTCGCCACCTTAACATCCGTGGGGCGTCCATGGGCACCGCTGTTTCCCAAATGCTCGTGAACGCAGTTGACCAAACATCCAAATATAGGACCACAGAACTTGGGAAATTGCTGGCGCCGGTCCTGGCTGCCTTCCCGGCTTCTCTGTGGTTTCCCACAACCGTGAATCATTCTCTACCTCTGCGAGTGAATGATTACACAATTGTAACATTTTTATTATTATTTTGGTTTAACGCGTACTCAGTTTGTAAATGTGGCTTGGCTCTACAACACACCGGTGATGCTGTACTAGTACACTACACTATACACTACACACTACACTATTATACACTATACTATACACTACACTACTATACAACACAGCTACTATACACATTATACACTACACTATACACTAAACTACACAATACACTACACTACAAAATACACTACACTACTATACACTACACTACAAACTACACACTAGTGCTATACTAGTGACGAATTGGCCACGTTCTGTTTTACGTGACAACCCTCACTAGTTGGCCGTGTCGGGTAGTGGCGAGTTTAAACGACACATTTATACATTTACGCGATCTAACCCATAACACCTCTATTATGGATGTTTATTATTATTATTACGACCAGGTTGGGTTATCGTTTCAAGCTAGCGCGGGGGGGGGGGCATCAGCTCACCTCCTTCTGTCGCCCCACGAAGCGCACGCGACGATAATCCTTCTCATCGTACACCTGCCGACAAGGGGAGCAACATCAGCGTGTCACATCACTGGGGGGCTTCATGGAGACACCAGTCCCCCCGCACCTCCACTTAGCACGGTCGGCTACGTACGGCGCGGAAAGACATTCAACATTCAAACATCGACACCCCTACATGTCTTTTTTAAATCCTTTATATTAAGTTCACTTGCTTGCTTGCGCGCTTACGACCGTGCAAATCTTTCGGTCGTTTTTTAACCCACTTCCCGTGATCCAATCGAGCTGACATTTTGCACACAGACTCGTTGTGCGTGACAATTAATTTTCGTGAAAAAAACATTTCCAAAATGTTACACTTTTTAGGAAAAAAACAATTATATTTCATTACCAATTGCTTAATGGTGGCAGGCAATCATCTGACCCATAGGTGGCAGCCATCTCAAGCCAGAGGACGAGAGGACTCTAGCCGCCACACATATAAAGGATTTATAGTGAAAAACTTAGTTTTTACGGGTTAATTTTTACTCTCGCCAAATGATCCTTAAGCGTCATTGTGAATGCCACATTAAATAACGCCCGTGCATATTTGTCTCTTCAAAAATTAATATCGAAGCATGTGTATGTTTTACACGACCCCATTGAACACACGACGAGGGTTGCCACCTCTCCCAATGTAGCGTTGCAGACCAAACCCATACGTGTATTTCTGGCGGCCTAGGGCAATCACAACTGTGTCAGTTCAGTTTTCATTTCATTTACAGCAAAACTTTGGATTGCGAGTAACTTGGTCTACGAGTGTTTTGCAAGACGAGCAAAACATTTTCATTAATTTTAACTTGATAAACGAGTAGTACAGTATATGCTTCGTCTGCCCAGCGTCACGTGATCACAACTGAGCCGATGGTTCTTCTCTCTCTCGCTGCGGGATTGTGGGTAATCGTCTCCCATGCTCGGTCTCAGTCGGCGTGCCTCACTCGTATAGTCAACATCCGTGCGAGCGTAGACTGTTTACTATAGTGTTGTGACCACGTGTGTGTGCGTAAAAATGTTTTTATTCTGTGTCCAAGTGTAGTGACTGTTCTTTAGTAACTGTACTGCAAGTGAAAGTCGTCCTACACAATAACCCTCCTCCTCCTCTCTCTCGTCTCCCTCACACCAGCCACGATTACATTTCATTAATTTATTTTATTACTTTATGTTAAATTGAAATAATTAAATATAAAGAGGTACTTTGTATTGATCATTTTTATATGAATACAGTATTTTTGGGTTGTGGAACGAATCATCTGAGTTTCCATGATTTCTTATGGGGAAATTCGCTTTGATATACGAGTGCTTTGGATTACGAGCACGTTTCCGGAACGACTTATGCTCGCAATCCAAGGTTTTACCGTATTTGGTATAGCCCTGTGAGCCATTCGGCTCTTGAATCGGCTGCAAACGCAACAAACAAAAATAAAATAATTCTCACGACGTTTCGGCCACAACGCAAGCAGCCGTCCTCTTCACCTGAAGACGGCTGCTTGCGTTGTGGCCGAAACGTATTATTTTATTACTTCCCTTCTACGTGACTTTACCGAAAGAACCAAGAAGATGAATCCCTGCAGTCACGAAAGCTTTAAATCGAAAAAAAAAACTAAAACATGAACAAGAAAACATCTTAAAGTGACTATGCGCAAACAGAAAAATCCATGAAAAAACTGCAAAAAAAAAAATCTTCCACCAGAGATGACAGCCTTGTTGACGGCCCAAAGTCTCACCACCAGTGTCAGACGAGAGGACGAACACATTGGGGGATTTGACATCAACAGCAGCACGATGATGATGGGGTGGTGGTGTGGTGGAAACGTCGTGATTTTTATTTCATTTTTATTAATTTAATTTGTTTTACCTACGTGGCTTTACCGAAAAAACCTAAGAATATGAATCCTTGCAGTCACGAAAGCTTCAAATCTAGAAGTGGTGTGGTGGCTTCACCATTGTGTGCATTGCCAGGGGGCCCACCAAGGGCCTTGCAGTGAAGATATCAGTACACGGCCACAACAGTGGAGATTGTCAAACCTGAGGCGGTCTTTTCATGGATTTTTCTGTTTGCGTGGTCACTTTGAGATGTTTTCTTTGTTGCGGTTGCACCTGATTCAAGAGCCCAATGGCTCACAGGGCCGTACCTAATTAATGAAACTGAAAACTGATCTTAAGGCTGCGGAGTTAAAATCGTGGGTTTGCTGGATGACTCGATCCATCATCGGTCCGGGGGGGAGTGGGGGGGGTCGATAAAGCGAGTACCGCTTTGTGGGGATGCCTACAGTTGGTTGTAAGTGTTTTATATATATGGGCTTGTCATAGGAATGTGGAATTTCCACACACTGGCTCAGGGCTGTAAACCCGTTGCGCGCGACACCAATGCCTCGATGTTTCCGACTTGAAACGACAACAACAACAAAAACAACAATTTCGATTTAAAGCTTTCGTGACTGCAGGGATTCATCTTCTTGGTTCTTTCGGTAAAGTCACGTAGAAGGGAAATAATAAAAATAAAACATAATAAAATACAATTCTCACGACGTTTCGGCCACAACGCAAGCAGCCGTCCTCAGGTGAAGAACAGGTCTGTCGAGAAGACAGATTCTTCACCTGAGGAAGGCTGCTTGCGTTGTGGCCGAAACGTCGTGAGAATTATTTTATTTTTATTATTTTATTATTTCCCTTATACGTGACTTTACAAAAACAACAATCTCACCTGCCCCGTGTGGGTCACCTTCTCCCCATCCTGAACCCCGGGCCCCGCCACAAGGCCTCTCAGAGCCCCCGCTCCGAGCAGGGGCCCGACCCCCCCGGGTCTCGAGGCCGAGGCCGCGGCCCTCGAAGCGGCGAGAGCGAAGCAGCTCGCGCGGGAGAGCGCGGAGGAGGCCATCGTTGACGTCTTCCTTCAAGAAGAGGTCCGTGGACTTTTGCTTCGGTTACAAAGCACGAAGATTCTCCCCACCCACCTTCACCCCACGTGTCGCAGCTGTTCAACGGTGGCTTGGTTGGGGCAAGTGCTGCGATGGGAGAGTAGCAGCACCAATGAAGGTCACACACACACAGACACAGACAGACACACACACAGACAGACACACACCAACACACACACGACACGACGCCGGGCTTGACTCAACTTCCTGAAGCCGAAACGTCGGCCATCTTACATGGGGGCGGGGGGGGGTCTCCACGCGTGTCCCGGCGAGTGACGTCACCGCGACGTTTCGCGGAGTTGGTTTCGTCCACCTCAAGGCGAGGAGGTCCCAGCGAGTGACTCCCCCGCAACGTTTCGCGGAGTTGGTTTCGTCCACCGAAGACGAGGTGGTCCCGGCGAGTGACGCCCCCGTAACGTTTCGCGGAGTTGGTTTCGTCCACCTCAAGGCGAGGAGGTCCCAGCGAGTGACGCCCCCGTAACGTTTCGCGGAGTTGGTTTCGTCCACCGAAGACGAGGTGGTCCCAGCGAGTGACTCCCCCGCAACGTTTCGCGGAGTTGGTTTCGTCCACCGAAGACGAGGTGGTCCCAGCGAGTGACTCCCCCGCAACGTTTCGCGGAGTTGGTTTCGTCCACCGAAGACGAGGAGGTCCCGGCGAGTGACGCCCCCGTAACGTTTCGTGGAGTTGGTTTCGTCCATCACCTCTCCCCCCCCCCCTCAGTTCCGATTGAGTACTATTAACCCCCCTACCAAGATGGCCGTCGAGTAAGCGGCGAAGTCATCGACGAGCGGACATGACGTCATCTGCAATGGGGGGGACATGACGTCATCTGCGCACGCGGTTGCAACGAGCAGGACCCGTGCAGGTTTGTCGAGGTCATTGCCGGGTGGGTTGCGGCGCCATGTGTCACAATAACAACAATTATTACTATAATTGGCATTATTCGAGTCGTTGATTGAATGCTGTGAGATTAACGTCCCTAATGATGTGAACGCCACTCTATTGTTTGTGGCGAAGGCCGCTTTTGAACAATAAGTTCGTGCCTCGGTGTGGCCTTGCCTGGTGGGACGGGGATGACTTGTTTCCCTCTCTCTGTGTGTGTTTGGGTGATTCGTTTACCGTGGATGTCGCACGACCATCGTGTGTTGGTCGTCTTTGCCGTTGTGAACGTTCTTACCACCAAGGCCGGAGCCATGGAGTCAACATTGGGGGGGGGGGGGGGGCAAATCTTCCTGGGGTCCCCCCCCCCAGAAAAAAATGTAAATTTGAAAACAAATTTCGTGCCTAACACATGGGATGGACTTTTTATTCATTTTTAACAATAATGTCTAATAGTGTATTGTATTACATTGCTCTGTTTTTACTTTTTTACCTTTGCTTGTTTCATTGTATGTAATGGCAGAGATTAGGGATTAATAAAGTACAACCATAACCACAATCATATAAACAGATATCTATTTTATAGCAATTTATTGGGGGGGGGGGGGCATTTTGAGCATATTTGAATATTAGGAGGGGATGTGTCCCCCCCCCTAATATTTATTAAAATCACGGCTTTGGTCCTTACCCACCCGCAGAGCCGGCCCAGCCACTAAGCGACCCTTGCAATTGCAAAGGGCCCCGTGGCCAGCAGAGGGCCCCCCTAGAGTCACTGCTAGCTAGTGGGTGAAAAAAAATCATACATCAAAGGGGCCTCCAACCAAATTTTGCTTAGGGCCCCCAAAGGTCTAGGGCCGGCTCTGCCCACCCGACGTGGACATCTGTGATGGAGGAGAGCTTCCTTAGCGCGTCGGATTCGCCCCGCAGTCTTAAACAAAGGTTGAGATTAAGTTTCGATTTAAAGCTTTCGTGACTGCAGGGATTCATATTCTTGGTTCTTTCGGTAAAGTCACTTAGAATGGAAATAATAAAAATATTAAACTAACAATTCTCACGACGTTTCGACTGCAACACAAGCAGCAATCATCATCAGGTGTGAAATCCACAGCAAGAACATTTGCCTTCTACGTGACTTTACCGAAAGAACCAAGAATACAAAGGCTGATATTGTTCACGCAGTGAGGAAGGGTCCTGAGCCCCACTTGCTGGCGATGCCTCTCGGTGATTCGAGTTGCGATTTGAAGTTGGGGCCTTGAACAGAGGTCGCAAACGGGTTTTGATCCCGTACCCGGCCATATCCTACCCGTACCCTGCCAGGTACGGATAGGGTACGGGTATCGGGTACCTGATTGCGACCTCTGGGATGAAGCCATGTTGCAGGCGCGGGTGGGTTGATTCTAGGAACTTGAATTGTGAGAAGAGACAAGACATTGGGAAATGAGTGACAAACGGTGACTCACCAGTGACTCACGGCCTACCCGTACCCGGCCGCACCAGGGTCGCAAACGGCTACCCGTACCTGGCCGGGTACGGATAGCCGGGTATCGGGTAGGGTACAGGTATCGGCTACCCGGTTGCGACCTCTGGCCTTGAATCGATTGAACTGAATTTCTTCTGTTTCTTCGGTGTTGCGACTCACCGACTCTTATGGGGTCCCCCCCCCCCCCCGCGTTTACAGCCCCCCAGAGGCTTGGAAGTGGTAGGAAGTAAAAACATCCACATTCCTATGACGGGGGCGAGCGTGTCCGTAGAAACAAAAACCCAACGTTGACTTCGCCACAAAGCGGTACTAATTTTATTCACCCCCGAAATGATGATGGGCTGAGTCAACCTCCCGACCAGTATATGAACCTGAGACGTTCCGATTGCTTCCTGATCGCTCCACCGCTGAGCTACCAGCCGCTCGGTCTCCTCAGATCTGGGAAGCTAAGCAGGTCCGGTGCCTGGTGTCTATGAAATGTTAACTACCTCGCCTGGTGTACAGGAAGTCTGCAGTTCGATCCCGACCCTGACGCCTGCTGCTGTATATTTGGAGTTTGTGTCTCTCATCATCATCACGGTGGTTATGAGATGTTAACTACCTCGCCTGGTTTGCAAGAGGCCATGGGTTCGATCCCGACCCTGACGCCTGCTGTATATTTGGAGTTTGCGCGTCTCTCTCTCATCATCATCACGATGGCTATGAGATGTTAACTACCTCGCCTGGTTTGCAAGAGGCCGTGGGTTCGATCCCGACCCTGACGCCTGCTGTATATTTGGAGTTTGCGCGTCTCTCTCTCATCATCATCACGGTGGCGAAGAGATGTTGACTACCTCGCCTGGTATACAGGAGGTCTGCGGTTCGATCCCGACCCTGACGCCTGCTGCTGTATATTTGTAGTTTGCGTGTCTCTCTCTCTCATCATCACGGTGGCTATGAGATGTTAACTACCTCGCCTGGTGTACAGGAGGTCGTGGGTTCGATCCCAACCCTGACGCCTGCTGCTGTATATTTGGAGTTTGCGTGTCTATCCCCGTGGTTGCGTTTTTTTTTCATCGGGTCCTCCGGTTTTTCCCTCCACATTTAGAAACATTCCTTGAGTTTATTTGACTGCCATACATTTCCACGTGATAAGCCACTTCGTTGAGCTATCATTTGTGGCCAGGCCGCTTCTGAAAAACAAGCCAATAGCTCAGCGGGCCTTGGTAAAATATAAAAAATGTAGTTCATTGTTTACCTTTCCTATACTTTACGCTCTTCGCACTCCTATTGTACTAGACATGTGACGAGGAGCTTTACAGCTCATCGGATTCCTCCAACATAAATATTCTAAATCAGATACTTCGATGGTAGACTTCCCTGGTGTGCCAGGTGCTGTCAGCTTTGGCTGCAGTGGGTTGTGATCGCAGATCGCTGTTGGTGTTTCTGGGGGGGGAGGGGGGGATCAGCTTCCAGCTGAGAATCGGTTTCAAAATCCTGCTTTCATTCTAAGGTGTGACATTGTGGGTTGTAATCGCGGACGCCAGGCGGCGTAGGTGTGGATTTTCCGTGCCCAACGACTGCCAATGTCGGCACCTCCGATTAGCACGGTTGTGTCCACGTACGGTGTGAAAAAAGTTCAACATAACTACAAGTACAGTACGAGCCAATCTCAACTTTGCCTAGATTCCGCAATCAACAGACAGTAACGGTGTTTTGTCTGCTCCTGACCACAAAAGGCGAACTTCCACTCCCGAGTACTTTTGTACGTTTGTTGAACTTCTTTCGCGCAACGTACGTAGCCAAACCGTGCTTAGTCGGAGGTTGCGGGGGGAAGGGTGAGCCTGTGTAGCTTTTAGAGATTTCATGAAAACGTTGTTTTGTTTCCGCAGACCACAGCCACATGGCATACGTGGGGATCTTCCGTTCCCTCCGGAGCTTCGTGCCCTCCCTCGGCATGGCCGCCAGCGCCGCGCTCCGCTCGCCAGCGCCGTGGGCTCCTTGGGCTCGATTTCCTCCGCCGCTGCTGGCGCCCCTGGCATGCTCCTCGCCCGCGTTCATGCAGCCGGTCGCCGGCTTCAAGATGCGCTGCGTGCTCCGCCTGCGCTGCAAAGACTGCTACTTCGTGCGGCGGCGCGGACACAAGTGCGTCATCTGCAAGACGCACCCGCGTCACAAGCAGCGCAAGTGGTGACGGAGCCACTGCCCGAGTCTTAACACCGCCGCCGCCGCGCCCGTGATCCGTGATCGCTGTACGGCAGCCTGCTTGTAAATAATCGCGAGGCCGTGCAAAGATGCTTTAACGCTTCAATTAAAATGTTTTACATTCGCATGTACGATTATCGTCTTTTCTCCTCACTTCTTCACCGAGTCAAGTTATCTTTCAGTTATGTGTCCAGTCCAATAAGGGTTCGTTTACCAGATAGTGTCCACGTGTTGTATGTGAGCAAACGTGAAATTTGGAAGGTTTTTTTTGTTCGTTGTACCCATCAATGGAAGGTGGTAAGTGATCATACTGGTACTCTTAGGTTTTTTCGGTAAAGTCACGTAGGGAATAACTAAATAAATAAGCATTTATTGAATTAATAAAATAATAAATCACGACGTTTCGGAGGCAACACAAGTCTCCGTCATCAGGTGGGACCGTCACAGCTAGATTTACTGTATCAAGTGAGGAAAAATCCAAGAGACAAGCTCTTAAATACAAGAGGCTTATCTGAATGTGGTAGCCAGGGAATGGCACGGTGGAGGGGGGCTATTATTTCTATTATTTTTTACCTACGTGACTTTACCGAAAAAACCTAAGAGTATGAATCCTTGCAGTCACGAAAGCTTCAAATCTAGAATGACCATACAGGTGCAGTGGTTATCCCAATGTGCTGTGAGCATCGGGGTACATGTTACCTGCTGCTGCATAGCGCACAGGAGACCCATGGGCCACGTCTGGCCCGTCGAGCCCCATGGCCTTTCGAGAGATGTGGCTCACATACAGACGAGTGGGATGAAAGCGAAATAAGGAAAAGACACCAGCCCGACCCCTCCCATTTTTGGATGCACGACGGACGGACACAATAATCCCCTGTGGGCTGGTGTAACCAGGAGGTTCCTACCAGTAATAGTTGCATCTTGATATGTGTTATTTGCTATGACAACAAGGAAAATGTAACAAACTGAAAATTGTACAAAGCAAAACAAAATTGTGCAACATGTTGGGAATTACACCAAGAAACAGAGGAACACGTGGGTAAGACAGTTGCAAATTAAAGACTTATTTGGGTTGAAGACGTCATCATAAGGGGGGATGTTGGTTAGTGGACAACTGGTGCCAATGGCAGCAAGAGGAGTTGACGCACTCAAAGAAGGGAGACCACAGAATTGGAGTAAGTTTAGCTCGCGTGCAGGAGCACGATGATTTATGAAATCTTAACACCACAAGGGATGTTGATGTGGGGAGGCCTTCATCTCGCGGTGGATTGACGTGAATGATACCAATAAAGGACATCTCAAGTATAAAGTTGTGCAACCAACATCGCGAAGCTTGTCCATTACACAAGCCATCATCGTGAACACTGAAGGTAAACACATACTCTTTGGTTCTTTCGGTAAAGTCACATAGGTATAAAATAAAATAAATCACGTTTCGGGCGCAACACAAGCATCCATCATCAGGTGGGAAAGCGTGGCCTGCTGCCTCGGCATGATGGACGCTTGTGTTGCACCCGAAACGTCGTGATTTATTTTATACCTACGTGACTTTACCGAAAGAACCAAAGAGTATGGATTCCTCCGTTCACGAAGGCTTCAAATCAAGACTGAAGGTAGTAAACTTAAGCAATCGGACACCTAAACTTTGGTGCACAAGTTTTAATTGCATTTTATAAAAGCATTTAAACAAATGTCCATTATTGCACTGGACAAACCCTTGAAGAAAAAAAAGATTAAATTAATAACATTGTTACAGATTTTAAATGACAACACGAGAAAAAAACAAGACGACTTCGTCACGGTCGGCCACGTGGTAACTGGACACCCCCCGCAGCTACCTCCCAAATGCGGCAAGTGTCCTTCACGGTTCCCCTAATTTGTGGCCGGAATTCCGAATCCGCTAGGCGAGATTGGCGCGCTCGGTGAACTGACGATCGACGGCCTGCGACAACGCGTCCAGGAAGCATGACAGTGTCGTCGTGGATTCCTGCAGGGACAATCGAGTTGTTGTCAAGACATGTCAAGTGTTTCAGCGTTTTAACCCCCTTCAAACTGCAGTGCACCCTCAAAGTACCAGGCCAGTTCGCATGGTGGGTTGCCCCCTTTTCTACGTGGATTTTTCTCCGGGTCCACCGGTTTTAATAACCTCCACATTTAGAAACACGCGCTTAGAGTATTCGCCTGCCGTCAAATTTCCACGTGATGACGAGCCACTTGGTTGGGCTACCGTTTGTGGTCAGGTCGCTCCTGAAAAAAGAGCCGAAGAGCTCGGTGGGCTTTACCTGGTTAAATAAATAAAAAGTTGTATTTTTCTGAACAAAATTGACACTTTACATTGACACTACTTACAAACCAAAGTCACCGAATTATTGCTTAGATGAGCATTGAGGTGGTGCTCATCACCTGAGGCAGTGGCGGATATTCCTCTCGCGGGGGGGAGGGGTGGGATACAAGTCTATCCATCATAGGACGACCACATCCCTAGAAAGTGTCATTCACCCCAATTACACTGCTTGTCGCGTTTTTAGATTATTTTTCGTATAAAATGCGATGAAGGTAAAACACACAAAAATTACTGAAATTCACAAGCGAAAACTTGAACGCGCAATCCTGTCCAGTACCAAACTGAGCTTCGCAATTACGACTTTCATCTCCCGAATATGTCCCACGAAACCTATTGTGCACGAGACGGTGCATCTGCCCGCGTTATTCTGAGGACACGCCGTATGAAGCGTGCCCGTTGGCGCGAGCTATAGCCAAAGGCGTGTGATGTCTCTGTGTGTGAAATTAGCGCAGAAGAAGATGTGTGCGATCCAGCTCCGAACCTTGACGTAGAGCGCGTGGGCGATGAAGGGGAGTTTCCGCAGGACCCTTCCACTCAGGCCCTGGCTCTTTCTTCATTTTGTCGTTTAACGAAGGAAAATAAAAACGCAAACAGTTTTATCACAGCGACATGGACTTTTCATTACATGTCTCTTTCCGTATCGAGACACCCTCCCCCTATCACGATCATCAGAACTGATTAATCGACGCATCGTTACATGCCTAATCAACGGACTTCAGTTCATCTAAATGAACCTCACGGCTGTGTGGTGGTGGTAGCGTGTTTAACGCGTACTGCAGAGGATCGTGTTTTGAGCCCAGCAGCCGTTCTGCTCATTACTGCCCGTCTATTAGCAAAAGATACGTAGCTGTCTTTCACAACCGATGTTAGACATCGCGTGATGTCATTTTTAAAAAGAATAGGCCATGTATACCTAGGTAATGCTCCAAATGTGCGAAATTTGACCTTATTTCGCCAAACGCCGAATTAGGAACCGCAAAATAAAACTGCTTCCTACTGAAAGACTAAAGTGTATTTACAGGCCAGTCCTGCGCACATGTTGTGCTACACAGGGCCAGCTGTCACTGCGGGGTGGGGCCTTGCTTACACTGCAGGCGGGTAGTGGAATTGATGAGATGTGATCCTGGATGCTTTGAGGTATTTGTGTGTCCTATGCATTCTAGATTTGAAGCTTTCGTGACTGCAAGGATTCATACTGTTAGTTCTTTCGGTAAAGTCACGTAGGTAAAAAATTAAATTAATAAAAAAGCAAAAACAAAAAAATCACGACGTTTCGGAGGCAACACAAGCTTCCGTCAGTTTCACCTGAAGACGGAAGCTTGTGTTGCCTCCGAAACGTCGTGATTTTATTGTTTTTATTTTTTATTAATTTAAATTTCATTTTTTACCTACGTGACTTTACCGAAAGAACTAAGAGTATGTCCTATGCATGCTTAGCCACCCCCAAATTGAGGACTTGGGAGGAGGTGCGAGGTGAACTCACTTAGCGATGGTGTGGAGGTGCAGGCTGGGCTGCGACATGTCTGTTTCGGCAAATTTCATCATCTCCAGCTGCCGGAAGCTCAGCAGTTGGTGTGTACGGATGATGCCCTTCTGCACTCGCACACATGCACGGCGATCAAGCCTCGATCCGGTCAGCTTATTCATCGACAGTCAACTCTCGATTATTCTAGGCAACATCAGACATCCGCTCATTTTGTGTCCATCACACCCAAGTTATGTCGCCGACAACTGCGTGTGGGTGGCGGCACAGGTCCACGCAAGGTGAGCAATGGGGCTTGAATCATCAACCGTGGCTCCTCTAGCAGACGACACTGCAGCAGATGGGCGAAGCATCGTCTGCATCGTCTGCTCTTTAGCACAGATGCAGGTCGTGTTCTGGGCTTGGTCGAGATGGCTGCCACGTTACCGAGGTGTGCTTTGTAGCAGCCGACACCCGCACGGAAGCGGTTCAGGCATCGCCAAATTTCCCGTAGTCCTTCTGACCCCGATGGAAGAGTCTACGCTAATCGCAGTTTCATCTGAGCAACTTGCTGATGATGCTTGCGGGCGTGCAAGGTAACGGCATTGAACTTAAATTACTCTACTGCACTGATGAGTCCTAATGGGTGCAAAACCAATTTTCAGTTCTGTATCACTGCTGCTTGAGACGGCCACACTTTCAACTCTTTCTGTGTTAGTGGTCTAAATAATAACCACGTTCTCAGCCATCTTTTCAGTTGGTGGTCTCGACAAGGCCAAGAGCATTGTACGTGCAATGTGATGGTCACATGACATGTATGCATGACATGTATGCATGGCATGATGGGAGTCGTGCTTTCTTGCTAGGCTGACCAACAATAGCAATATGTAAATGTTAAGTAGAACCACCAAGCAAAGAAAAATCAGAACACAAACCCGCGTGAATATCAACCGACGTTAAAGAAAATGCATCTCCTGTAACGGAAGTTTTTTTATCAGACAACTTTCAAAAAAAGCTTTCGATCGGACAATTCAGTTGCGGAAGCATTAAGCAGATTTAGGGTGACGATTGCACTCGGGTGCACGATGCTGGCTGCTCGTACCTTCATGAGCTCCACGAGGCAAGACAGGAAGATCTGGTAGATGGCCAAGACCGAGGGGGGCCCGATGTACTGCTTGATGTCGGCACGATCGACGAAGGCTGCGTCGATTTTCCCCGTGATGTTTGACGTCGTCAGGATGATCACATTGGAGTACCTAGCCGCACACAAAACGCAAAAGATCCCTCGTGTAGCCTACACAGAATTCTTTGGGGCAAGTACAGTGAGCGCGCACCTATTAAGGCTGGCACGGCACACTTTGGCATACACACAAACTTAGACGATAAAATACAACCAAGACAAAAATCCCCCGTATAGCCTACACAGGCTGTTGGGTCAAGTGCACGCACTTAGACACACACCGAGACAGGCATATCCAAAGACGCACTTATGCTGCTGCAGTTCATCGTGAAAATTATGCTGCTGCTGCTATTGTTGCCGATAATATTGGTGATGTTGATGTTGCTAATTGCACTAATAATGATGCTGCTGTTGCTGATGATTACGATTCTAAAGAAGCCATTTTCACCGTTGACTGTTCGCAGTGTGTGTTCCGCTTGACCCTGTCTCACCGTTTGATCTGGTCGATCTGGGTGAGGAGCGCGTTCACCACGCGGATTGCGTCCGACGGCTCCGTTCCCGAGTGCGACGCGGAGCGCGACGCCGTCAAGCTCTCCACCTTCAGCGCAAACACAGCGGGAAAGTTCGTTTAGGGGACTGAGAGTGCCTCCGGCACAGGGGTTCGGCAACACGCGGCTCCTTAAGAACTGCTTCGTGGCGTTAGTTATCAAGGACCACCGTCTCGTGTCCACGAGACGAGTAACTTGGTCTGCGAGTGTTTTGCAAGACGAGCAAAATTTTTTGGTTAGTTTTAACTTGATAAACGAGCGAGGTCTTGCAATACGAGTTGTACGTATACGCTTTGTCTGCCCAGCGTCACGTGATCACAACTGAGCCGATGGTTATTCTCTCTCTCGCTGCGGGATTGTGGGTAATCGTCTCCCATGCTCGGTCTCAGTCGGCGTGCCTCACTCGTATAGTCAACATCCGTGCGAGCGTACACTGTTTACTATAGTGTTGTGACCACGTGTGTGTGTGCGTAAAGCATTTTTTTATTCTGTGTCCAAGTGTAGTGACTGTTCTTTAGTAACTGTACTGCAAGTGAAAGTCGTCCTACACGATAACCCTCCTCTCCTCTCTCTCGTCTCCCTCACACCAGCCACGGTTACATTTAATTAATTTATTTGATTACTTTATGTTACATTTAAATAATAAAAATATAAAAAGGTATTTTGTATTAATCATTTTTATATGAATACAGTATTTTTGGGTTGTGGAACGAATCATCTGAGTTTCCATTATTTCCTATGGGGAAATTCGCTTTGATATACGAGTGCTTTGGATTACAAGCACGTTTCCGGAACGAATTATGCTCGCAATCCAAGGTTTTACTGTATTGAGTTTATTACAAAATTCGAAAGAAATTGCTCTCCTTGTTACTTTGGTTGCCAACCCCTGCTCGAATGGCTGTGGGGTTGACACGAACCCATTAGGCATAGCACATTTAAAAAAAAAAATGTTTATATCAATTCTGCCAGGAGCTATTCGTGATGTTAAGAGGGGCAGTAATCGAGATGGCCGGAGTTTGCTTCATCTCGTGAATCTGCAATCCTCGTCAACAGCTCTCTCATCTCCATCTCCCATGTTTATCCTTCTCGTGACACTGTATCTCTTTTCGCTACGAAGCCCCCACTCTCTCTGGAACTCCTTTCCCTGGGCAACTCTGCCTGGTCTTCTCTCTCCGCTTTCAAGTCTCCTGTAAAAACCTCCCATTTCAACCTTGTGCCTTCGAAACCCCTTCGTGGCTTCCTTTCTTTCCTTCCCTTGCTCGGTCCCTCCCGTTCCACCCTTTTTACTTGTGCTTTGTCGACGTTTCATTATACGTGTCAGAATCAGAATATTATACTGAAGGAATCCGATGAGCTATGAAGCTTTTTTTTCACACATGTCCAGTAGGGGCAAAGTCAGAACGTTCAAACAACAAACAATACAAGAACACGATAGGAGTGTCGAGTACAGAAAAGGTAAAAAATCACTTAAAGAAATACAAATAAAACGAAACTATTTCGTACCTTACCAGCTAAAGCCCACTGAAGTATTAACTTATTTTTCAGAAGCGACCTGGCCAAAAAATGACGGCTCAACCAAGTGGCTTATCACGTGGACATTTATAGCAGCAAACTAATCTGACCGCACGCAAATTGTTTATTTCTATAAACCATACCTTTTGGTGTGCCATAGCCTAGTGGGCCACTCAAAGGAGCCTTTGGGGCCCACAACTGGTGGCCAGCAGGCCACGAGTTGAAGAACCCTATTGCAGTTGATGTGCAATTGAATTGGGAGCCAACAGAGAGATCTGGGGATCGGGGTGACGTGATCTTGTCCATAAGCAAGTTAAATATCGATTTAAAGCTTTCATGACTGCAGGGATTCATCTTCTTAGTTCTTTCGGTAAATTCACGTAGAAGGGAAATAATAAAATAATAAAAATAAAACATAATAAAATAATTCTCACGTTTCGGCCACAACGCAAGCAGCCGTCCTCAGGTGAAGAACAGGTCTGTCGGAAAGACAGCGTCTCAATGACGCTGAAGAACAGGTCTGTCGGAAAGACAGCGTCAGACGCTGAAGGAATCCGATGTTGAGCTAAACGTCGTGAGAATTATTTTATTATGTTTTATTTTTATTATTTTATTATTTCCCTTCTATGTGACTTTACCGAAAGAACCAAGAAGACATAAGCAAGTTGCTACTGCAGCATAAATGTATCCTTTACTGCCAACAAACCTCATCAATGAGCACGCAGACAAGGGCCTCCTGGTCGTCGATGCTCTCCTGGATCTTCTGAAACATCTTCATCACCAACTTGCCACTCTGCGAAACGGCAACGCAGCAGTAACACACAATTACTCGCCCGCTAACGGTTAAAGACACACACAGGTGTTTACATTTTCAACCGAAGTTGTCTGTGACAGTGGGGCACCAACTCTTGTAAAGGTGATCCAATATGAATAAATTGCATCGCTACAAGGGACGTACCCAAGATAAAACTGGCCAAATGGATTGTACGGTTCAAAACTTTGGAGACAAAGAAACAGCGTTAAAAGGATTTGCTAACCCAACACTAAAGGGAAGCGAGGGTCTGCCCTCTTCTGCCAATGACATTACTACATGTGATGCCACCTCGCAGCATTTTACTAGAAAAAGAATACAGGGACGAGGAGAGACGTCCCAAAAAACAATGCATCGTGCAACAGGCGATGAAATGCTCACCTCCGAGAACCATTTAGAGAAGAGGCTGTGGCTGTTAATCTCAATCAGCTGCCCGTATCGATACCTGGAGGACAAAGCAGAGAATGAAAACGGATTCATACACTCGCAACACATGCAACAAAGCTCGCTAACGTTCAGAACAAATTAGACAATAAATAAGACGCAATGACATGTAGTGAGCGAGGCAGAATGTGTAGTAACAACGAGACAAATCAAAACACGACAGGCGAGCTCGGTAGAATGAGATGTAACGAAGGAGACAGTAACAAATACAAATTGCAGACGAGACAGTACAAATGAGACAAAAAAAAACAATGCGATAATTGGATAAAGTTGCATCTAAAACTATTTACAGCTCTTTTCAATCCACTGCTAAACGAAGGCCACTTGTGCCCGCCATGTTGCTCGTAGTAGCGTCACCAGACGTGACCACGCTCGTCAGTACGTGTTGGTAAAACATTACAGTGACCCTTAATTGTGGAATACATCGAAGTGTAGGGGGTGGAAGTGAATCACTGTTCATCTATGAACGAAGGTATGGTTGAACTTCTCACGCACGGTACATAGCCACCCGTGCTAAGCGGAGGTGCGGAATAAGGATGACATAAAACAGATGCTCAGGTGAGATTAAGGGCACGGCCTTATGGGAGAATCTTACCTTTTCGACAGCCTTATACAGAGCTTCTGTGCCAGGGCTTTACACAGGGACGTCTTTCCCGTGCCCGGAGGTCCTGTAACAGCACAAGACGGGGCAAATCATTTTGCATCAAGTCCTCGCTCCTATTTACTATTTTTCACTATCACATCGCCAACGAATTATGGCACGCAATTTGATTTAAAATGCCCCCATTTACCACAAAGCTGTCTTGAAAATTTGAAAGGAAAGAACGCAATAGTTTGGGCTGTATACGTTACGACGCGCGACGCCATGGCGCCCCCGGGCGGGTGCTCACGTCTCAGTGTCTACAACTGCTTGGCACTGTAACTAAACTCCCCTTCAGTCTACGCCACGCCTCTAAATGCAATCTCAGCCACCATCTCTGGTGAGTACTCTGTATTAACGTATATTATTAATTAAAACATTTGGGGTATCTCTTTGGTTATGTTTTTGCAAATTTTTCTGAAATTTTGACCAAAAAAGATAACCCCCAGGAACGAATCCTCAACTTACTTAATTAAGATAATTGTTTTTTTACCCTTCTATCTGGCAACAAAACTGACACCTTTTTACAAGGAGTCATGTTTGCATAGACCGCAATACCTGCAGTCATAATACAAACAAAAGAACATAACTCTGATAATGTGCACTGTCCTTGAAGTTGATTGGTCCACACCCGAGACAGCTTTCCTTAGAGCCTAGTCTCACATGGGTTGGACCAGATGATGCGGTCTATGCAAACATGACGCCTTGTAAAAAGGTGTCAGTTTTGTTGCCAGATAGAAGGGTAAAAAAGCAATTATCATATTTTTACTGGCAAATGAGGTTCCCATAGTGTAGTTACTTAATTAAGTCAGTGGTAAAATAGGTTTCGATTTAGGTTGTTTCGCCTAAAATCGGATTTTTCAGGGACGCATCCTAAAGGTAAATAGCGGACAGACAAGAAAACAAGATGTGTGACCTATCAGATCTCAGCATTAACATTCTTAGCTTTAATCAGTTTCAAATGTAAACATTTAAAGGTACGGCCGAGAATGCTCTAGTAATAATATTGGGGCATCACACCGCTTTCCTGCATCGGGGGCACACAATTCCATGCCCGATCCTGATTTTAAAAAGACAAGGCTTGAATTCTGTAATGCTTTCCATAATCTGTCTGTCCCAGGAAGTATTTAATCGGTTATAACGTTACATTACAAACCGACGTCATAGGTAATTAGCAATAGCAACGTAACTTTATAATCAAATGTTGTTTATATTGGATCGTTACGAAAGCTATGCTGACCCTCCCCCCATTACAGACAGACGGACAGAGCTAATGAATTAACGCTTTCAACGTTGGTTAGAAAAAAAACGAATGCCAAAAACGAACCGTGCAGAAGGACCACGCGATTCCAGGAGATGACGTTGCTGTTCACGTTCTTGTCCGAGAACAGCAGTGTCGTCATCACGTAATTGAGCAGCTGTGACGAAAGGGCAAGTTGTGGTTTAACAATCACTTTTTTCGTAACTGTTTAAAAAAAAAAAAGACTCTCTGCAATTTTGTGTCGAGAGTGCGACGTTCGCTCACCTGCAGTTTGATCTCGGAATCGTAGACCAGACTTTCCCAAAGTCCATGGAATTCGGCTACACAACAACAAAAACACGTGACCTTAACTTGTATTTAAGAGCTTGCATCTTGAATCCCTGCCTCACTTTATGCAGCAAATCTGGCTGTGACGGTCCCACCTGATGACGGAGACTTGTGTTGCCTCCGAAACGTCGTGATTTTTATTTTATTTTTATTAATTTTAATTTCATTTCTTACCTATGTGACTTTACCGAAAGAACTAAGAGTATGAACCCACCTGCCTCGTACATGTGTTGAGGAGCTGGCGACGACTCACTCAGAGACGGAGGCGAGGTTAAAGGCTTTCGCCGTTTATTAAAGGGCTACACAAGACACGGGAGGGGTGAACCACTTCCCAGGGGTTGGGGGTCCCGGGCCAGGTCCCACTCAGTCCCGACACAGCCGGCTGCCCTGTGCCGTCTCCTCTGCGCCGGCCGTGGGATCAGCCAAAACGGCCGACCGAGGAGCACAGCCACGTCCAGCCCTGGCGCTGTGCTATCTCCACTATCCCTACCCTCTTGACCCTGGCTCCCCGTCTCACCCTCTCTCGACCCTTGACTCCAGCTATGACCCCGCTTACGTCACGGGGTCACCCCCTTTTAACCTCGAGGAGCTGTGACGTCATGTGCGCTGTCCAGCGCGCGTGACTCCACGTCCCGTGACGCCATCGCACCGGACAGCGCACACGACGCCACTACTCTCTTCTACTCCTCTACACATGTACAAGCACACCCTTGATTTGGAGCTTTCGTGACTGCAGGAATTGCTTTTTGGTTCTTTCTATGTGACTTTACTGAAAGAACCAAAAAGTAAGCACATCCTTCTTGGCAAAATCCACTGCTGATCAATGTTGGATTATCGTCCGTTTACATGTTAGTGCAATAATCACATGGCTAGTGTTGCGGTGTGGGTGTTAACCTTACAGTGTAAAGGTTAGTGCCTGGGCTAGTGTCACTGTGTTAGGGTCAGGGCTGTGTACTTGAAGGCAGGATCCAGTGGTGGGCTGCAGGGAGATTCTCGTCACCCTGGTTCAGCTCCTCCATGGATGGCCCCTCGTCATTCAGCTGGATCACGTGCACCTCCACAGGTGTTTGCAGTAGCTCCACCATCTGCATAGCGCGCACACGGGGGGGGGGGAGGAGGCGGGTAAACACACAGTGGACTCTATATGATCTGGGGGAGGCGGAGATAGGATGACCTAGGTAAAACAAAAACATTGATGAAGCAGAACATCTTCAGGAGCCAAGACAACTCCTGAAGATGCCCACGGTAGTGTGTGGCGAAAGCTTGAGAGGAGAAATGTCCAACCCAGGAAAGCGCATTTGGATTGCAAAGTGGATGCAAAAACGTACATAATGAATGTGAATTAGGTTTTAAAATCGTATTATGTACGTATGATGGTGGAGAAGACGTAGAAAGTGTTGTCTGTTATTTTTGTTTCTTAAAATCATCGGTCAACGAGTCACGAGTTAGAAGCAGCAAGTGATAGAAGCAGCACGTACATAAAATACACAAATGAACGTCGTACACACTTTTGTATTTATCTTCCTTTTGTAACAAGCCCGGTTTATCCATAACCCAGATAATCTGCACACAGATAACCCAAGTTAAGTGTATCCAGTAATTTGGTTAACAAACAATTATCAGCTGCATTCTGGGCGATTTGCCCCCCTTGTCACAAGAATGTGAAATTTCCACACAGGGGCTCAGGCCCGTAAATGGTTGCGCGCACCAATGCCTCAAAGTTCACTTGAGCAGAAAATCGCTCCGACTTGAAACAAACAAAAAAATACTCGGAGTGATGTGAAAACAGTGGCCCTGACCTGACCCCCGTGCGTCACCTTGTCCCCATCCCGAACCATGACTGGATCGTATATGACAAAAGATAAGAATAAAAAAACACAACAAGAAAGAAGACAGAAGGGAAAAAGTGTGACCTGTTGGTCATTGAACTCCAGGTCCAAGTCCGTGATGGACACCGACCGGACGTGGGTTTGGAGGAAGCTGTCTTCAAACGAGTCCCAAGACATGTCAGACAGCACCACCGGGTGCCTCTTCAGCAGCTCCATCACGTGCAACACCACGACCTCCATCTTTGCCGTGCTGTCGATATAATCGAGGCGTAAACATCAGCGGAGATACCAAGACCCAAAACCTCACGTCGAGTGCTTTATGTACGTGTGTGCGTGTGGTGTAGCAGTTTAGCGCGCTGCGCTACGAACCCGGCCACCCGAGTTCGATTACCGCTCATGGCCAACACCAGTGATGGACATCTGAACCGGTCACGGGCCTCCCCTAGGTCAACTCAACCTCAAATGAGTACCTGGTGCTGTGTGTAAACATCAACACTGGTGTTGGAAAGCCACCCCCTTCGTTGCTGTGCCGGCCGTTATAGGTGCTGGCTAAAATTACTTGCCCAACAGTCTGTTATGGCTATACGGGGAGTGGGTCTTTGTTTTTGTACCTGTCAGATTTCTGGATGACCTCCACGTGCACAATGGGATGGTGTCTTGGAAGAGCATCCTTCAAGTCCTTGGTTCCCACCTCCATTGCCGCGATTTGAGGGTCGACAGTTCCAGAAAAACGCAGGATGGCTCAACTCCCTTTTGCTGCAATTACAACCGTGATCAAAATACAATCATTATCAATATAACACATAGGCTTTCGCGACCAATGTTATGCATAATATAGGTTTTTGGGTCAGATCGCGTTATTTATAAATGTGTCGATTTTAATCTAAAGAAGTGAATTATTTTGTTCTTTGAAAACGTGACGCATTTTTTTACTGTTTGGCCGTGTCGGGTGGTGGAGGGTTACGACACATTTATAAATAACGCGATCTGACCCAAAAACCTATATTATGAACAATCATTCTCATCAACCACGGTCTTTTATCCACTGCTTAATGAAGTTGAAGTTAAGTGTATTTGTTTAACCAGTTAAGAACGCAAGAGACCAGGGATAGTCTCAATTTGCACGAGTGACGTGGGTCATCACAAAAGTAGAATAAATAAAAGGGGCAGCATTTCATGACAAAGCAAGGATTTACCACGATCTGCTGTAAACGCTGTACAGCTGTTAAGACTTTATATGGTTCTTTAGATAAAGTCACATAGGTAGAAAAATAATCACAACAAAATAATTAAAATAAAGTGAACAAAAAATCACGTTTCTATCGCAACACAAGCCGTCGTCATTGGTTGCTTGTTTTGCGATCAAAACGTCGTGATGTTTTTATTATGTTGTATTCACTTTATTTTCATTTTTATTATTTGATTATTGTTTTTCCCATCTACGTGACTTTACCGAAATGAATTCCTGCAGTCACGAAAGTTTCAAGTCAGCTGTTAAGATATTCAAATACCAAGTAGACACCAATTACAAGGTATCATATCTGTGCTACCGCACATACTTGTGGTAAAAAAACGCAAATATGCTTTGATAACGTCTGCGTTTGATTACTTGTTTAGCAAAAGGGTCCCATTACTAAAAGTACAGCATGAAACAGGTCTCCCAATGTCGTCCTTCCTTCATGATCAGTCAGTAAACGTCTCACTCCGGCATATGTCCGCATCTCATTACTCCACACTATACAATACAACCGCTGTATATGGCGGAGACGTCACACCAGGGCCTCTTGTGCCAGGCTAGGTGCCCTTTGACATATACAATTCCCCCGTATAGCCTGAACAGACTGTTGGAGCAAACGCTGTTAGCGAGCACCTATGAAGGCCGGCACGGCACACGAGGGGGTGGGTAGCCAGCACCACGCCATGCCGCCTTTGTCTCCCCAGTGGCGATGTGTACACACCGCACCGGGTACTCAATTGAGGCCGAGTCGACCTGGGGGATGCCCAGGACCGGTTCAGATAATCGTCACCGGTGTTGTCCGTGAGCGGAAATCGAACTCGGGTGGCCGGGTTCGTAACGCAACGCGCTAACCACTACACCACCGCTCCTCACACACGCCGCCTATACGAAGCATCATCATCACGAGTCTGAATTTTATCTACTGCTGGATGAAGACATCTCCACGCTGTTTGCCATTGCTCAGCCCTGCCATGCCGTAACCCACTCGTTCGTGCACATCAACGAATCCCTCGTTGCTCCAAATCCGCGGCGGTCAAATCGCTCCAAGCGAATTATCTACATATGCTGCCGATTTTAATCTATACAATTGACACATTACTCTTAGGTTTTTTCGCTGTGACGGTCCCACCTGATGACGGAGACTTGTGTTGCCTCCGAAACGTCGTGATTTATTATTTTATTTGTATTTCTATTATTATTTCTATTATTTTTATTCTTTATTTTTACCCACGTGACTTTACCGAAAAAACCTAAGAGTATGAATCCTTGCAGTCACGAAAGCTTCAAATCTAGAATTGACACATTACAACACAAAGTTTAGCTGGGGTTGTGGGGGGGGGTGATGTCGTTCACCAACCCGCACTTACCAGCGTGGTGAAGTATGGCCAAATAGCCCCCAACGACCGACACGACGCGGAGAGGCCTTCGTCCAACGATGGATTGTAAATTAAGTGGCATAATAAATTATTTGTGTCGTGTAAAGAACATCGCTTTATGAAATAAATCGAATGGTGACAAACACAAGTCGCGTTGAAGAAAATAACTTAAACCGCTTGCTTCAATCAGCCACTTGGCTATAACCCTGTACGGTACTTAAAGACTAAACAGTACTTAAACACTGAAGCAACACACATCGCGTTAGCGGTATAAACACCAGCTGCTGTGTGTATGTTCATACATTTATTAAACGTTATTGCCGCAACTCTGCTATCCCGTTTAAAAGCCCTCGCTATCGCCCGACATACTAAAAACTAACGTTTATCAACGCGGACGCATTCATTAGTTTTAACACAAGCTGCTGTGGCATCGACTGGTCTGCATACGTACAATAAACAACGACAACATGTAAGCAATGAACACGTTTAAAGAGTGTTTACGCTGTAATCAGCGGTGCCTTCGCTAGGCCCAAACCAAGGCCTAGGGCGGCGTTGTTTTTACTTGACCAGCGATCAGAACGCATTACAAGTTTACACACCGCACTTAATCAACGCAGCGAATAAAATACCTCTAGCAATGTTGTTGTTATAATTGAGCGCTTGATTCTCACCGAGTTCCCAGCGTTTGTGCGTTTTGTCTCCGTTGAAACTTTTCACTTTTAACTTTATTTTACTTTTCAACTTTGCCGCCAAATTCGACCGTTACCATGGCAACTGCGGCGCGCGAGTTACCGACGGGAAACTCTGTGATTGGTCACCGTTCCAGTCGCTATTTACGTCATAATATTAATACAATGTTTCATACGTTCATTAATATTAACTATTTAACTTGTTTAATGGGAAACTTTAGTTAACTTTACGCATTAAAATAATTCACCTGCAAAAACAATCCCCTTCAGAAGTTGAATAGTCACAGGTGCAGCCGCTATTTAACTACTATAATAAGAAACGTCGTGATTTATTTAAATTTATTGAAATTTTATTTTATTTCTACATACGTGACTTTACCGAAAAAACAATGAGCCAAGAATGTGTCCCGCGCGTGACGTCACTCCACATGAGGGCCCACCCCCACGGGACGTCACTCCACATGAGGCCCACCCCTGCGTGACGTCACTCCACACAAGTACTCCCCGCGTGACGTCATTCCACATGAGGCCCCCCCGCGTGACGTCACTCCACATGAGGCCCCCCCACGTGACGTCACTCCACATGAGTCCCCTCCCGCGTGACGTCACTCCACATGAGTCCCCCCGCGTGACGTCACTCCACATGGGTCCTCCCCACGTGACGTCACTCCACATGAGTCCTCCCCGCATGACGTCACTCCACATGAGTCCCTCCACGTGACGTCACTCCACATGAGTCCCCCACCGCGTAACGTCACTCCACATGAACCCCCCCACGTGACGTCACTCCACATGAGTCCCCCCCACGTGACGTCACTCCACATGAGTCCCCCCCGCGTGACGTCACTCCACATGAGTCCTCCCCGCGTGACGTCACTCCACATGAGTCCCACCCCCCACGTGACGTCACTCCATGAGTCCCCCCCGCCTGACGTCCTCCGCATGAGGCACCCCACCCCCCTCATTAATATTCATGAGTGGGTGGATTTTTACACGAAAAGTCGCTTCAAATGACGTTTCTTTTAAGAAAGTGACGGTAATTAATAAATACATCTACGCAGAAGTGCTACATCCGTGCGTGACGTCACTCTAAAAGAGCCCGCCCCCTTCATTAATATTCATGCCCGCGTGGAAATTTACACGAACGTACAAGAAGGTCGCGCACTCCACATGCCGCACCCCTCTCCAATAACCATTAGCGGGTGTGACGTCACTCAACATGGTGCAACCCCTCTCATTAATAATCATGACCTGAAACACATTCCTGCGGAGGGAGCTGGTAGGAACGTTGGGTTGCTCGGTCATTGGCCAGGGTCAACGGCGGCGTGGTGTATTCCGCAAATATGGCCGACTGAGGGCGGGCACAAACCGGCGTGAGTAGGTTAAACGTTGAGTTTTATAAGGGCACCACGGGGTGACCAGCCCCTCCCCACCCAGCCCCACCCCTCCCACCCCCCACCCAGCCCCTCCCCACCCTCCCCACCCAGCCCCTCCCTGCACGACGGACGGACACAATAATCCCCTGTGGGCTGGTGTAACCAGGCGGCCCCTAAATACATACCCTGCACACACGGCGTGGCTTCGTGCAGACGCGTGTCTTGCGGAGACAACGAAAGTTGCGATGCACGTGACGCGTTCGAATCGCTCGCACGTTTGGGGCCGTCTATAAATGACGTCACGCGATTTTGGACGAATTTTGACCCCCCCCCCCTTCGTCACACGACGTCACAAAAAGTCAGAGCCCCCCTCAAATATGACGTCACAAAGCTCTGCCCCCCCAAAATAAAACATGCTTCAAATCGCTTGAAACTATTGTCATTGTAGCGCGTATTTAATGTGGCGCTGCACTCTGATGTTGTAGGAGAAAACATTTATCAAAAAGTCTATTTAATTAAGTGGAACGTGTTGTCTATATTTATTAAAAGTTGCGCATTTTGATGTGACGTCAGATTTCTCACCCCCCCCCTCGTCACAAATGTCTGACCCCCCCTGGGTGCGTGACGTCATTTATGGACGGCCCCTTTGACATTCACAAACACATGTTTGGTGATGCTCATCTTTACTGCTGCGTTGGCAGTGGTGTACAAGCACAATTAACAGCGCTTTATAGCTCATCGGATTACTCGAGTATTAAAATACATATTCTGATACTCTTAGATTTTTTTCGGTAAAAGTCACGTAGGTGAAACTAAAAATAAATATTAAAAATAATCGAAATAATAATAGAGCTAAATAACTGTAGGTATTTTGCTGTGCCTTTTTACACCTGATGAAGGAAGCTTGTGTTGCCTCCGAAACGTCGTGATTTATTCTTTTATTTCTATCATTATATATATTATTTTTATTTTTTATTTTTACCTACGTGACTTTACCGAAACAAACTAAGAGCATGAATTATTGCAGTCACGAAAGCTTGAGATCTAGAACATATTCTGATATTTGGCCGGTTATTTCTACGCGGATCAACGTCATGTGCTCCATGCGCGTGCTCGCTCCTCATCCAAAATACATTTATGACTTCATTGCACTACTTGTGCGCTAAAGAATGACGTCATATCTAATGTGCAAGATTGCATTTGTAAACAGATCGGTTTGCACACGTGTTCTTGCATGACGTCACATCTCAAGTACAGATTATATGTAAACAATGGGACCAGACAATGTTGCTGACATGACATCACCATCTCACTTTTCTTTGAAACTGATGACGTCTCCTTAGATACGCGTGTGTTCGCACGACGTCACATCTCAGTTACATTAATCTGTTAAATTAATGACGTAATCAAACGAGAAACGTACGATGACGTAACAGTCACAGAACACGCGCACGCATGACGTCACAGCAATAACACTGCAACCTTAAAAGGGGGAGGGGGGGGGAAACAATAATCGACGTTTCGGGCAGTGTCCCATCTTCAAAGGACTTCTTAATGTGGCGCGAGTTTGAAGGGACATTGGTGGTGTTCATTCAGACGCTGTCTTTCCAACATACCTGTTCTTCACCTGAGGACGGCTGCTTGCGTTGTGGCCGAAACGTCGTGAGAATTATTTTATTATGGTTTATTTTTATTATTTTATTATTTCCCTTCTACGTGAATTTACCGAAAGAACCAATAAGATGAATCCCTGCAGTCACGAAAGCTTTAAATCGAAATTTGAAGGGACATTGTTTAAAACGTTGTTTAAAACGCAGCGCTATTATTGACGCGTGTGTTGAGTAACTCGTTTTGCTAATTGTCAATTGTGCTTGTGCATGCACCGCCAACAACGCAGCGCGTGACGCAATCACCCAAGTTCGTTTTTAAACTTCTCAAATCACTTTTGCAGTTTGTTGTTGTTGCAGCTGATTGCGTCATTTCTCCCCCCTTTAAAAAAAGACTCGGGTTATGACGTCACCCGCGCTGCCCCTTGTCGGACAATTGCCCCCTGCTGCCCCTCCCCCCCATTGTTATTGTCGACTGCTGGCCCCCCCCTACTGCTGCCCCCCCCCCCGCCCCTATTGCAATGCCTACTCCTGCCGCCCCTATTGTTATTGCCTATTGCTGCCCCCCCTGTTGCTTTGTCTATTGCTGTCCCCCCTATTGCCTACTGCCCCCCCCCCATTGCTATAGCCTACTGCTGCCCCCCCCCCCATTGCTATTGCCTACTGCTGCCCCCCCCCCATTGCTATTGCCCACTGCTGCCCCCCCACATTGGTATTGCCTACTGCTGCCCCCCCCCCATTGCTATTGCCTACTGCTGCCCCCCCCCCATTGCTATTGCCTACTGCTGCCCCCCCCCATTGCTATTGCCTACTGCTGCCCCCCCCCATTGCCATTGCCTACTGCTGCCCCCCCCATTGCTATTGCCTACTGCTGCCCCCCCCCCATTGCCATTGCCTACTGCTGCCCCCCCCCATTGCTATTGCCTACTGCTGCCCCCCCCCATTGCCATTGCCTACTGCTGCCCCCCCCCCATTGCTATTGCCTACTGCTGCCCCCCCCCATTGCTATTGCCTACTGCTGCCCCCCCCCCATTGCCATTGCCTACTGCTGCCCCCCCCCCCCCATTGCTATTGCCTACTGCTGCCCCCCCCCCATTGCTATTGCCTACTGCTGCCCCCCCCCCATTGCCATTGCCTACTGCTGCCCCCCCCCATTGCTATTGCCTACTGCTGCCCCCCCCCCATTGCCATTGCCTACTGCTGCCCCCCCCCATTGCTATTGCCTACTGCTGCCCCCCCCCATTGCCATTGCCTACTGCTGCCCCCCCCATTGCCATTGCCTACTGCTGCCCCCCCCCATTGCTATTGCCTACTGCTGCCCCCCCCCATTGCTATTGCCTACTGCTGCCCCCCCCCCGATTATTGCTAACTGCCCTTCCCCCCCCCCATTGCTATTGCCTACTGCTGCCCCCCCCCCATTTCTATTGCCTACTGCTGCCCCCCCCTATTATTGCTTACTGCCCTTCCCCCCCCCCCCATTGCTATTGCCTACTGCTGCCCCCCCCCTATTATTGCTAACTGCCCTTCCCCCCCCCCATTGCTATTGCCTACTGCTGCCCCCCCCCCATTGCTATTGCCTACTGCTGCCCCCCCCCCATTTCTATTGCCTACTGCTGCCCCCCCCCCTATTATTGCTTACTGCCCTTTCCCCCCCCCCCCCCCATTGCTATTGCCTTCTGCCTCCCCCCCCTATTATTGCTTACTGCCCTTCCCCCCCCCTCCCATTGCTATTGCCTACTGCTGCCCCCCCCTATTATTGCTTACTGCCCTTCCCCCCCCCCATTGCTGTTGCCTACTGCTGCCCCCCCTATTATTTCTTACTGCCCTTCCCCCCCCCCCCATTGCTATTGCCTACTGCTGCCCCCCCCCGAGTATTGCTAACTGCCCTTCCCCCCCCCATTGCTATTGCCTACTGCTGCCCCCCCCCATTTCTATTGCCTACTGCTGCCCCCCCCCCCCTATTATTGCTTACTGCCCTTCCCCCCCCCCATTGCTATTGCCTACTGCTGCCCCCCCCCCTATTATTGCTAACTGCCCCCCCCCCCCCATTGCTATTGCCTACTGCTGCCCCCCCCCCCGATTATTGCTAACTGCCCTTCCCCCCCCCATTGCTATTGCCTACTGCTGCCCCCCCCCCATTTCTATTGCCTACTGCTGCCCCCCCCCCTATTATTGCTTACTGCCCTTTCCCCCCCCCCCATTGCTATTGCCTTCTGCCCCCCCCCCTATTATTGCTTACTGCCCTTCCCCCCCCCCCCATTGCTATTGCCTACTGCTGCCCCCCCCCCTATTATTGCTTACTGCCCTTCCCCCCCCCCCCCCCATTGCTGTTGCCTACTGCTGCCCCCCCTATTATTTCTTACTGCCCTTCCCCCCCCCCCTATTGCTATTGCCTTCTGCCCCCCCCCCCCCCCATTGCTGTCGCCTACTGCTGCCCTCTGGCGGAGAGACCCGACTCTGCCTTCGCGGGGCGCACGATGGCCCATGCACAATTGGCGCGCCGCAAAAGAATTCGCTTCGCAGGCACGCCGCGCATCGCATACACGGCACACACATCGCCGAGTGTTATTGTCAAACAATGCCGCGGGTGGGATGAGAGAGGAGGAGAGCTCCTTCCCTCAAGGCCCACGCGGCTCCCCCTCCGTCTCGATAGTCACCCGACGCGCCGGAGAAAACCTTTGCCCCGTTCACCGGAGCCCGGAGGCAATTCGGAGCGGGGTTTTCGAGCGGGAGGAGATGTGAATTTTAATGGCAGTGAGTGCGGTGGTGGTGGCGGTGGTGATGATGACAATAATAGCAGCAGTAGCAGCAGCAAAGCGAAGACATTGACAATAGCAGCAGCAGCATCGGCAGTTATGGGTAAAAAACACAAGAAGCACAAATCGGAAAAACGCGACTACAAAGGTATGGATTGTGATGATTTCATCTCTTTGTGGGTTCACGTGTTTGGTGGTGGTGGTGGTGGTGATGATGATGTGATGGTGTCATCATCATCAACAGCATGCCATCAGTAGTAGCACGATCACGTGGATGATTGTCAACATGACAGCGGTGATGAGGGTAATCAATAATCATTGGGATTGAGGTGGTGATTGTTGTAATATTTCTTATCTGATCATCAGCGCGATGAGGTTCTAAGCATCACCATCACGTGGGTTATTGTCAACATGACGGTGGTGATGAATCATTGTGATGGAGATAAGTGTTTGAGATGATTTTGATTCGAAAGGTTATTACGATCCATCATCAGCACGACATCGTCAAGCATAGGGAATGATGGTCATCGTATATGGATGGTTGTCAGCGGAATGATTATTGCGATTTTGATCATAGTGGATGTTGTGATGATGATGATGACAATGCTGGTGATGGCATGATTTGTCAACAGAGTTATCAAAGTTATCAATATGTGATGAATGAAATCATGGTGATGGTTTTCATAATGATGACAATTATTTGTGATTGGAACTGGCATGATGATGATGATGATACTCGCCATTATAGTGGGCATTTTAAAACACAGCTCTCTACTGAATTACATTGTACTGCAAGCAATCCTTTGCATATCCATATACAGTCTATAATAACGCGGAATGGAAGAGAAAACCCGCCGTGGACATGAAGCAATGAATTCAGCTGGCGTGCCGCTGGTGTTACATGGATTGTTACATCACAGCACCACGGGACAGCTGTCGATTGATCTTCCCATGAGACACGTGTAGCCAGTGTCGGCTCACCTGGCGTGAATTCCCACTTCGTTGAGCTATCGTTTGTGGCGAGGTCGCTTCTGAAAAAGAAGCTAGTAAGCTCAGTGGGGGCCTTTACCTGGTAAGATTTAAAAGCAATAGTTTAGTTTTATTTGTATATTTTTGTTATGTAAAGTTATTTCTTTAACCTTTCCTATACTTTCCACTCCTATTGTGTTTTTTTATTATTATTTAAAATTAATAAAAATAAAACAATAAAATCACGACGTTTCGGAGGCAACACAAGTCTCCGTCATCAGGTGGGACCGTCACAGCCAGATTTGCTGCATCTGGCTGTGACGGTCCCACCTGATGACGGAGACTTGTGTTGCCTCCGAAACGTCGTGATTTTATTGTTTTATTTTCATTAATTTTAATTTCATTTTTTACCTATGTGACTTTACCGAAAGAACTAAGAGTATGAATCCTTGCAGTCACGAAAGCTTCAAATCTAGAATTTGTTTTAATTATTTGTTGTTGGAACGTTCTGACCCCGTGCGTCTACTAGAAACCCGTGGGAAAAGAGCTTCATAGCTCATCGGATTCCTCATCCAGTATATGTAAAGACTCAGACTCAGAGTCGCACCCATGATTGTGCAAGCCCCACCGGTTTGCAGTCCAGAGAATCCCAGTACTGTAGAAGTCTTGTACCGTATCTTGCCGTGTGCGTAACTGCCGAAATGTTGCGGTGAAAATTTCCAAGGTGGAGTGGAGCTATGGGGCCCACCACGTCATTCAACAGTGAACCGGGGATTGAAGTCTTAAGCTGGCGAGATGTTAAATATCTCGCCTGGTATGTAGGAGGTCGTCGGTTCGATCCTCGACCCTGACGCCTGCTGCTGTATATTTGGAGTTTGCATTTTATCTCCGTGGTTACGTGGATTTTTCTCCAGGTCCTCCAGTTTTTTCCCTCCACAATTAGAAACGTGCGTTAAGAGTATTCGGCTGCTGCTATACATGTCCACCTGATAAGCCACTTAGTTGAGCTGTAACTTGTTGATAGCCAGGTCGCTTCTGTAAAATAGCTACATAGCTCAATGGGCCTTATACCTGGTCAAATCAAAATAGTTTAGTTGTTTTATACTCGTTGGTTCTTTCGGTAAAGTCACGTGGGTATAACATAAAATAAATCACGACGTTTCGATCGCAACACAAGCGGCCGTCATCAGGTGGAACAGATACAGCAGGAGTGAACTGCTGACTATGTCAAAGTTCTCCTGCTGACTATGTCGCTTGTGTTGCGATCGAAACGTCGTGATTTATTTTTATTTTATACCCACGTGACTTTACCTAAAGAACCAAAGAGTATGGATTCCTGCAGTCACGAAAGCTTCAAATCAAGATTTTAGTTGTTTTAGTTTAGAGGAATAATATACTTTTGTTTGTTCGATTCCATCTATAGGGGCATTGAACAGGGTGGTGTGGGCTGCTGGTGTGGGCTGATGGTCAATGTTGTAGAGGTACAACCTCTACCCAGAAGTACCACTTTTGAATCAAGCCAGTTTGACACGTAGGCTTTCGCGACCATTATATTCACAATTACAATTTGAGTAAAAATTGTGAATGTTGTGGGTTTACTCTCCAACACACCGGTGTGCTGAAGTGCTGTAGTCACTAATTGACACGTTTTGTTTACGTGGCTAACATTAAATGTTGACTTAAAGCTTTCGTGACTGCAGGAATTCATATTCTTTGGGTCTTTCGGTAAAGTCGCGTAGATAGGTTAAAATTTTTATTTTCTTTTTTGTTATTTTATTTGAACCTATCTACGTGACTTTACCGAAAGACCCAAAGAACGTGACAAACATTACTAATTGGTTGTGCCCGGTGGTGGCGGATTTAAGGACACATTTATATTTCCGTGATCTAACCCAAAAACAAAACAAACATTATTCGAATAAATTGTTGCCGTCGCGTGAACCAGTCGCGTTCCCTCTCTGCGATGTTGCCCAGTCATCTCGACCGGCCTCGTGATGCGATCGGGTTACCAGAACACAACGCAGAATAGCATCTATCTTCCCCGAATCAGGACGGGCCGTTGGGCTTCACGTTGGGCCAACGGCAACCGACGTTGGGCAACCCTGACGTATTTAGCGGGACGGCCGATGATGACGACCCCATTGAGAGCGAGCGCCGTGTTTCTGTCGCCAGCCGGTCTGTGTGAGGCCGCAGAGCGGACGGACAAACCGCTCCGCCTCGTGCTCAAGGTGGTGGGCGCCACGGTGGCATCTCTGACCACCAGCTCGCCGGCCGCACCCGCCACCGCCTCCACCACCGCCACAACCACAACAGCCTCGAGCGTGACCACCGCCGCGAACACCGACGCCGCCAACACAACCGCCACCGCCGCCACGGCGCACGAGCCGCCGGTGCGCCCGCCCCCAGTCTCCGCCGCCGTAACCGTCGCAGCCGTCGCCAAGACCGGGCCCTCGCCTTCGCTTGGCTCGACTGACGGGCCGCAACCGGAGCCGGACGCCGAGCCGGATCGGAACGCAGACTCGGAGCGGCACCGCGAGCGCCGGAAAAAAAAGAAGAAGAAATCGGAGAAGGAGAGGGAGCGCCGGCCCGGCGATGAGGAGCGCCGGCGCAGGAAGGTGTGGGGGGGGCGCAAGCCGTGACGGTGGAACGGCCGCGCGGTAGCAGCCCAGTCGGCCGCCCCGGTTAATGCTGCAGGGCCTTCACCTGGCAGCGGATTTAGAGAGGGTTTTAACATCTAAAACAAAGACATTGGAGACTGATTACTTTTACAATCACCAAGCAAGCACGATCGCCGACCATGTACCCCCCACTTGACCCCTCCTCTGACCCCGTGTGCCCACGAGTGTGACCTCACATGGCCCCGTCTGTGACCCCGCGTGTGACCCCGCGTGTGACCCCGCGTGTGAGCGGTAGTGTAGCGGTTAGTGCGCTGTGCTACATACTCAGCAACCCAAGTTTGATTCCCGCTTACGCCCAACACCAGTGACGATTAGCTGCATTGGTCCTGAGCCTCCCCTAGGTCGACTCAGCCTCAATCTAGAAGTCTATAGGAGCCTTTAACACTTAAGTATATGTATGTATGTTGAACTTCTTTCTCACCGTACGTAGCCAACCACGCTAATTGGAGGTATGGGCTAAGGACAACAAACTAAACACAAAAAGCCTCAAATGAATACCTGGTGCAGTGTGTCAACATAACCACTAGGGAGACGAAGCGTGGTGCTGGCCACCCATCCCTTCGTGTGCCGTGCCGGCCTTCGTAGTTGCTCACTAACAGCACTTGCCCCAACAGCCTGGTGAGGCTACACATGGGGGATCTTTGTCTTTTGAAACCGACTTGTGACCCCACCTGTGACCCTGCATGTGACCCCGCGTGTGACCCTGCCTGTGACCCCGTCTGTGACCCCGCCTGTGACCCCGCGTGTGACCCCGTCTGTGACCCCGCATGTGACCCCGTCTGTGACCCCGCCTGTGACCCCACCTGTGACCCCGCCTGTGACCCCGCCTGTGACCCCTGCCTGTGACCCCGTCTGTGACCCCACCTGTGACCCTGCATGTGACTCCACGTGTGACCCCGCGTGTGACCCCGTCTGTGACCCCGCCTTTGACCCCGCCTGTGACCCTGCCTGTGACCCCGCGTGTGACCCTGCCTGTGACCCCGCCTGTGACCCCGTCTGTGACCCCGCCTGTGACCCCGCCTGTGACCCCACGCACGACCCCGCCGCGCGCGACCCCGCCGCGTGACCCCGCCGCGTCGTCTAGGTGGAGAAGAAGAAGCATCGCGAGAAGGAGCAGAGTGGCAGCGACGCGGACGAGGAGTTCTCTCCGCCCAAGAAGGTGGAGGTGAAGGCTCCGCCGGTGCCGGAGCGACCCCTGCGAGCCTGCCGCAACAAGGACCAAGGCACCGCCGCGTCCACCCGCTCGCCCACTCGCCCACTCGCTCACCCGCCACCGTGGCGCCCATAATTTTAAAAAATCGATTGCGGATAATTATCGCTTCAATTACTCGATTATCAACTTGAATGCTCGACGAGTCGGACAAGGGGGCCACAGCTGGGATGTCCGATGATTATTGAAGCGATTATCCCGATTATCGGTTTGATTAGCCCACTGTCGGTTTGATTACTCGGTAAAACCGATTATCAGTTCCATCACTTAATAACATGAAAAGAGTCGTAAAAAATAGCCTCACCTCACCTCTTAAGAAAGTGACTTTGTTTTCTCAGTTAACCTGATGCACCGGACTTAACCTCAAGTACAGTGAGGGGATGTTATTATTTCGTGTCAAAATTATTGCCATTTTTTTATTGGGTTGTGATTTATTTTTTTGTTTTGCGTTGCGGTTGTGGATTAGAGACCACTTCCATATTTCCTATCGTTGAATATTTTAAGGACAACTTCGGAACTTTTTCTGGCGGGAGACTTCCTGAACGTTTCCATAGTGTGCTCGTGTGGTGCGAAATGTCTCCGTGCTGACAATCGTCGCCTCACCCGATACCACGTGGACACTACTTTGTGAGGGGGGCCGGGGGGGGGGGTTGGGAGGAGGGAAGTGACGTCACTTTCTTTTTCGGACCAATCAGAAACAACCAAACGATTTGGGCCGTCCAAACAAATTTCCTCCGGCCTGAATTTAGAAGTATTGTTTCTTTTTATGAATCTATTGGATTTGAATTGCTGGCAGGCAGCTCTACGTTATCATTCCGCTCTCAATGCCTCCCCCAGGCCAGGAGCTCACGCCGCTGCAGCTGTTACTTGAGCACCTTCTGCAACAGCTTCAAAGGTGACTTCATCGCCGTCATCGTTGTCAGCGCGGTCACAATAATCGTTACTTCTTCTTGGTTCTTTCGGTAAAGTCACGTAGAATGGAAATAATAAAATAAAAAAAATAAAACATCATAAAATAATTCTCACGACGTTTCGGCCACAACGCAAGCAGCCGTCCTCAGGTGGAGAGCAGGTCTGTCGAGTAGACAGAGTCTGAATGACACACTCCAGGCTTGGAGCGACTATTTACGCTGAGATGGAGGGGGGAAGGGCGCCTTGACAAAATAATTTGCATATTAAGAGGAATTTTGCATATTTATGTTTTATTTTTATTATTTTATTATTTCCTTTCTACGTGACTTTACCGAAAGAACCAAGAAGATGAATCCCTGCAGTCACGAAAGCTTTAAATCGAAATTTAATCATTACTTGTTTTTGGTATGGCGCACCTATACGCTGGGGCGTCTCAGAGCGGCTCGCATTACATTTCATATCAAACACCTTTGAAAGGGCACCCCCAGTGGCAGCTGTCCCTGTGGGTACAAAGTGGCATATTTAATCTAATCTAGTATACAATTACAATAATTACTAATCTAGTATACATTTACAATAATTACTAATCTAGTATACAATTACAATAATTACTAATCTAGTATACAATTACAATAATCCCCCCCCCCCCGCCTCAAATCGTTGCACCTGATGAGTTAATGATGATGTCACCCTGATGCTGCTGCTCTATATAAGAACGGGAGACAGAGCAGAGCCTCACCATTCTGGCGAATTGCCCGATGATGCTGGATGCAATTACCAGCGAAACGTCGTGCTACTCAAAAATTGTAAATGTTGTGGTTTCACGCTTCAACACACCGGTGGGATAAAGCAGTGAACTATTTGTCTTTTGTCAACGTGACACTTTTTTTTCTGATTGGCCGTGTCGGGTGGTGGAGGGTTACGACACATTTATAAATAACGCGATCTAAACCCAACAACGTTGATTGTGAATGGCATCCTTAAGTCGGCTCAAAGTGGGCCGCCCTGCTGGAAACTTATTCAGAAAGTGAATTTATAAACCCGAAGAAGCTTCCAGCACGATGTCTGACGTTCCGCGCCATGTTAGGGTGCCACTCAATGTGCGTATGGAAGAGTGAACTGTCAGTTTTCTGGGATTGCAGCTGAGAATCTCGTTCAAGTTACAGGCTGCTCAGGATCCCCCACCCCCCCTCATCTTCTCCACGCCTGTCCGTCTACGATATGACTCTGATTGGTATCGACTGGAATACATTTTCACGACTCCGTTGAGCCACCGGTAAATGTCGAAAGATCCTTTGTTACGAGCCACCGAACGGAGAGGGTCACTGCATCGCGAGCTTTCAGATGCGCTTCTGCGGCCGTCTGGAACGCTCTTCCCTTCCGATATTAGGAAGCCACTGGAGCTATGCACTTTTAAATCGTCCAGATTGACAAAATCATTCCTTTAGAACAGATTTTTTTTATGTTTAGTTGTCTATCCCCCGCAACGCCGATTAGCAGCGCTGGCTGCGTACAGTGCGAAATAAGTTCAACATCCAGAGACTCACACAGAGACACATAGACTCACACAGAGACCCATAGACTCACACAGAGACCCATAGACTCACACAGAGACACATAGACTCACACAGAGACCCATACACTCACACAGAGACCCATAGACTCACACAGAGACACATAGACTCACACAGAGACACATAGACTCACACAGAGACCCATAGACTCACACAGAGACACATAGACTCACACAGAGACCCATACACTCACACAGAGACCCATAGACTCACACAGAGACCCATAGACTCACACAGAGACCCATAGACTCACACAGAGACCCATACACTCACACAGAGACCCATAGGCTCACACAGAGACCCATAGACTCACACAGAGACACATAGACTCACACAGAGACCCATAGACTCACACAGAGACCCATAGACTCACACAGAGACCCATAGACTCACACAGAGACACATAGACTCACACAGAGACACATAGACTCACACAGAGACCCATAGACTCACACAGAGACACATAGACTCACACAGAGACCCATAGACTCACACAGAGACACATAGACTCACACAGAGACCCATAGGCTCACACAGAGACCCATAGACTCACACAGAGACCCATAGACTCACACAGAGACACATAGACTCACGCAGAGACCCATAGACTCACGCAGAGACCCATAGACTCACATAGAGACCCATAGGCTCACACAGAGACCCATAGACTCACACAGAGACACATAGACTCACACAGAGACAAATAGACTCACACAGAGACCCATAGACTCACACAGAGACCCATAGACTCACACAGAGACCCATAGACTCACACAGAGACCCATAGGCTCACACAGAGACCCATAGATTCACACAGAGACCCATAGACTCACACAGAGACACATAGACTCACACAGAGACCCATAGATTCACACAGAACCATAGACTCACACAGAGACCCATAGATTCACACAGAACCATAGACTCACACAGAGACACATAGACTCACACAGAGACCCATAGGCTCACACAGAGACCCATAGTTTGTTGTCCTTCCCCTGCACCTCTGATTAGCACGTGCAGTGCTTCAATCTCACAGGCAGACAAATACAACACAGGCGTGGACCTTGAAAATTATAAACGTTAAGGATGAGCGGCGCGTGATTCCACGTGTAATGGGTTCCGGAGACACTTTTCAGAGGTAACTTCTTTATTACAACACACCACTCAGTACTGACACAGCCAAGGGACACAACCTACTCCTAGCGTGCCTGACACTGGCTACGCTCTCGGGTCCTCCGGCTACGATTACCCTAGGGGAGGCTACCTGACCAGACCCAGCCAAGGTGCGGGTCTAGACTCTGGCTTCCTCGGACCTCGCCCTTACAAGGACGTAGAGCCGGGAGTCCCAGAGTCCCACCACTGGCCCGCACAGCGTCCCGGCCCTTACAAGGACAAGCGGGACGAAGGGGTCCAGGGTCCTAAGCTGGCCGGTCTTGGGTCTTCAGCTGCGACTGGCCCCGATCAGCTGGGGAGGTGCCCTTTCATCCCCCTTGCCCATCGAGGGGTGGGGTTGCGTGGGATCATAGATCCCTCGCAACCCCCCGTTGGTGGCGCCAAGGGGCTCCGCTGTCTGGGATCCTGAGCCCCCAGCAGCCCCCCCCCCTCTTGGGCTTGCACAGTGGCCCCTCCCCTGGGGGTCCGAGGTACCTGCAGATGGACCCCGTCCACCACTGCCGGTAAGTGTGGCCCATCTACGGCGCTACACGCGTGCTGGGAGCCATTCTCCAAATGGGAGTGCGACGTTCTCGTGGTTTGCCTTCCTTCCCCAGGAGGGACCCGCACGGATTTTTTGCGCTGCCTGTGACGGACATGATCGCTCCGGGCTACTCCATGATCATCAAGCACCCGATGGACTTCAGCAGCATGAAGGACAAGATCGAACGCAACGCCTACCAGTCGCTCACCGAGTTTAAGGTCCGTGCCACCGTCACGTTGTGCCCACAGGGACAGCTGCCGCTGGGGGTGCTCTTGAAAATAAAAATAAAAAATGTGCTGAGATGAGATGCCCTGACGTTGAAGACAAATGTTTTGGGTCTTCAGATCTGCTTGGTTCTTTCGGTAAAGTCACGTAGAAGGGACAGCTCCGTTTCTTCACCTGAGGACGGCTGCTTGCGTTGTGGCCGAAACGTCGTGAGAATTTTATTATGTTTTATTTTTATTATTTTATTATTTCCCTTCTACGTGACTTTACCGAAAGAACCAATAGGATGAATCCCTGCAGTCACGAAAGCTTTAAGTCGAAAAAATATCTTCACATCATTTACGTTACTAAATGTAACGTCTGCGTGCGGACAAAAGTGACTTCAGCTTCGGTGGAGGAAGCGCGGAAGTGGAGCGATGCAAGTTACGTCACCGTTTCTCGTGACGTCGCACTCCCGCGGTCGATCCAAAGCAAATTTCATTTCTGGATCGCCCCAACCGTCGCATCTCGGTCCGATCTTTTTTTTCTTCGACTTTTGCTCCGGATAATCCGAAAGTCGTAAACACACGTCCGTCCCTACCACCCGCCGTGCTTCACCGCAGCTCTTTTACACCACAGGGGGACTTCAAGCTGATGTGTGACAATGCGATGACCTACAACCGCCCGGAGACCGTGTACTACAAGGCAGCCAGAAAGCTCCTGCACACGGGATTCAAGATGATGTGCAAGGTTTGTAAAAAAATATTTATTAAAATAAATGTTCGCCTTGTTTTTCCCCAATTATAAATCGGTGTCATGTGACGTTGCCCTGTGTTAGAGAACGGTCCACAGAAGTGGATATCACAGAGTTGCCTCTTAGATACCTTCAGGTGCCATTTAAACACACAGCCTCTGCTATAAACCCATCGCCAACCCCAACCATTTTCCCAACTTGATCTCCATCTATAACCCCAAGACTATCCCTCGCTCCCTGTGTCCATCCCGAATCCTAACCCAGCCTTATCTCCTTGTCTCCATTCTGAACCCTAACTTCTAGCCCAACTCTATCCACATCTCCACTCCTAACCATCACCTCTAACCTCTAACCCAAACCTATCTCCACTCCTAACCCCTAACCTCTAACCTCTAACCCAACTCTATCTCCACTTGTAACCCCTAACCTTTAACCTCTAACCCAACTCTATCTCCACTCCTAACTCCTAACCTCTAACCCAAATCTATCTCCACTCCTAACCCCTAACATCTAACCTCTAACCCAAACCTATCTCCACTCCTAACCTCTAACCTCTAACCCAACTCTATTTCCGCTCCTAACCCCTAACCCCTAACCTCTAACCCAAACCTATCTCCACTCCTAACCCCTAACCTATAACCCAAACCTATCTCCTCTCCTAACCCCTAACCTCTAACCGAAACCTATCTCCACTCCTAACCCCTAACCTCTAACCCAAACCAATCTACACTCCTAACCCCTAACCTCTAACCTCTAACCCAACTATATCTCCACTCCTAACCCCTAACCTCTAACCCAAATCTATCTCCACTCCTAACCTATAACCTCTAACCCAAATCTATCTCCACTCCTAACCCCTAACCTCTAATCTCTAACCCAACTCTATCTCCACTCCTAACCCCTAACCTCTAACCCAAACCTATCTCCACTCCTAACCCCTAACCTCTAACCCAAACCAATCTATACTCCTAACCCCTAACCTCTAACCTCTAACCCAACTCTATCTCCACTCCTAACCCCTAACCTCTAACCCAAATCTATCTCCACTCCTAACCTCTAACCTATAACCTCTAACCCAAATCTATCTCCACTCCTAACCCCTAGCCTCTAACCTCTAACCCAAACCTATCTCCACTCCTAACCCCTAACACCTAACCTCTAACCCAAACCTATCTCCACTTCTAACCCCTAACCTCTAACCTCTAACCTATCTCCACTCCTAACCCCTAACCTCTAACCCAAACCTATCTCCTCTCCTAACCCCTAACCTCTAACCGAAACCTATCTCCACTCCTAACCCCTAACCTCTAACCCAAACCAATCTACACTCCTAACCCCTAACCTCTAACCTCTAACCCAACTCTATCTCCACTCCTAACCCCTAACCTCTAACCCAAATCTATCTCCACTCCTAACCTCTAATAACCTCTAACCCAAATCTATCTCCACTCCTAACCCCTAACCTCTAACCCAACTCTATCTCCACTCCTAACCCCTAACCTCTAACCCAACTCTATCTCCACTCCTAACCCCTAACCTCTAACCCAACCCTATCTCCACTCCTAACCCCTAGCCTCTAACCTCTAACCCAAACCTATCTCCACTCCTAACCTCTAACCCAAACCTATCTCCACTCCTAACCTCTAACCTCTAATCCAAACCTATCTCCACTCCTAACCCCTAACCTCTAACCCAAACCTATCTCCACTCCTAACCCCTAACCTCTAACCCAAATCTATCTCCACTCCTAACCCCTAACCTCTAACCCAACTTTATCTCCACTCCTAACCCCTAACCTCTAACCCAAACCTATCTCCACTCCTAACCCATAACCTCTAACCCAAACCTATCTCCACTCCTAACCCCTAACCTTTAACATCTAACCCAAACATATCTCCACTCTTAACCCCTAACCTCTAACCTCTAACCCAAACCTATCTCCACTCCTAACCCCTAACCCCTAACCTCTAACCCAAACCTATCTCCACTCCTAACCCCTAACCTTTAACATCTAACCCAAACCTATCTCCACTCCTAACCCCTAACCTCTAACCTCTAACCAAACTCTATCTCCACTCCTAACCCCTAACCTCTAACCCAAACCAATCTCCACTCCTAACACCTAACCTCTAACCCAAACCTATCTCCACTCCTAACCCCTAACCTCTAACCTCTAACCTATCTCTACTGCTAACCCTTAACCTCTAACCAAACTCTATCTCCACTCCTAACCTCTAACCCCTAACCTCTAACCAAACTCTATCTCCACTCCTAACCTCTAACCTCTAACCCAAACCTATCTCCACTCCTAACCCCTAACCTCTAACCAAACTCTATCTCCACTCCTAACCTCTAACCTCTAACCCAAACCTATCTCCACTCCTAACCCCTAACCTCTAACCAAACTCTATCTCCACTCCTAACCTCTAACCTCTAACCCAAACCTATCTCCACTCCTAACCCCTAACCTCTAACCCAAACCTATCTCCACTCCTAACCCCTAACCTCTAACCCAAACCTATCTCCACTCCTAACCCCTAACCTCTAACCTCTAACCCAAACCTATCTCCACTCCTAACCCCTAACCTCTAACCCAAACTTATCTCCACTCCTAACCCCTAACCCCTAACCTCTAACCCAAACCTATCTCCACTCCTAACCCCTAACCTCTAACCCAAACCTATCTCCACTCCTAACCCCTAACCTCTAACCTCTAACCCAAACCTATCTCCACTCCTAACCCCTAACCTCTAACCCAAACCTATCTCCACTCCTAACCCCTAACCTCTAACATCTAACCCAAACCTCTCCCTATCACCACTCCTAGCACGTCGCCCCTAACCCCTAACCCCATCTGTGGGCACCACAGGAGAAGCTGCTGCTGCTCAAGCGGAGCATGGTGTTCATGCACAGCATGGACCGCTCGCAGGAGGCCGCCATCTACGGCGAGGGTGGCTGCTGCTCCTCATCCTCTCCGCTGCTGTTGCTGCTGCCCGGCGGTGCTAACAGCGACCACGGCTCCCTCTCGCCTGCCGAGCGCACCGAGGCCGGCCGGCGAGCACGCAAGTCCGGCAGGGACGCACTGAGGTGCCGGGGGCAGGGAGGCGGTGCTGGTTATGATGGTGGTGGTGGTGGCGGTGGTGGCGGTGGTGGTGGTGGTAATTGTGATGGCAATGGTCGTGATGGTGATGATAACGGTGGTGGCGGTGATGGCAATGGTGGCAGCGGTGCTGGTGATGGCAATGGTGGTGTTAGTGTTGGTGGCAATGGTGGTGTTAGTGTTGGTGGCAATGGTGGTGTTAGTGGTGGTAGCAATGGTGGTTAATGGTGGTGGTCGGGAGCGGTAGTGTAGCGGTTAGCACGTTGCGCTACGAACCCGGCAACCCGGGTTCAACTCCCGCTCACGGTTATTTGAACTGGTCCTGGGCCTCCCCTGCGTCGACTCGTACGAGTAGCACTAGGGAGACAAAGGCAGCTGGGCGTGGTGCTAGCCTACCACCCCCTCGTGTGCCGTGCCGGCCTTCATAGCTGCTCGCTCACAGCACTTGCCCCAACAATCTATTAAGGCTACACAGGGGAACTTTGTCTGTACCTTTGGCAGTGGGGTGGTGGCAATGATGGTGCTCCCTCCACCACCGCCACTGACCCGCACAATCTCATTTGAGAGCACGCGCGCGTATCACGGCGCGTGCGTGTGTCGCGCGAGCGTATCGCGCCGTTTGTGTTGTCGTGCCCTCCGCCGCCCGCCGCCCCCCCACCCCCCACCACTCCTCCCCCCGCCCCGCACGTCCCAGCTTCCCCGCGGCGGCGGCGGCGGCCTACACGCCGGAGTCGAGTGCGTGCAGCCTCGCGGGCAGCAGCACGGGGGGCAGCACGGGGGGCAGCAGCACGGGCGAGGAGGACGTCACCGCGCTGGCCGAGCACGCGGCCGACGAGGCGCGCGAGCGCCTGCAGCACGGCCGCCCCCGCAGCAAGGTGCGTCCACCCAGCCCGCTCGTCCCTGGGTGGCCACCCAGCCCGCTCGTCCCACCCAGCCCGCTCGTCCCACTCAGCCCGCTCGTCCCACCCAGCCCGCTCGTCCCTGTGTGTCCACCCACCCAGCCCGCTCGTCCCACCCAGCCCGCTCATCCCTGTGTGTCCACCCAGCCCACTCGGACCTTCCATGCAGTTGCTCTTCAATGCCCCCTGTGCCACCCCAAGACATCAATCTCTGCCTCCTCTCTCGACACTCTCTCCCATCCACACCCCAATCTCCTCTCCATTCTACATTCTCCCCTCTGCTCTCTCTCTCTCCTTTCCCTCCACTCTCCCCTTCTCCCCTTACGTCTCTCCTCTCTTCCCAGACACAGATAGTGTCAGCGTCAGCGTCATCGGCGGCGTCCTATCCCACTCCACTCTCTGCACCATCCCCTCCTGCTCACTCTCCCTTTTCTCGCTCTGTTCCCACTCCTCCCTGTGGCCCGGAATCTATCCCGATCTCTCCCGATCTGCCCGGGTTTGCCCGAACCTGCCCGGATCTGCGCCCGGGGTCTGCGGGTGCCAGATCGGGTTCCTCCGGCGGGACTGCGGTGGCTCCACGTCGCTGGCGGTCGTCAACCCTTCGGACCCGGACACCGAGGGTAACGTCATCGCCCGGAGACCTCGTGGGGGGCCCTTGTCCCCCCCCCCCCCACCGAGCCTCGCGGCCAGGCCACAGCGCTACCGCCACCGTGCCGTGAAGTGGTTATCGCACGGGCTTCCAAACCAGTGGTGGCCGGTCCGATTCCGTCTCCCGGAGCGCCGGTGCCAAACGATGCACCTTTCAATTGGCGCGGTTGGCTGCCTACGGTGCGAAAGAAGTTCAACATACATACGGACGTACAATGGGCTCGCGTCTGTCTACACCCCCTAGCCCAGGCGGTGATGGTCGTGAAGCCAGCGGTGGTCCTGGTGGTTGGAGTGGTGTTGGCGGCAGTGGTGGTGGTGCTGGTGGTAGTTGCCGTGGGTGTTGTAGTAATGGTGGTGGTTGTAGTAGCAGTGGTGGTGGTCACGGTGATGGTCATGGTGGTTGTGGTAGAAGTGGTGTTGGTTATAGTGATGGTTATGGTGGTTGTGGTAGAAGTGGTGTTGGTTATAGTGATGGTCATGGTGGTTGTGGTAGAAGTGGTGTTGGTTATAGTGATGGTTATGGTGGTTGTAGTAGCAGTGGCGGCCTGTCCCGTGTTGTAATTTGCCGTGCGTGTGTGTGTACGTGCGTATGTACGTGTGTGTGTGTGCGTGTGTGTGCGTGTGTGTACGTGTGTGTGTGTGTACGTGCGTGTGTACGTGTGTGTGTACGTGCGTGTGTGTACGTGTGTACGTGCGTGTGTACGTGTGCGTGTGTGCGTGCGTGTGTACGTGTGTGTGTGTACGTGTGTGTACGTGTGTGCGTGCGTGTGTGTGTGTGCGTGTGTACGTGTGTGTACGTGTGTGTGTGCGTGTGTACGTGCGTGTGTACGTGTGTGTGTACGTGCGTGTGTACGTGCGTGTGTACGTGCGTGTGTTTCCATGTGTGTGTGTACATGTGTGTGTGTGTGTACGTGCGTGTGTACGTGCGTGTGTACGTGTGTGTGTACGTGTGTGTGTATGTGTGTGTGTACGTGCGTGTGTACGTGCGTGTGTACGTGTGTGTACGTGTGTACGTGTGCGTGTGTACGTGTGCGTGTGTACGTGTGTGTGTCCGTGTGTGTGTGTGTACGTGCGTGTGTATGTGCGTGTGTACGTGCGTGTGTACGTGTGTGTGTGCGTACGTGTGTGTGTGTACGTGTGTGTGTGTGTGTGTACGTGTGTGTGTACGTGCGTGTATACGTGTGTGTGTACGTGCGTGTATACGTGTGTGTGTACGTGTGTGTGTACGTGTGCGTGTGTACGTGTGTGTGTACGTGTGTGTACGTGTGTGCGTGTGTGCGTGTGTGTACGTGTGCGTGTGTGTGTGCGTGTGTGTGTACGTGTGCGTGCGTACGTGTGTGTGCGTGTGTGTGTGTACGTGTGCGTGTGTACGTGTGTGTGTACGTGTGTGCGTGCGTGTTTGGCTGTGAAGAGGAGGAGATGTATCCGGTGAACATGGGCGTCCTCGTTGGAAAGATTCATCCCGGAATCCCGGTGCCTCCCGGCTTCAGGGACGACCGACGGGGAAAGTTGAGGCCAGGTGTGGAACATGACTCTGCGATGATGATGATGATGGTGGCGGTGGCGGTGGTAACAACTTTCGAATGTAGAACTTGTAAAGTGGACAGTTTTCGTTGAGCCCCTAACAGAGAATGAACCAGAGGCGTGGAAAACCACAGACAAGCAGAAAGGCGCCACCAATTGCCCAAGTTCTGCTGTCCTATGTTGGAATGTTTGGCCAACAATGATGATGCTCATAATACAGGTTATTGGGTTAGATCGCGCAAGATTAAATGTGTCGTAACCCTCCACCGCCCGCCACAGCCAATAGGGTTTGCAACGTAAACAATACGCCAATTATAGTAGTAGGTTTTTACCCTTTTAAACTGGTACAAAACTGACACCTTTATTCAAGGCATCATGTTTGCAATCACCACAACACAAGTAGTCAAAAAAGCAAACAAAAATAAGCTTCTTTTTGTTTGCTTGACAAGTTGAATACGGCGTTTCGCTAGTAATTACACATCCAGCATCATCGGGCGATTTGCCAGATTAGTGAAGCCATCCATCTGCTTCTGGTCTTAAATCGAGCAGCAGCAAGACGACGCCATCACGGAACCCAATCAGTTGCAGAAATCAGAGGCGGAGGAGGGGGGGGGGGGTATTATAATTATATAATATGTTAGTAAGCAGTTAATTACTATGCGTTTCCTCTATAAGGAATTGTAGTTGCATAATGTACGCTGCCTCAGTAACCCCCCCCCCCCCCCCCATCATTGTGCAAGAGCGCAGAAGGGTGCTCAACACATCTACGCCTCTATATCAGGAACGAAGCAGGTGCACTTCTCCACAAATCTGGCTGTCGCCTGATGAAGCTGGTTGTAATTACTGGCGAAACGTCGCTACTCAGATTGTAAATGTTGTGTCTTTGCTCTGCAACACACCGGCGTGCTGTACTAGTACACTACACTATACACAACATAATACACTACACTATACACTACACTACTATACACTACACTATACACTACACTACTATACACTACACTAGACACTACACACTAGTGCTGTACTAGTACACTACACTATACACTACACTATACACTACACTATACACTACTATACACTACACCATACACTACACTATACACTACACTACACACTATACACTACTATACACTACACTATACACTACACACTACACTATACACTACACTACACCATACACTACACTATACACTACACACTATGCTACACACTGCACTATACACTACACTATACACTACACCATACACTACACTATACACTACACTACACTACTATACACTACACTACTATACACTACACTACTATACACTACACTACTATACACTACACTACTATACACTACACTATACACTACACTACACTATACACTACACTATACACTATACACTACACTATACACTACACTATACACTACACTATACATATACACTACACTATACACTACATTATACACTACACTATACACTACACTATACACTACACTATACACTACACTATACACTACACTATACATATACACTACACTATACACTGCACTATACACTGCACTATACACTACACTATACACTACACTATACACTACACTATACACTATATAACCTCGTGCCACGGCAGATCTCTCGCCTACTTCAGCAGCTGTTTCTTGCCGTGGTTGTCCCACCTGATGACGATTGCTCGCGTTGCGATCGAAACGTCGCGATCTATTGTTTTCCACCTGCGTGACTTTACCGAAAGAACCAAAGAGTTTAGTTTTAGGGATGTTGGCTATCGCAGCGTGATGGGCAAATCGCCCGGCCGCTTCACCGCCACGTCGCCGCCGCCAGGTTCAACCCAGATTTGAATTCCGCACTCCTCGCGATCATCGTCGCCTTCATCGCCAGCCGTGATCCATCCACTGCTGCCTGACGAAGGCCTTCCACAAGCCACCGCCGTCTCTCTCACGCTAAGGTCCCCCCATGCACACGGCTGCCTCGGCGGTTTAAAATAGCTGTCATCTATCCGGCGGGGAGGCACTTGCCAACCCCAGCGGTGGCGCGAGCGAGCAATTGCAGGGCCGTGCCTTTACCTCGACCTTTTTTTATTCGCCTAACTCCCCCCCCCCCCTCTGTGTCCACCTAACTCGCCTACCCGGCGGGAGCCACTCAACCCCCTTCCTCTCCGTTCCCCCGCGCCCCCCCCCCCCCGTGCCCGCCGCGACAGTGACGTACCTGAACTACGGCCCCTACAGCGGGCAGCCGCCGGTGCCGCCGCCGCCACCGCCGCCGCCCTACGAAGGCCCCCTCGCCGGCCTGCTCGACGGCGCCGCCTCCTCCTCCCAGCTGCTCTGCTCCACCTACGGGGGGGACGACGCCGCCGTGCAGTACGCGCTCAGGTGAGGCCTCTCCCAGGCCGGCGGCCGCCGGGGTCCCGCGTTGGAGTACCGCGCAGTTAAAGGTGAGCCGGGTTCGTGGTCGGATGAGCACGCCCGCGTGCCAGTCGACGGTTGACGTTCCAGGTGGACTGCGACCGTCAAAGGAATGGTGCCGCCCCCATAGTCGCCCCCATAGTCGCCCACATAGTCGCCCACATAGTCGCCCACATAGTCGCCCACATAGTCGCCCACATAGTCGCCCCCCCCCCGGTGATCCGTGGATCAAACAAATCGCTCGAGACGTCGGTGTACGGCCACGAAGAGCAATCAACGCGAACGCTGTCGCAAGAGGTCACGCGGTTTGACGTGACGGTCCTTCGCTGACTGTGCGCAATCAACTAATGAATGTGTGGCACGTGTGCGTGTGTGCGTGCGTGCACCTGTGTACAACCTACGGGTGTAGAGTGGGGAGCGGCAGCGTGGTGGTTAGCGCACTGCGCTACGAACCGCGAACCGGGCAAGCCGAATCCCGGTCACTGCCGAGATCGGTGACGGATGTCTGCACCGGTGCTGGGGCCGCTTCTGGGTCGACTCAGCCTTAAAATGATTACCCGGTGCGATGTGTGTAAACATCAGCATCGGGGAGACGAATGTGGCCAGGCGTGGTGCTGGCCCATTAGGTGCAGTAGCTGCACTTGCCCCAACAGTCTGTCCAAGGCTATACGGTGGATCTTTGTCTTTGTGCAGTCTGCAGGAGTTCGCCAAGGGCTGCGGGGAGTGCGCGGCGCGTGTGGTGGATGATCTTCTCGACGCCCTCACCAGCGGGGAGCACTCGCGCACGCTGCGCCTGCTACACGAGGTCACGACCCCGCCCCAAGGGATTGTGGGACAACGGGGAGTAGCAAATTTGTTTTTTTAAATGAACACGCGCGGTCATTTCGCCAGTCCACTCCGCATACGGAAACATGACGTAAAGTATTCTTGACAAAACCTGTGAAGAACTTTACCGTCGTCAAATCAACAAGCGGATAATATAGCTCCTTCACAGCATCTCTCTCTCTCTCTACACATCTCATCAGTCCCACGGCCTCCTGGGAGCGAATAATTCTAGGAGCTTAAATTTCGATTTAAAGCTTTCGTGACTGCAGGGATTGATCTTCTTGGTTCTTTCGGTAAAGTCACGTAGAAGGAAAATAATAAAATAATAAAAATAAAACATAATAAAATAATTCTCACGACGTTTCGGCCACAACGAAACGTCGTGAGAATTATTTTATTATGTTTTATTTTATTATTTTATTATTTTCCTTCTACGTCACTTTACCGAAAGAACCAAGAAGATGAATTCTAGGAGCATTAAATCGGCACAAGAAAACTGAGGACCGGCTTTGACGTCCACTGCCTTGTCAGCAGGCTCAGGCTCCTTTGAAGCAATGCCGCTGAACTGCCAGTTTATTGGTTTAGAGTATTTGGTTGCTATAAATGTCCACGTGATAAGCCACTTCGTTGAGCTATCACTCGTGATAGCCAGGTCGCTTCTGAAGAATAAATATACATTTCGATTTCAAGCTTTCGTGACTGTCTTCCCGACAGACCTGTTCTTCACCTGAGGACGGCTGCTTGCGTTGTGGCCGAAACGTCGTGAGAATTGTATTTTATTATGTTTTACTTTTATTATTTTGTTATTTCCCTTCTACGTGACTTTACCGAAAGAACCAAGAAGAATAAATATACAGCTCAGTGGGCCTTACCTGGTAAAATAAAATAAAATAGTTTATAGTTATAGGCAAGGACCCTCCCTGTCTGATATGGGCGCTCCCACTCCATGTACTGGTCAGCACTGATGCCCTCTGCTGACAATGTAGCCCCACAGTAACCTACCACACCTGTGTATGCATGGCCTTCGCCAGTCCAAGCGCTCAAAACCTGCTTTGCTTCCGAGATGTATCGAGTATGGGATTGGCCGTAGGCAGTAAGTGTCGGTGAGACTTACACGATTTTATTTTGACCCTTGTAGTTTCATTTTGTCCGTCTCTTCAAGCACATTCCGATTGTGCGTCCAATCGGATCCCTCGCAGGGCAGTGCACCCACCCCGTGTCTTCGCGAATGGCTCACAGAACGAGAGATCCCAGAACTACTTCTGAGCTCCCATGCTAGAGGCACTGCGCTTTCCCATGTCCCTGGCACAGGTTTCCCTCGCTCTACGCGGGTTCGGTTTGTGCGATTTCACGTATAACAGGTAGTCCTCTACTTATGATGGAGATGCGTTACGACGACCCCGATCGTAAGTCAAAAATATCGTAAGTCGAAGATGGCATCGCCTACCCAGGAGTCTTAAAGAATGGTGATAATTGAGCAAAACAGAGCAATTTACAGTACCGTACTGTATAAACTATATGCTGTATGTATTTATTAATTACAATACTGTATTGCACAGTAAAATGTAAAGTAAAAAAAACAAGGTAAATTCTTAGCCTACCTATATGAACTGCAATTTCATTGAAAGTTTTTTCAGGAAACAATCCTATCTGCATCACACAAGGCGGGAGATGCGTTCAGTACATCCCGGCAGCGTCCGAACGTGCAGCATCGTACCTCGTACGCTGCTGCGTTTGCCTGCCGCGCGAAATGTAAAATATCTTACAATTTTGTCTATCGCCATCGTAAGATCGAAATATCGTAAGTCGGACCATCACTCGGGGACGATGTGTGTTTGTGTGTGTTTGTGTGTGGCTAACTTATTTCTGTGCAAAATCCACCATGTTACGCGCCTTGAATTCACTTCACATGCGGCTGCATGGTCGGACGTGGGGACAGCGTTGGGTGCTGTGTGTGTACTGTGTGTGGGTGTACTGTGTGCGTACTGTGTGCACTGTGTGTGTACTCTGTGAGCTGTGCGCGTACTGTGTACTGTGTGTGTGCTGTGTGTGTACTGTGTGTGTACTGTGTGCACTGTGTGTGTACTCTGTGAGCTGTGCGCGTACTGTGTGTGCTGTGTGTACTGTGTGTGTGCTGTGTGTGTAATGTGTGTACCTTGTGTACCGTGCACATACTGTGTACTGTGTGTGGGTGTACTGTGTGTACTGTGTGCATGCTGTTTGTACTGTGTGTGTACTCTGTGAGCTCTGCGTGTACTGTGTGCGTACTGTTACTGTGTGTGCTGTGTGTATTTAATGTGTGTACCGTGTGCATACTGTTTGTACTGTGTGTGTACTGTGTGCGTGTACTGTGTGTACTGTGTGTGTAATGTGTGTACTGTGTCTGTGTGTACTGTGTGTGTACTGTATGTGTGCTGTGTGTGTAATGTGTGTACCGTGTGTGTACTGTTTGTGTACTGTGTGTGTACTGTGTGTACTGTGTGTGTGTGCTGTGTGTGTGTAATGTGTGTACCGTGTGTGTACTGTTTGTACTGTATGTGTGCTGTGTGTGTAATGTGTGTACCGTGTGTGTACTGTTTGTACTGTGTGTGTGCTGTGTGTGTAATGTGTGTACCGTGTGTGTACTGTTTGTACTGTATGTGTGCTGTGTGTGTAATGTGTGTACCGTGTGTGTACTGTTTGTACTGTGTGTGTGCTGTGTGTGTAATGTGTGTACCGTGTGTGTACTGTTTGTACTGTGTGTGTGCTGTGTGTGTGTAATGTGTGTACCGTGTGTGTACTGTTTGTACTGTATGTGTGCTGTGTGTGTAATGTGTGTACCGTGTGTGTACTGTTTGTACTGTATGTGTGCTGTGTGTGTAATGTGTGTACCGTGTGTGTACTGTTTGTACTGTGTGTGTGCTGTGTGTAATGTGTGTACCGTGTGTGTACTGTTTGTACTGTGTGTGTGCTGTGTGTGTAATGTGTGTACCGTGTGTGTACTGTTTGTACTGTATGTGTGCTGTGTGTGTAATGTGTGTACCGTGTGTGTACTGTTTGTACTTAGTGTGTGCTGTGTGTGTAATGTGTGTACCGTGTGTGTACTGTTTGTACTGTGTGTGTGCTGTGTGTGTGTAATGTGTGTACCGTGTGTGTACTGTTTGTACTGTGTGTGTGCTGTGTGTGTACTGTGTGTGTGTACTGTGTGTGTGTACTGTGTGTGTGTACTGTGTGTGTGCTGTGTGTGTAATGACATGATTCCTTGCAAAAGGTTTCAGTTTGGTGTTTTAACATCTTCACACAACTGTTTCATTGCCAGAGAGGGGAAAACCTATTCTTATATTTTGATGCTGGCAAAGGCGATCCCATAATGTAAACTCAGGTGTCTTTATTTTACCAGGTGAGGCCCAGTGAGCAATATAGCTCTTTTTTCAGAAGCGAACTGGCCGTCACAAATGATAGCTGAACGAAGTGGCTTGTCATCACGTGGAAATTTATAGCAGCCAAATACTCGAGACGCGTGACGTTGGTTTTAAATGTGGAGGGAAAAACTGGAGGGTCCCGCGTGCAAAAATCCAACGACCACGGGGAGAGAGAGACACGCAAACTCCGAAGATACAGCAGCAGGCGTCAGGGTCAGGATTGAACCCACGACTTTCTGCGTACCAGGCAAGGTAGTTAACATCTCCTAGCCACCGTGATGATGATGAGAGAGAGACACACAAACTCAAAATTTACAGCAGGCGTCAGGGTCAGGATCGAACCCACGACTTCCTGCGTACCAGGCAAGGTAGTTAACATCTCCTAGCCACCGTGATGATGATGAGAGAGAGACACGCAAACTCCGAATATACAGCAGCAGGCGTCAGGGTCAGGATCGAACCCACGACTTCCTGCATACCAGGCGAGGTAGTTAACATCTAGCCACCGTGATGATGATGAGAGAGAGACACGCAAACTCCGAATATACAGCAGCAGGTGTCAGGGTCAGGATCGAACCCACGACTTTCTGCGTACCAGGCGAGGTAGTTAACATCTCCTAGCCACCGTGGCAAACCCCGTGACCGCCCGACTCGGCCCGCGTCACCACCGCCCCGTTAATCTGAATTAGACGTAATTGCAAGAATGACCTCAGTTTAGTTCAACCCTCATCACCTAATGGGGCGACGGCACACATTGGCCGTCGTTCGTCATCCGCTCGCTGTCGGGGACGTTCTAATTAACCGCGTAAGTGCCCTTCAGTTGTTTCGGAACGTAAAACCGCGCCTAATTGTCAGCTGTGGGTATGTTGACTGAGAAGGTGGCACTCTCAATTTGTCCGCCCCCTTGACAAAGCGTTCCCTTCGGAATGTTTCGATACGGCACGCGATGCTCGCTCGTGTTTGGAGTTACGTTGGCGGACAGACGGGGGCAGGGGGGGTGGGGGGAGCAGCGCATGCGTGAGAGAACTTGCGCAGGTTGACACGGACAGAGTTCAAACCGTGACGAAAAGTCAAGTGGCAGCCAAGGGAATGGAATGTGGCCGAAGGGGGGGGGGGCCGTCCGGCGGAGGAGATGGAGCAATTGAAATCAGCTCGCTAAGTTCAGCCGGCGCTGGACGGCTTGCCACATCGCAGAATCGTGGGGAGGCCTTCATCCAGCAGTGGATTGAGCATGGCTGATGATGATGATGGTGGCGCGTCCCATTTAAAACATGTGGCATGTTTTTAGATAGAAAACTGATTTCTTTAGAGCTGCTTTGTGTGTTTGATTTGGTGTCTCTTACCCTGCATCTCCGATTAGCACAGTTGGCTACGCACGGTGCGAAAGAAGTTCAAGAAATATGTAAATATTTGTTACAAAAGAAGTTCAACAAATATTTACATATTTGTAAATATTTGTTGAACTTCTTTTTTTTACAAATATTTACAAATATGTAAATATTTGTTGGATTTTTTTTTTTTTACAAATATTTACAAATATGTTATTATTTGTTGAACTTCTTTTTGACAGCAGACGATGCCTCCTCGCTCATCTGCCCGCCACCCCCCCCCCCCTAGCGTCGTCTGTCGTCTGTCAAGGCAGCCACGCACAGCTGACGACTTAAGCGCCAGTGCCGGCTACGATGGGAACGAAAATGAATGCAAATTTTTTTTGGTTAAGAGATAATTAAAAACAAAAGGCACCGCGTGCAGTAAAGTTTTACACCGCAATGATCATTTCTGAACAAACTCGGTTGGGTGATTTCTCCGCAGAGAGGGAGGGAGCGATACGTGGCTGTGGTTTCACGTTCGCTCACTGTTTGGGTCGGTATTCTTCGCCCATTTTCAGAGGCGGGGGGGGGGGGGTCACTTTTGCCGATAAGGACATCATAAGTGTGAAGGCCGCCACACATTTGAAACCGCTGGGGTTTGGCAACACGATGATGATAATGATGGGGGGTGTTTTATATTTTGTGTATCGTCGGAGGCCGCAGATCAGAGGCCCGCAGTAAAGGCCACCAGGGGCCGCCAGGGCCTTGCGATGAAGAACGGTGCTTTATATGAATGAAACGCTCACGTAGCGCCCATTTGAAAAATGTTCACAGCAGGAAGTCATCGCGGCACACACGTGGGAAATTCCCGACACCCGGCTCGGTTAACGCTGCAACGTCCGGCCAACGTTTGACAACCGAACCGGTCACCCTCCCCCTCACCACCGCTGCAGGCTGCGGTTGTCAAAACAGCTGTGAAAGGGGTCACTTGGGTGAGGTCAGAGGTCAGCACCGCTAAGGCCCGGAGTTGGAATCCGGGCTTCAGTCACCCGTCCGTGATGTAATATGTAGGCATGGGATCTCAAGTGCGACGAGTTGATGGTCTCAGCCGATTACTGCGCAGCAACAACAACAAACACTTTAATTAAATGAAGTTCTTCCCATAGTTTGGCAAAATTTCTGCTCCGTGAGTAAAGAAAAAATCGGATTCTTTGTCACGCGACGAAAGTTACCCTCGGTGGGAAAGTGCTGCCCTTCGCCGAGTGGAGAGGTCACTTGAAGGGGTTTCAGAGGTAGCTCTGCAGTGTCCACTTCCACGGGCTGTTCTCTGGCACCGTGGGTTTTGCTGCTCTGTAACAAAAGCTGATGGATTTTTTTTCCCGGCCCATGACATAACGCGGATGGCGGGATCGTGATAAGAAATTTGAGAAAATATTAAAATGTGAATGTTTACAACTAACAAAAATTATTTTAACAGTTGAAACAGTCAAATAAAGACACCTATTAAATGACGCCCCATTGGCTGGCGCAGTCAACAGAACGCTGAGCCGTCAAGCTGCATTGGCATGTAAATAATTCCCGAACAAATTCGAATTTTAGATTTCGATTTAAAGCTTTCGTGACTGCAGGGATTTATCTTCTGTCTTCCCGACAAACTTGTTCTTCACCTGAGGATGGCTGCTTGCGTTGTGGCCGAAACGTCGTGAGAATTACTTTATTATTTCCATTCTACGTGACTTTACCGAAAGAACCAGGAAAATTAGAATTTGTAACGAGCACAGGTTTCATATTCTTAGGTTTTTTCGGTAAAGTCACGTAGGTAAAACATCAAAATTAATGAAAATAAAATAAAATAAAAACAAAAATCACGACATTTCGGAGGCAACACAAGTCTCCGTCATCACTTGATGCAGCTAATTCGGCTGTGACGGTCCCACCTGATGACGGAGACTTGTGTTGCCTCCGAAACGTCGTGATTTTTGTTTTTATTTTATTTTATTTTCATTAATTTTGATGTTTTACCTACGTGACTTTACCGAAAAAACCTAAGAATATGATTCCTTGCAGTCACGAAAGCTTCAAATCTAGAATGAGCACAGGTTTCATTCCCTCCCAGAGCGAGAGAAAATCACGTGCTGGGTTACTCCAGTGACACCTTCACCCGCAGATTCCCACGCTGCCGTTACAGAAGCAGCAGCAGCAGAAGGAGAAAGTGGAACAGGTCATCGTCGCTGCCCTGGCAGAAGAAACGCAGGTAAGACGCCACCGCTGTCACCACCAAAGACAAAAACACGCATACCCCCCCTCCCCCCCCCCCCCCCGTATGGCCCACACAGACTGCTGGGGCAAGTGCTGTTAGCGAGCAGCACCTATGAAGGCCAGCACGGCACACGAGGGGTTGGGTGGCTGGCACCACACCCGGCCGCCTTTGTCTCCCCAGTGGTGATGTTTACACACCGCACCAGCTACTAAGTTGAGTCCCCGTCAAACCAGGAGGGGATTGCTTCAGATGTTGATGCCAGCCATGGCCGGGAATCTAACCCGGGGTCAGTTGAGGCTCCCTGTTAATCGACTCGGGGGAGCTGCCCTGGGGCAACGGTCGGCTTACTGGACCTGCGATCCGGAGGTGTCGCCCGGCTCGACACGATCTCCCGGTGCCTGCTGGGTGAAACAAAGTAGGACGGGCAACGTTTCTTAAAATCCCCCCAGCAACGGAACTCTGTCCACCCAGCAGCAGCAGCAGCACGAATGGGGTCACCGCCACTACCACCACAGTCAGGTCCCGTGTGGTGGGGGTCAAGTGCGGCCACGCCCACCGGCTGGCTGGCAGAATGCACCGCGTCGCCGTGGGAGAGTAGCACCGAAAACAATCTGTAGAGCTCCGCTGTGGTGGGCAAGGGCCCCTTCCGTCAGCGGTGGCACGAGCGAGCAATTGCCCGGGGCTGCTCTTTTTTTCCTTTCATCGGATGGTGGGCCTGCCGGCTTGGGTACAGGAGCGGGGCGCTGCACTAACCCCGGGTTATTTGCTCTGACTACTTTCGTGCAGATAAAGGCCGACCCGGGCGTCAGGAAAGTCTGCCAGCCGAGCGCCATTGATTTTGCGTCGTTTGAACTCTCGCTGCTTGAGCCGTTTGGTAAGAGGACGTTGCGCGCACTGTCACGCTTCCGATTAGCACCGCTGGCTATGTACGGTGCGAAAGAAGTTCAACACGCGTACATAGTGGAATCGCATCCACGGCAGGTGTCAGAGTGGCAGAACGTAACAATTTTGTTTCATAATCAGCCATGATAAATCTACTGCTGGCTAGATGTCACAGTGGTGAGATGTTAACTACCTTGCCTGGTATACAGGAGGTCGTGGGTTCGATCCCAACCCTGACGCCTGCTGTATATTAACCTTAGAGTATGAATCCTTGCAGTCACGAAAGCTTAAAATCTAGAATCAAATCTAGAATGTATATTTGGAGTTTGCATGTCTCTCTCCCCGTGGTCGCGTGGATTTTTCTCTGAGTCCTCCGTCCTTTCCCTCCGCATTTCGAAAAGTGCGTTTCGAGTATTTGGCTGCTATACATTTCCACGCGATGATAAGCTGTACATTTCCAAGTGGTAAAGCCACTTCGTTGAGCTATCATTCGTGGCCAGGTCGCTTCTGAGAAAGAGCGATATAGCTCAGTGGGCCTTGGCAAAATATAAAATAGTTGAGATTTCGGATGAAGGTTTCAGGATATTGGCCATCACAGCGAAAAAAACAAATCACTGGGTCACTTCACCGCCACGTGGCCACCGTCGGGTCCAACCCAGATTTGAATTCCGCATTCCAGCTCCGACCGCGGCGGAGGGGCGGCCGCCCTCCTCGCAATCTTCGTCATCTTCATCGTCAGCCATGATCTATCCACTGCTGCCTGAAGAAGGCCTCCTACAAATCGCCGCCACCGTGTGTCATGTAACGGTCCACCTACCTGCCTGCAACGCGGGCTGATTTCATTGCTCCATCTCCGCTTTGAACGTCCTATTTGGCGGATTTTCGAATTTCTTCTTGTGAGCATTTAGCACATCCGTGTGTGTGAGCGTGTGTGTAGTGGGGAGCGGTAGTGTAGCGATGAACACGCTGCGCTATGAACCCGATGACCCGGGTTCAATTCCCGCTCACGGCCAACACCAGTGACGATTATCTGAACCGGTCCTAGGCCTCTCCTAGGTCGACTCAGCCTCAAATGAGTACCTGGTGCGGTGTGTAAACATCGCCATTGGGGAGACAAAGGCGGTCGGGCGTGGTGCTGGCCACCCACCCCCTCGTGTACCGTTCCGGCCTTCATAGGTGCTCGCTAACAGCACTTTACCCTCCAGTCTGTTAAGGCTACACGGGGGATCTTTGTCTTTGTAGTGGGGAGCGGTAGTGTAGCGATTATTGTGCTGCACTAGGAACACGGCCACCCGAGTTTGATTTCCATTCATGGCCAACACCAGTGACGATCATCTGAAACAGGTCCTGGGCCTCCCCTAGGTCGACTCAGCCTCAAATGAGTACCTGGTGTGGTGTACAAACATCGCCACTGGGACAATAAAGGCTGCCGGGCATGGCGCTGACCACCCACCCCCTCGTGTGCCAGGGCAGCCTTGCTTCATATGTGCTCGCAAACAGCACTTTCCCTAAAAGTCTGTTAAGGCTATATGGGAAATCTTTGGTATGTTAGACGTGTGTGTGTGTGTGTGTTTGCTGGGCCGCGTGATTATGTTCACGATTGCGTGCGTTGGAGCCCCGCTATGTCACCGCGCATTTTGACACTTCTTTCTTCAGGCAAGGAGAAGGCTGAAGGGAGCCAACAGGCCAGGCCAACGTCCGCCATCTTGCAGGAGGCGCAGGTGCCTGGGGCCAACCACGGTGAGGCCTTGTCACCACATTTATCATCGGCCATGATCAATCCACTGCTGGATGAAGGACTGTTCAAGCCGTCGCCGTCTCTCACAGTCGCACGATATCATATTCAATCCGTCCAGCACCTGCGAACGAGCTGATTTAATCGCTCCATCTCCACGGCGGACACGCTCTCGAGAAATCCTCCCTTCTTTGGCTGCCACTCTATCGCCAGTCTTCACCACCGGCAAATCATCCCTCCTTGCCACGTGTCCCAGTCCAAGTCCGCTTACTTTTCTAACGGCTCGTATGTTGTCTCGTAGCGGTCAGTTTGATGCGTACGTCCTGCGAACCATTGTGTTCCTCTCTTTCTGTCTGTTGGTGTAATTTCAAAGCGTGCACCTCTCGTGTAAATTCCCTCCTTTGCCAACTAAACATTTTTTAATTCATGACTGTGGGAAGCCACCCAGAGTGTCTGGAGAATGCAGAATCTTTGTCCATCTCTCTGTCCATCCGATTCTTAAAATATGTGCTCGTTAAACATAGTGTTTTATTCCTAATATCTGCCTGCAACATGGAGTCGTGATATCTTTTGGAAATACGACCCGATGTGAACCCAATTTTGGTGTGAAGTTGGCAGTTGCTATTCGGGACTCGCCCGAAAAGGAAACCCAAAACACCTTCGCGTCCGAGGCCGTGACATCGTTACGCGTGATGCCATCCCGTCGTGCAGCTTCAAACGTGACGTCATTGTCGCTCATTCAGCGGCAAACGCACGTTGGAACGCGGCCGCATAACGTTCCTTCCTTGTTCCGCCGGTTGTTGCCTTTATTTCTTTACCGATCGTTTTCTCTCGGAAGCGGTCGATCGCTTCATTCGTCGCGTTCATCATTTCACCGAGCGTTTCGCTCGCTCGATTTGACCGGGTTAGCGGTGGCCTCCCCTCGCCCGCCCGCCAGGCGACGGCCCGGCCGCGGGCCTCGCCGCCGCCCCCGCCGCGGTGGCCGCGGGCGACGTGGCTCCCAAGACGACGACGACGACGACGATGATGATGGTCGCCATGTCGGCTGCCGGCACCGGGGCCCGGCCGTGCCCCGAGGAGGTGCCACCCCCGAGCCTCGTGCCCCAACCACCACCACCGCCGCCGCCGCCGCCACCTCTCACTCCCTCGCTCGGTGGGTGGGTGTGGGTGGGTATAGGTGGGTGCATATGGGAGTAGGTGGGTATGGTTGGGCATGTATGGATTGAAGTCAGTGACTGCAACGACGACGTGGCAGTGAAGCGGCCGAGTGATTTGCCTGTCGCGCTGTGACAGCCAACGCAAGGGGAAGCCCTCACGACGTTGAGGGCTTCAGGGCCAAGTTCCGCTACCCCTCCCGTGCGTGAGCCTGAGCGCGTGAGCCCGAGCGCGTGAGCCCGAGCGCGTGAGCCCGAGCGCGTGAGCCCGAGCGCGTGAGCCCGAGCGCGTGAGCCCGAGCGCGTGAGCCCGAGCGCGTGAGCCCGAGCGCGTGAGCCCGAGCGCGTGAGCCCGAGCGCGTGAGCCTGAGTGCGTGAGCATTCGTGCCTGGCCGCTGAATCGCTGCCCCTTGCTGCTCTCTGACAGCTCATTCTGCCTGCTCCACTGCCTTGAAACCCCTGACCTCTGAGTTTGGGTGGATCGGTGGGTATGGGTAGTGGGTGGGTATGGGTGTGGGTGGGTGTGGGTGGGTATGGGTGTGGGTGTGGGTGGGTATGGGTGGCTATGGGTATGGGTGAGTATGGGTGTGGGTGGGTGGCTATGGGTATGGGTGAGTATGTTTGGGTGAGTGGGTGGGTATGGTATGGGTGGGTGGGTGGATGGGTATGAGTGTGAAGGCTGTAACACTAAATTCCCGTACAGATAAACGTATTGATCAACGTGCCGTGCCCTGGCCATAAGCCAAGGGTGGATAGGGATCGCCAACCTTCGCCTCCAAAGTGCGGGGGTTGGTGGACCACACGAATCTGCGGCTCACCACCCACGGAGCTTCGTGGTTGCCACCTCCTGGCCTGCAGCGATACGGCAGCACAGCAAGCGGATTGCACTCCAGCTTGATTGGGAGCTTTCGTGACTGCAGGAATTACTCTTTGGGTTCTTTCGGCAAAGTGACGTAGGAATATTTTTTTTTAAAATAATAGCATACGACGTTTCGATTGCAACACAAGCAATCATCTCCGTGTTGTATCGCATTATATGTGACTAGGTTTGTTTTCTCTTTCATTTGTACCTGATGACGATTGCTTGTGTTGCAATCGAAACGTCGTGTGCTATTATTTAATTTGTTTTTTATTTCTACGTGACTTTATCGAAAGAACCAAAGTGCACTCCACCTGTGCGGGGATTGGCGGTTACCCCCCCACTCCCTCACGCACCTGGGTGTCCTCCGTGTACTCGGGTTTCCACCCACATAATATAGGACTGCAAAGCTTGGGCAATTGTTAGCCCCGGTTCTGGCCACCTTCCCGCTTGTCTGTGGTTTCCCGCGCCTCGTAATCGTTTCAACTTTTCCCGCAATTGCGCTGTTCTCCTCGTGTTTTCATGGCGCGATCGCCACGATCGGGACAATGTTGAATGCAATTGGCGAGGAAGACTAACAGACGAACATCGCGGTCATAAAATCAGAAGCCAATACGTACAATTTAAAAACCCCGTAACGGTGCGACTGCCGCGTCTGCCCGGCAGGGTCGCCGTCGCAGCTGAGCGCCAACGAGGTGGAAGACGACGAGATCGACCGGGAGCTGCGCGAGTTCCTCCAGTCCCCGGGCTCCGACAGTGCCGCGTCGTAGCGGCACCACGCGGGCGGGCGGGTGGGCGTTGTGATGTCGTCCCCCTCCCACCCTTCCCCCCCAACTCTGCTGCCCGTTCGTAAGGACACGCGAGGTCAATGAGGTCACGGGCCGGAGGACGTTGGGTGGAATCGTAGCGAGCGCCCATTCGCGATGGCTGTGTCGAGCGACGCTGATTGGATCGCACTGGGCGATGCTGATTGGATCGTAACGGGCGACGCTGATTGGATCGTAGCGGGCGACGCTGATTGGATCATAACGGGCGACGCTGATTGGATCGTAGCGGGCGACGCTGATTGGATCGTAACGGGCGACGCTGATTGGATCGTAACGGGCGACGCTGATTGGATCGTAACGGGCGACGCTGATTGGATCGTAGCGGGCGACGCTGATTGGATCGTAGCAGGCGACGCTGATTGGATCGTAGCGGGCGACGCTGATTGGATCGTAGCGGGCGACGCTGATTGTATCATAACGGGCAACGCTGATTGGATCGTAACGGGCGACGCTGATTGGATCGTAGCGGGCGACGCTGATTGGATCGTAGCAGGCGACGCTGATTGGATCGTAGCGGGCGACGCTGATTGGATCGTAGCGGGCGACGCTGATTGGATCGTAACGGGCGACGCTGATTGGATCGTAGCAGGCGACGCTGATTGGATCGTAACGGGCGACGCTGATTGGATCGTAACGGGCGACGCTGATTGGATCGTAGCGGGCGACGCTGATTGGATCGTAGCAGGCGACGCTGATTGGATCATAACGGGCGACGCTGATTGGATCGTAACGGGCGACGCTGATTGGATCGTAGCGGGCGACGCTGATTGGATCGTAGCAGGCGACGCTGATTGGATCGTAACGGGCGACGCTGATTGGATCGTAGCAGGCGACGCTGATTGGATCGTAGCGGGCGACGCTGATTGGATCGTAGCGGGCGACGCTGATTGGATCGTAGCAGGCGACGCTGATTGGATCGTAACGGGCGACGCTGATTGGATCGTAACGGGCGACGCTGATTGGATCGTAACGGGCGACACTGATTGGATCATAGCGGGCGACGCTGATTGGATCGTAACGGGCGACGCTAATTGGATCGTAGCGGGCGACGCTGATTGGATCGTAGCGGGCGACGCTGATTGGATCGTAGCGGGCGATGCTGATTGGATCGTAGCGGGCGACGCTGATTGGATCGTAACGGGCGACGCTGATTGGATCGTAACGGGCGACGCTGATTGGATCGTAACGGGCGACGCTGATTGGATCGTAGCGGGCGACGCTGATTGGATCGTAACGGGCGACGCTGATTGGATCGTAACGGGCGACGCTGATTGGATCGTAGCGGGCGACGCTGATTGGATCGTAGCGGGCGACGCTGATTGGATCGTAGCGGGCGACGCTGATTGGATCGTAACGGGCGACGCTGATTGGATCGTAACGGGCGATGCTGATTGGATCGTAGCGGGCGACGCTGATTGGATCGTAACGGGCGACGCTGATTGGATCGTAACGGGCGACGCTGATTGGATCGTAGCGGGCGACGCTGATTGGATAGCAGCGGGCGACGCTGATTGGATCGTAGCGGGCGACGCTGATTGGATCGTAACGGGCGACGCTGATTGGATCGTAACGGGCGACGCTGATTGGATCGTAGCGGGCGACGCTGATTGGATAGCAGCGGGCGACGCTGATTGGATCATAACGGGCGACGCTGATTGGATCGTAGCAGGCGACGCTGATTGGATTGTAACGGGCGACGCTGATTGGATCGTAGCGGGCGACGCTGATTGGATCGTAACGGGCGACACTGATTGGATCGTAACGGGCGACGCTGATTGGATAGCAGCGGGCGACACTGATTGGATCGTAGTGTTGAGCATTAACGGGATCCTAGCACGCGACGCTGATGAGAGGCACTTTCCGTGGCGTCTCAACCAGGCCTGTCCGTCTCAGCGACCCAGCATGCCACGTCCAGTATAACTCGTGCTATGGCTGGGGCTACTCTTCTGCATTCTACCAGCGAGCCGTGAAATATTTCAACACCCGGCACACTGCATCCAGTATACCATCGACCTGGAAGACATCCAGCGAGAAATGTAATTCCCGGCATCGCTTATGACGAGCGAGGGCTGAAGGTTCCGTCTGGGAAATGGAACGCGTCGTGGGACGTGCGGCTGACTCCACTGGTGGCTCAGGGACAACGTGACGGTGGGATGGGGGGGGGGGGGCGCGGTGGAGTTGGGGGGGGACAGTACAGCAAGAAGGTTGTCAACTTCTTCGAATCGCAGGAGTTCGAGTGGTTCGCCTCGTTGCGTGTGTGGGGTTTTTTTTTTCCGGGAACTCTGGTTTCTGCCCACGTGCAGCAAAAAAAGAAAGCTGTACATATCTACCGATTAATTTCTTTATTTTTATCTCAGCATCAGCAAAGAGCCAGACCCTCCTCTGAATGGGTCTTGAGACTCGGCGAGGCTTCCCTGGGTGAATGGCAAATTCTTCTTCTTGTTCCTGCGATTGCTGTGAAGCTTGAGAGTGCACGGGGAAGCGTGGAGGGATGCACGTGTGGACTCGGGCTGGGATGACAGGAAAAGGAGCACTCGAATTAGAAGAACGTAACACAGCAAAACGCTGCAACATCGACTGTTCAGAAAAGTTGGCGCGGCTTGGGCAGGACGCGCCGCTGGACGGGGAAGACGACGGCCGGCGGTGGAGACCAACGGCAGGAGTGGCAGCCGAAGGAGGGCGCACGCACGCGCCCGAGAGCACATCCACCGCGGAGACGGAGCGGTGAAATCCGCCCGTGTGCAGGCGCTAGGTGGATTGCAACGCCACGGGATCGTGAGAGGTGGTGGCGGTGGCGGCAGCGGCGGCAGCGGTGGCGAGGAGGGTGCCTGGCCCTTCCCCCATGGTGGGAGCTGGAAGGCGGAATGAACCCGACGACCACGTGGCAGTGAAGCGGCCGAGTGATTTGCCTGTCGTGCTGTGACAGCCAACGCAGTGAGAAGTCCCCACGGCATTGAGGGCTTCAGGGCCAAGTTCCGCTACCCCTCCCGTGCGCGCGTGCGTGAGCATGAGCGCCGTGAGCCTGCGTGCCGTGAGCCTGAGTGCATGAGCCTGCGTGCGTGCATTCGTGCCTGGCCGCTGAAAATTGCTGCCCCTTGCTGCTCTCTGACAGCTCATTCGGCCTCTGTATTCACTGCCCTGAAACCCCTGACCTTTGATGTTTGACGTTTAGTGTCTGACACGCGCGCACCGTCCACGCCAGGAGCGTGGAACATCGCAGGACCGTGACCAGGGCCGCCCCCCCCCCCCCACAGGTTCCTGGGGGCCCGGGGCAGGATGCCACGTGGGGCGGCCCTAATTCCACAATCAGCAAGCTCACCGCGGGGCCCCTTTTACCCCCCCCCCCCCCGTGTGAGCGGAAACGCTGAGTGCTGTTGGAGGAATGACCCTTTTGCACTTGGTCGTGGGAAACCGAAAGTATTCATTTGTTCCTGTAAGTCTGTTGCAGAATAGATTTGAACAAAAAGTCCGCGCCGAAGCACAGAACACAACAAAGTATCGCGCGACGCAGTGCGGACCGATGCGGCGTGCACACCCCACCGCAGCCTCGAGGGTGCGGACCCCAAACATTTCGCGAACCACCACCACCACTACCACATGCTACGACTAGTTATTTGAAATTGTACATTTTAGTGGTGAGGTTTGTGATTATTTTTCTTTTACGCAGACCTCCTACCCCCCTCCATGTAGCAGCCTCGCGAGGCACCAGGGGTCTGCGGACCACAGATTGGGAACCGCTGCTGTAGAGTGGCGGTTCTCAGCAGTTGTCACAGTGAGGTCCCCGCTACGGCCGCCGGTCCATGACGATGCTCCGGGCGGCCCGCGTGGCTGTGATGCACATTCAGGTTGACCTGGACAATAACGACAGCGTTTATAGCTTTTATTCCAGACATTTATATTTTTCATTAAAATTTTGGGTCAGGTAAACTACCCCAACTCTGAGATCTAAATGCCCCCCCCCCCCCCCCCCAAAAATAAAAAAACCTTACGGCTGCGTAAAAAAAAAATGTTCCAGTAATTGGAAATATTTTATATATTTCTGGCATTTAGAGAGAAGTGAATGCGTTTTGTTACCAGGGGTGGTGGGAGGGGGGGCTGGACTGGTTGGTCCGTGGAAATGTTCACATCGGCTCAGCGGTCCACAGGCCAGCAAAGTTTGCGAAACACCGCTCTGGAGAAGAACAGCCGGCGTGTTCGCTGCAGCCGGCGCGTTCGCCTCGGTGCGGGCGTTTGCCAGTGCACGCTGGTCAGGGTTCGTGCCGTGCGTCGTTCCGCGCGACGTCCGACGTTTCGGCCACCCCGCCTTGCCGGGAGCTTCTCCGGCGTCGCTATCGTTAAGAAGTTACCGGCGGCACGGGGCGAGACCGTCAGCGCAACCCCAGCAACAAGAACAAGAACTCGTATTCTTGGGGGTTGTTTTCGGTAAAGTCACGTAGGTAAAAAATAAAAATTAATAAAAGTAAAATAAAATAAAAATCACGACGTTTTGGAGGCAACACAAGCTTCCGTCTTCAGGTGGAACCGTCACAGCACGATTGCTGTATCAAGTACTTAGGTACAAAATAAAAATTAATAAAAGTAAAATTAAATAAAAATCACGACGTTTCGGAGGCAACACAAGCTTCCGTCTTCAGGTGGAACCGTCACAGCACGATTGCTGTATCAAGTACTTAGGTACAAAATAAAAATTAATAAAAGTAAAATTAAATAAAAATCACGACGTTTTGGAGGCAACACAAGCTTCCGTCTTCAGGTGGAACCGTCACAGCACGATTGCTGTATCAAGTACTTAGGTACAAAATAAAAATTAATAAAAGTAAAATTAAATAAAAATCACGACGTTTCGGAGGCAACACAAGCTTCCGTCTTCAGGTGGAACCGTCACAGCACGATAGCTGTTTCAAGTCTGACTTGATACAGCAATCGTGCTGTGACGGTTCCGAAACGTCGTGATTTTTATTTTATTTTTATTTTACTTTTATTAATTTTAATTAATTTTTTACCTACGTGACTTTACCGAAAAAACCTAAGAGTATGAATCCTTGCAGTCACGAAAGCTTCAAATCTAGAAAAAACAAGAACAGCAACCTCAGGCAGCTCGTGGAGGAGAGACGTTCGTTTTATATGAGGGGGGGGGAGGAAAAAAGACGGTGAGGTTAAAGTTTCGATTTAAAGCTTTCGTGACTGCAGGGATTCATCTTCTCGGTTCTTTCGGTAAAGTCACGTAGAAGGGAAATAATAAAATAATAAAAATCAAACATAATCAAATAATTCTGGCCGAAACGTCGTGAGAATTATTTTATTATGTTTTATATTTTATTATTTCCCTTCTACGTGACTTTACCGACAGAACCAAGAAGAGGTTAAAGTTGCCGAGGAAGTGAAACTAAGATGAGCGCCTTGACGTGATGTCACGTGTCCGTTCACGCTGAGAGTGCCGTACTTTCGTGTTTTGAATGTTTACATGAGGGGGGTGGGGGTGGGTGTACGCGACGAGATGGAAGCCGCGGGTTCAATGCATCCCTCACTTTTTTTACGTGAATTTTACCCCGAAAAACCGTGCTACCCCCACTCTTATCTCTCGCTTTCTTCGGTGCCGCCATCAAACTGTGCTGCCTTTTTTCCCCACGTCGTCGTGAAAATATACGGAGACGTTCTGCGTATATTGTATCGCGGTCGTCCTGTGGATAGACTCGTCCCCGCCATAGGAATGAGGAATGACCTAACATCGCTGGCTCAAGACCTCGGATGGAAATTAAGCACCGTCCAACGTTCACTTGCGTATGGAAACACTGAAACTCGTAAAAAAAAACAATTACGTGAACTTTTGATTTAAAGCTTTCGTGACTGCAGGGATTCATATTCTTGGTTCTTTCGGTAAAGTCACGTAGAAGGGAAACAATAAAATAATACAAATATAAAAACAGGTGATGATGATCATCAGCTGATGATGATTGCTTGTGTTGCAGTCGAAACGTCGTGAGAATTTATATTGTTTTATATTTGTATTATTTTATTATTTCCCTTCTACGTGAAAGAACCAAGAATATAATTACGTGGACGTATAAATATATATGCACAAGCTTACGCACTGGGAATGCGGCCGTAGCCTGGTGGTTGGTGCACGTTGGGCTTGCGATCCACAAGTCGCCGGCTCGGCAATGGGGCACGTTTCTCAAATCCACCGCCGCCACTTCTGCCGACCCTGCGGTGCGAATGGATTCAACGCAAGCCAGTCGATCGCCAGGTCTCAGAGGTCGCAACCGGGTACCCGATACCCGTACCCTACCCGGCTACCCGTACCCGGCCGGGTACGGGTACGGCTACCCGTACCCGTACCCGGCCGGGTACGGGTACGGGTAGCCGTTTGCGACCCTGGGTACGGGTAGGCCGTGAGTCACTGGTGAGTAACCGTTTGTCACTCATTTCGGGTAGGGTACGGGTACGGGTAGGGTACCCATTTGCGACCCTGGTGCGGCCGGGTACGGGTACGGGTAAGGAATCAAAACCCGTTTGCGACCTCTGCCAGGTCTCCGTGTGGTGGGGTAAAGTAGGCGAAATCACACTCGGGAAGGGGCCCTGTAGGGCTTTTTCTTGTGGCGGCCGCTAACGCCAGCAGTGGCGTGGGCAAGAAATTGCAGGGCTGCACCTTTACCCTTTTACATTCTCTGTGAACATGCACACGTGCGAAGATCATGGCAGTGGGATCGAATTGCAGCCTCGCATACGCTTAAGATTAAGCCGCTCGTGGCTTAATTTGTCTTAACAACAACAAAAGTTTGTTTTTGTCTTCGTCCCATGTGCTTATCGGTGTCACGTCTTCGCCGAACTGCCCGTGGAAGCAGATATCACAAAGCCATTCCTGAGTTCCCATGAGCGGAGACGCTGGACTCACTCCCGCGTGCTCTGCCATGCAGATAAGTTGAGTGCATTGCAGTCAAACTGAAAGTTTCGATTGTTGAATTGTTTTGCTGATGCCAAATTACTTAAAAATCAAATGTGATGATGCGTGCATAGTCAGTCATCAGTGACTGGGCTGAGACCATCAATTAGCTGCACTGTAGACCCCGGTTTAACCAAGCAGATCGCAATAGGAAGGTTGCGAGTTCAAATCCTGGTTTGGGTGGGGTTGACTCAGCCCAATAAAGTGAGAACCACTTTGCGGGGAAAGTTAACAGCGGTTTTACTAGAGAGAGACTCGCCCCCCCCCCCATTCCATAGCAATGTGGAATTTCCACCACTGGCTCAGGGCTGGAAACAAGAGATGAGTATTGCCCCAATACTCATTTGAGCAGAAAAGCACTTTTGACTGGTCGACTTTGGGTGGCCAAATACCCGGATTCGAACCTAGGTTCTCGGCGATGTAGGCTCGGCGTCTTTGACCTGAGCCACTCGCCCACTCGGGTTACTGTGTTGTTGATGAGCATGTGACTTACAACGTGAAAACATGAATACGGGCTTTCTGAATAACCATAACTTGATGGTAAATTCTACTGCTTAAGGTCACGAGTAAATAGGTGGTCATGACACGCAGGGAAGGTTGGGTAACAGGGCTGCCCAGAGGTTTCTGAAGGCCCTAGGACAGGATGCCACGTGGTTCCCCTCTTGTTCCTGGAGGCCTGGGACAGGATCCCACGTGGTGTCCCCCTTGTTCCTGGAGGCCTGTGACAGGGTGCCACGTGGTGGCCCTCTTGTTCCTGTAGGCCTGGGACAGGGTGCCACGTGGTGGCCCTCTTGTTCCTGTAGGCCTGGGACAGGGTGTCACGTGGTGGCCATCTTGTTCCTGAAGGCCTGGGACAGGATGCCACGTGGGGGGCCCTCTTGTTCCTGGAGGCCTGGGACAGGATGCCACGTGGTGTCCCCCTTGTTCCTGTAGGCCTGGGACAGGGTGCCACGTGGTGGCCATCTTGTTCCTGAAGGCCTGGGACAGTATGCCACGTGGTGGCCCCTTTGTTTCTGGAGACCTGAGACAGGGTGCCACGTGGTGGCCCTCTTGTTCCACCATTCACAGGCCCCGTTGTGAGGCCCTCATTTGTGTGATGTCCCTGGGAAAATTTGCGCCTCCCCCCCCTCTCCTCTGGGCAGCCCTAAGTTGGTGGACCGCAAAGAGATGGACCCATTATGTCTCTTGGACGCTCAGCTGCATGACAAAGAGGTGGTTGCTTGCAGAAGGCAGTACAGCAAGTAGGCTACTGAGAGTCCACCTGCGAGGCAGAATTTGAGTTTTCTTCCCCTTGAATGCGCTCGGTTGTCTTTTTTTTACTAGCACTACGGTTTCCTGGAACGAGGAAGAGAAATCATGCCCGGGGCACCAATTCTGTGCCGCTTTCCGTCAAAGTGTTCAGTATCATCAGTACGGAAGCTGACGGGGCACTGTCCGGCCAAAAACGAGTTTGCATAGTTTTGCCAAATGTCCTCTCAGCGCGTGTGTTGCGTCTGCAGGCTCTGTGAGATAGTGCTCCGAACAGCGTGGCCGGTTTTTCTCCAGAGCCAGCCCCAAACGGCGACTCAACTTGGCACCGAAGTTTCGTTCGTAACGGAGCGTCGTTGAAGAGCGTTTATCGTGACCCCCCCACCCATCCCCCGTGTTGCAGATGGACAGAGCTGACACATACACGCGTCCAACCTCGGTTTGGAAACATCCCAGTGTAGCAGGGCCCTCCTGTAAACAAAGAGTCTTGAGGCTCACCCGTATAAGCACTCGCTACGATGGTCGTGTATTTATAAGTGGATGTACATATATTTTTAATTTATTTACGATGCTTTTCTTTTTTGTACAAGCCTTCATATTTCAGAAGAAAAAAAATCCGAGCCAATTATTTTTTCATACTCTACATTTAGTAACATATCATGTATTAAATAAAAACTTGAATCGTGCTTTTTGCCATCCTTGCATTGTTACATCTCTCCGCGGGTACTAACGTTGCGCGAAGTCAACTCCAGTTTGCACCGATTTCAAGTTTCAAGTTTCATTTATTAGGTATAGCCCTGTGAGCCATTCGGCTCTTGAATCGGGTGCAACCGCAACAAACAAAAAAACAAAAACATGAACAAGAAAACATCTTAAAGTGACTGTGCAAACAGAAAATCCAAGAAAAGACAGCAAAATATTGCAGAAAAAGCACCGTACATCAACACTGTGTGCAAAAATCCCAGTGGGATGCAAGTCAAAGAACAACAACCACAAGACAACTTAGATTAAGGCCATCAGTCTAACTCTGTACTACAACAAACAAACATGGCCAACTTAACACGTAGGCTTTCGCGACCAATATTATTCATAATCAACGTTTTTGGGTTTAGATCGCGTTATTTATAAATGTGTCGTAACCCTCCACCACCCGACACGGCCAATCAGTAAAAAAGTGTCACGTTGACAAAAGACAAATAGTTCACTGCTTTAGCCCACCGGTGTGTTGAAGCGTGAAACCACGATGATGCTGGATGCAATTACCAGCGAAACGTCGTACTACTCAAATTGTAAATGTTGTGGTTTCACGCTTCAACACACCGGTGGGCTAAAGCAGTGAACTATTTGTCTTTTGTCAACGTGACACTTTTTTACTGATTGGCCGTGTCGGGCGGTGGAGGGTTACGACACATTTATAAATAACGCGATCTAAACCCAAAAACGTTGATTATAAACATGGCCAAACCGAAAAACTTTTCAAAAATCACCAAAATAAAGAACGGACGGTGACGTGGCCCCAGCGGCAGCATGCTCGCCGCGGTGGCAAATGTGTTAACTACCTCGCCCGGTTTACAGGAGATCATTGGTTCAACCCGACCCCGATGCCTGTATAGTTGAGAGTTTGCGTGACCGCGTGGATTTTTGCACGGGTATTCCGGTTTTCCCCTCCACATTTAGTATCAACATCACGCGTTTAGAGTATTTGGCTGCTGTACATTTCCACGTGGCAAGCCACTTGGTTGAGCTACGATTTCTGGCCAGGTTGCATTATCTGGTAAAAACATTTTTTTGTTTTTTCACCGTTCGAATCCAGCTGCCACCCCTGTTTAATACCACGGTGGGCGTATTAACCATGAAATACCACTACGACACGCCGCCGTCTGCTTCACGGTGGATGTTACAGATCCCGTGACGTCATTCGCAAGGGTAGGCCACTGTGTGTACCGGCATCATGGTCCAAATTTGTCAAAATGTGAAAAACGACACCGCAAACTACTCGGTTGAAATCTCCATGATAACAATCATCGACTCAAACCACCCCGTCCCCCCCCCCACCATCCTGGCCCACCGACTGCGAAAACTTTACTTTACAGAACCCTCTGGAAAAAATATTCACGAACAAAAATTGTGAAGCGTAATAATAACCCTGACCGCCTTTCCCTCCCCGTATAAATAATCCCGCAGCGATGCATTTGCCTCCATGTAATATTCAGTCGCCCCCCACGTGAGCGGCTGCCGAGTGCCCAGCATGCATCTGTCGGGTTGAGTTCTCGCCCCCCCCCGCACGCTCTACGGAGGTTGACAGAAAGCAAAAGTGAAAGAAGGAGGCCGCGGAGATGAATCATTAATTGGCGTCACCGTTGCCCTCGCGTGCGACGCAGACGCATCGTGCAACCCTCTGCGCGAGTCGCGACCTCCTTAAACGTTGAGTTTTATAAGGGCACCACGGGGTGACCAGCCCCTCCCCACCCAGCCCCACTCCTCCCACCCCCCACCCAGCCCACCCTCCCCACCCAGCCCCTCCCCACTCTCCCCACCCAGCCCCTCTCCACGCAGCCCCTCCCCACCCTCCCCACCCAGCCCCACCCTCCCAGCCCCACCCTCCCAGCCCCACCCTCCCCACCCAGCCCCTCCCCACCCTCCCCTTCCCACCCAGCCCCACCCTCCCCACCCAGCCCCTCCCTGCACGACGGACACAATAATCCCCTGTGGGCTGGTGTAACCAGGAGGTTCCTAGCAGTATAAGGCGCGCGGTGGCTCAAGGACACCCACAAGTCCTCCCCGAGACGTGGTAACGTCGGAAACGTCGGACTTCGAGACCGGGAGGAGCAGCAGCAGCAGCAGCCTGCCGACCGCCTGGGGTGACTCAGCCGTATCCACCGGGCCGCGGGCGATCCACTTCGAGACCCCAACATCTCGAAGTTTGGATCGCCGCCACACACACACACACCACAAAAAGCAAAAGAGAAGCCGATCCCGGCACTGACAGCCGATGCCACTTCCACTTGGGACCGCGTGGCAACCTCCACGCCCAAAGATCTGCGGACCCAGAATTGGACTCCTCGGCCACCTCAAGAGACAACCAGCAAACCTGACGGGCGTCAATCCTCGAACCCCGAGGGACTGCCGATGACGATGGCGACGAAGACGATGATGACGACGACGATGATGACGACGATGACAACGGCGACACCGACGACGAGGTGCCCTCTCTTTCCGGCCACTCATTCCTCGGCCCTTGCACCGCCCCTGCCGTCTAAATCACTCCGCTGTTGTTACCGCTTTTTTAAACTTTGTTATAGAGAGGCGCCTGTAACAAATTTTGAATATGACGTAAGAATAAAAATGATCAATTCGCGGCTGGGTGCAAAGGCTCCCATGAAAGTCCAGTCGTTGTAAACCGCTCGGCCACCCGGCCACCGCTACGCATTTGTTACAACTGCAGCGGACGACTGGTTCATCATCGTCGTCGCCGTTATCATCGTGCGACGTAGCCGTTCAGCGAGCGCCTGCAGAAAATATACTTTAGTTCTACTGGTAGGAACCACCTGGTTACACCAGCCCACAGGGAATTATTGTGTCCGTCCGTCGTGCATCCAAAAATGGGTGGGGTGGGGCTGGGTGGAGAGGGGAGGGTGGGGAGGGGCTGGGTGGGGAGGGTGGGGCTGGGTGGGGGGTGGGAGGGGTGGGGCTGGGTGGGGAGGGGCTGGTCACCCCGTGGTGCCCTTATAAATCTCAACGTTTAATCTACTCACGCCGGCTTGTGCCCGCCCTCACAGTCGGCCATATTTGCGGAATACACCACGCCGCCGTTGACCCTGGCCATTGACCGAGCAACCCAACGTTCCTACCAGCTCCCTCCGCAGGAATGTGTTTTATGGGGGGGGGGGAATTATAGAACAAAAAAAAGTACGTGTGTACGTAGCCAACCGTGCTCATCGGAGGTGCGGGACTGAAATTACGATGATGACGATGGGCGATGATAATGGGCAGAGCGGCGTCCCAATGAAGGGACGTGTGGCTCGTGCCACGACCGCCGCTGGGAGACGGAGCGACGACATTCATTGGCTCACGTGCGGCTGCGAGACGGATCGTCGCATCGCGAGACGACGGCTCGGGGAGGCCTCCATCCAGCAGTGGATTGATTGTGTCTGCTGCTGACGATGCTGCTGACGATGACGATGATGACGAATCAATGACACGTGCGCCAAGGGGGAAACGCGGCTTCGGAGACCCGCGTCGTGAGTGCCAACGTCACGCGCTCTGGCGCGAGAGAGCGATGGAAACGCGAATGAAATTTGACTTTTGAGATTCAAAAACGGTGGAGGGGGGGGGGGACATCTTGTTTGGGGTCAAAATAAAGAAAAATAAATTCACGCGTGAGACCGTAGCCTGCAGAGTGCACGACTGAAGTGGAAAATGTGACACCTTGTTTTTAACACAACGACGGGAACTTATTTAAAGGCTGCCTCCGGACTCAGTTGAGTTGACGGTTGACATTCGGGTGTCACGTGGAGTCAGAAGGAAGCGCATTTTAAAGGGCACCAATCGAAACAACGAGCATTGAGTCCGCCCGATGAGATGCGGCGTCTTTGTGAGCATACACGGACACTGGCTTCCACCTCGCTCTCAGAAAGCTCACTTAAATTTTTTTTTACTAAATTAAATTTTTAAAAAAATCAACGTTCCAGGCGCAGCCCCGCAATTTCTCGCTCACGCCACCGCTGACGGAAGCGGACTCCAATGCAGGGAGCTCTAGAGGGTCAAGTCACATTAATTAGGGTTCTTTCGGTAAAGTCACGTAGATATAAAAATTTAAATAAATAAAAAATATCATAAATATTAAATAACCTTTATTATATCTTTTTTTCCAGGGCATTTTGGTGATCACCTGGAATTCGGCCGACCTCATCGGGGCTCAGAAGCTAAGTGAAGTTGACCCTGCGTTGTGTTTGGATGGGGCTTTGAGAAATGTGACGTCACATCAAAATGCGCAACTTTAAATAAATATAGACAACACGTTCTACTTAATTAAATATACTTTTTAAAAAATGTTTTCTCCTACAACATCAGAGTGCAGCGCCACATTAAATACGCACTACAATGACAATCATGTTTTATTTGGGGGGGGGGACAGAGCTTTGTGACGTCATATTTGAGGGGGGGTCTGACTTTTTGTGACGCCGTGTGACGAAGGGGGGGGGGGTCAAAAATCGTCCAAAATCGCGTGACGTCATTTATGGACGGCCCCCTACTCAGAACTCAACACACGCGTCAAGAGTAGCTAAAGCGTGGCCTTAAAACAAATGTTGAAATACAATTCGGCAACGTTCCGGCTAATGTCCCTCCTTCAAACGCAACTCCTGTCCACTCCACCTCCCTGGCAACTCTACGCATGTGCTTTGAAGAAGAAGCATTGCCCGAAACGTCGCCTGTTATTACATCCTCTTCTTTGTTTGACTGTGAAGGCCACGGGACGTGTTCGGTTTGTTTTGCTACGCGTGCTCGTGCACCAAATGTCGTGGCATCAGCTAGCGGACAGCGGTGGCAACAAGAAAAAGTTTTATAGCTCAAAAATTAGCGCAGCCGGTGAAAAGCTAAAACCGCCCGACTCATTCGGAGTGAGACCTCTGCTGTTCAAACCGGAGCCGGTTACCCCCCCCCCTCTCTTCCTCCTCCCACTCCGCACCGGGTACTCATTTGAGGCCGAGTCGACCTAGGGGAGGCCCAGATAATAGTCGCCGGTGTTAGCCGTGAGCGGGAATCAAACTCGGGCCACCAGGTTCGTTACGCAGCGCGCTAACCGCTCCACTACCGCTCCCCACTCCCCCACACAAAGACAAAGATCCCCGTGTAGCCTTCACAGACTGTAGGGGCAAGTGCTGTTCGCGAGCATCTGTAAAGGCCGGCACGGCACACGAGGAGGTGGGTGACCAGCACCACGCCCGGCCGCCTTTGTCTCCCCAGTGAAGACTTTAACACACCGCAACCAGGTACTCATTTGAGACGGAGTCGACCTAGGGGAGGCTCAGGACCGGTTCGGATAATCGTCGCCGGTGTTGTTAGCCCTGAGCTGGAATCGAACTCGGGTGGCCAGGTCCGGTGCCCTTAACAGCGCTAACCGCTCCCCCACCGCTCCCCCCCACGCCGCCCCCACAATGACGTCACCGCCACTTCAGCGTCACATTTCGTAGCCCGCGTACGCAGCCTCCGCCGTCAGCGCGCGGGCTCCTTGCCCATTCGGGGGCGCGGGGCGGGGGGGGGTAGCGCGCGCAACGCGATGCGATTGGTCGAGGCGTGCGCGGGGCGGGGGGGTGCGGGGCGGGGGGGCGCACGCAACGCGACGCGATTGGTCGAGGCGTGCGGGGGGGCGTGTCTATCCGCGCGAGGGTTTTGTAACGCGCGAGGCGGCCGCTTCTCGGTGTTGGTGGCCGAGGCGCAGAGTTAGTGGCGTTGGTTGTGAGGAGATTGACGTGCCGAGGGATTTTATCGGTGACTTTGAGCGTCCACAACCAAAATAAACGACGAGGAGGAGCACTTCGGAGGCGAGATAAAAAGTTGAGGCGGTCGACGCTGACGGAAGAGAAGTGCGAAAGGCGAGTTTGAGTGCTGCGCTAAACTCCGTTGGCTTTGCGTGCCCTAGGCGAGGCCTCTAGTAGGCCCCTGGTTGTGTTGTGGCGTTGACACCCCTTCGTTGCCGACGTTTAGGCGAACGTTCTTATCGCGATAAATGTAAACATGTATTTGTTGCACGTCGGTGTCAAACCTTTGCGAGTCGAAAGGCTGGCGGGGGGGGTGATTTATGTTAAGTTGCGGTAGTTGTGTGCTGTCGCTGATTGGATTATACCGTACGGATATGCGGTTTATAGCGCACGAGTCGTAGTAAGTTATACGGTAATGTTTACCACACGTTTACTTATCAACAACATTATTGGGGTTGTTTCAGTTTGAGTATACAACGGTGTTGTGTATAACCACTTTGTATGCGTTGTGTGAAAAATGCACGTAAACCACGTTGTCACGTACGTGTACTGCATTACTACTTCCCGTATTCTATCCTGGATTGTAAAAGGAACTATTCCCCCAGCGTTTTAAAACCCATAGTTCTCAACTCATAGGGAAATTGAGTTTTCAGGTCCATACGGCGTACAGCCGTTTCAATACGGGCAAAAAAATGTGTCTTATTTGTGTTTACTGCCTTGTGATGGGACTCTATAGGATGAACTTTGAGATTGATAAGGGCACGGGGTGACCACTAATGTACGAATTGGTATGTAATTAGGTAGGGCACGGATAGTGTAGTGTATAGCAGTGTATAGTAATGTATAGTGTAGTGTATAGCAGTGTATAGTAATGTATAGTGTGGTGTATAGTAATGTATAGTGTGGTGTATAGTGTAGTGCAATGTGTAGTGTATAGAGGTGTATAGTGTTGTGTATAGGATGAACATATTGTTAGGTTTTTTCGGTAAAGTCACGTGACTTTACCGAAAAAACCTAAGAATATGAATCCTTGCAGTCACGAAAGCTTCAAATATAGGATGAACGTTGAGATTGATAAGGGCACGGGGTGACCAATACGGTCTGAGTTCTGTAATAAGTTACAAGTTGGGCTGGTGCGCCTTACAATCCGGTACGAGATGTGTGTGTTGTGTGTCATGCCTCTATCATCCTGGTCTCGTCGCCTTCGGGAGAAAGTGAGATTTGTGGTTAAAAAAATCACACGCGAAAATGTTGCGTGTTTACTTTCCAACACACCGGTGTGCTGAAGCAGTAACTAATTAGCATGTTTTGTTTACGTGACAAGCCGTACTAGTTAAATGTGGCGGGTGGTGGCGGGTCCAACGACACATTTACGCGATAGAACCCCCAAAACAAACTCGATTTGTGGATGACATTGGTCGCGAAAACCTACGTGCTGTACTGAAACTAGAGTAACAGTGGAATGTAACAATGTTGTCAAACGGCTCGTGCAGCACTGGCCTTGAAATCAAAAAGTCGTCAATTCGGGTTCCCCATTACGCAAGTTAAAGCAAATGGTGCAATTTCGTGAATCCCACATCCCGCCCAGGATCTGTCCACCCGGCTATGCAAATGGACACACACCGCTCTGCAGATCGTCGGCAGGTGGTGCGTGTGATGAGGGTTAACGTGTGGGTACTTTCATCGCTTCGAAGACGTGTGGCCAACGTTGAAGAGTAGGCCCTTCTGGAGAGGAAGGGGGGGGCTCTCTTAACCCGTGGTACGCGTCCACGACCCCTCTCATCAAGAGTGAAGTGACAGCCGAAGCGAATGCCATAAACGTGCAATCGGTTTGCTGCGTCGGGCGTGTCCATTGCAGGAGGAGGATTGCGTTACGGGGCCATCCATTTAGTAGGTACGCAACAAATCTGTCAACTTGAGCCCCCCCCCTCCCTGTACGCACGCGGACTTTTTATACCCCCCCCCCACCTTCGTACGTACGATTGACACCTCCACCCCCAATCCTATAGAACGGCCGATATTGAATCCACGCACAAACGATTAATAATATTAACGTGTTTAAGCAAACAGTCCATCGCCGGACAATCAAACTAATTTGAAGGACAATGTAGACAAATTATTATGGAGGCTTCACTGCCCCGCCCCCCCCCCCCGTTTCCTATGCGTACATTGTCAGTAGACCCCCCCCCATCCCATGCGCACGCGTACGCATTTGGGTTAATCCCCCCTCCATGCGTACGTACTAAATGGATGGCCACTATGATGTTTGACCACCCGTCATATGATCGTGTTGCCGTCTTTAAAAAATCTACTTGCTGTGCTTCCTGCAATGAATGCCACAGAATGCCCCTACTACGCACGTAGTGGGGGAGAGAGAGGGGGGGGGTAATGCGTCCAACGGCGTCTCCCGTCTTGTCGTGATCCACCAACCGTTTAAGTTTTTTTTTATTTGCCTCGCTTTGACTGGACAAATCACCCCGAATTGCGTCCGATCTCGAGCCATCTCTGACGCTAAGCAGGGTTGAGTGTGGACAGTGCTTGGATGGGCGACTCGCCGAAATTGTTGTGGGGCAACGCAGTCAAATCCGTTGTACTGTACGATGCTACAACGTCTATTCACACCCCCCCCCCCCCGCGAGCATTCCGTACCCGTACTGCCCAGCATCAATCGTAGTCGAATCGAGCAGTGGATTGACAACAGAAGGCTGAGATTGTGTAATGTTTATCATCATTGGCAGTGTCCCCGCGCAAACTGCGCAGTTTAAAAAGGGAGCCGGGGCTACGACGAGATGGTTAACCCAAAGTGTGACGCTTCACAGGGAATGTCTTGAGCGAGGTGGCTCAGTGGGAGAGAGAGAGAGAGGGCGCTGCTCGCAATGAGAAGGTTGCGAGTTAAAACTCTGGTCGACTTGGCTCATCAACTCTCCAGGGCTGATAAAATGAGTAACGCCAACAGTGGTTGTCCTATGGACACCCCCCTCCCCCCGCCATAGGAATGTGGAATTTCCACCACTGCATCAGGGGCTTTTGACACGAGTTGAGCACCGCCTCGATGCTGCAGTATGTCACGTGACTTTCAGCAAAGCGATGCCTTAATCGAATACAGGTAATCCCCGACTTACGATGGAGATGCGTTACGACGACCCCATCGTAAGTCGAAAATACCGTAAGTCGAAGATGGCCTCGCCTGCCCAGGAGTCTTAAAGAATGGTGATAATTTAGCAAAACAGAACAATTTACAGTACCGTACTGTATAAACTATATACTGTATGTATTTATTAATTACAATACTGTATTGCACAGTAAAATGTAAAGTAAAAAAAACAAGGTAAATTCTTAGCCTACCTATATGAACTGCAATTTCATAGAAAGTATTTTCAGGAAACAATCCTATCTGCTATAAAAACTTTTAACATGCATTGAACGTATCGTATCGTGGTAACCCTAAAATGAAATCGCTAAAGCTACGTATCATACATGCATTGGACGTATCGTAACGTATCATATTGTACTGTACTCACGTAGATTCTGAAACACAAAAACACAGAAAAAAATACACGCGCTAACACCGTGACCACTTAACTCCGTCGACCGCTGGTGAGAGTGAGAGGCATCACCACACAAGGGGGGAGATGCGTTCAGTACATCCCGGCAGCGTCGCAACGTACAGTATCGTACCTCGTACGCTGCTGCGTTTGCCTGCCGCGCGAAATGTAAAATATTTAACAATTTTGTCATATCGCTATCGCCATCGTAAGATCGAAATATCGTAAGTCGGGGACTACCTGTATATAGGATTCAGTTCAAACTCGTTATGTTCGTGCGAGCCTTACGTGTGCGCACGCATACAGAGTTCCCCCCGCTTAAAATGTGCAGCTACCACGTTGACAATGTCGATGGAAAGTTATAATACCAAGTGTTGTGTCTTCCAAATTCACCCTCGTTGAGAAACGCACGCTCCCAACTATGCTCCAACGTCTATGCTCCCTACAGTCACCAGTGTGGTGAAGTATGGTCAAAAATAACTTCACTTGATACAGTAAATTTGGCTGTGACGGTCCCACCTGAAGACGGAGACTTGTGTTGCCTCCGAAACGTCGTGATTTAATTGAGTTATTTTCATTTATTTTACTTTATTAATTTTTACCTACGTGACTTTACCGAAAAAACCTAAGAGTAAAAATAACTCTGACCTGTGTGTGGAAACTCTCGCCCAGCGGGAGCTTGACAAAGGAGCTGTTTGCATGCACAGATATGCCAGGTGACACTATACATATTTTTGTGCCTACCATCTCCTTAGCATGCTCTGAATAAGGTCTGTTTGTCTGAAACACCGACACGGCCAAACAGTAAAAAAATGTGTCACGTTTACAAAGACAAATAGTTCACTACTTTAGCCCACCTGTGTGTTGAAAAGTGAATCAACATCATTTAAAATTTTGAGTATGACGTTTCGCTGGTAATTACATCCAGCATCATCGGGCAATTTGTCAGAATGGTTCTGTCGTACTAAATTATTTTTTTAAGTTATGTTGATTCACTCTTCAACACACTGTTTGGCTGTGTTGGGTGGTGGAGGGTTACGACACATTTATACAAATAACGCGATCTAACCCAAAAAATCTTTATTATGAATAATATTGGGCGCGAAAGCCTACGTGTTAAACTTATTATATCATGTATAACTCTATAATGCAATGTTGGAGATGGTGGTAACCAATGCTCGGTCTGTATGTTTAATTGCTCTCAAGACAAGCTGCCAACACAACATTGGAACGTTTCACGTTAAACCAGTTTAGGGTCGAGTCCTGGGGCTTTGGGTCCTGTCTTAATCTATTTCCTTGACTGAGAGCATACTTCTTCCATCCAGGTCGAGTCCATATAGCCACAGGATAATTCCCGCTGCAAAGTTGTTATATCATTGTAATTATTGAGATGTATAACTGCATTGATAGAGTATTGATCAGCATATGGTGGATTGAAGTTTGGGTAATCCCCCAAGGCGTTTTAGTCGGTGTGGAAGAGGAGGCTAATATACCCTCTTGAAGGGCTCTCCAGAGCTCCCACTAGTGGAGGCTCTTCCTATGGTGGTAGTGGCATGAGAAATGCATTTCAGGGCTGCACATTTACCTGTGTGTGTGGTATGGACATATTAACTGCATGTATGCCCTCTGCTATAAGGTGGCTGTGAAGTTTTCGTGACTGCAGGGATCCATATGCTTTGGTTTTTTCGGTAAAGTCACGTAGATATAAAACAATAAATTAACTACACTATGGGAACCTCATTTGCTTGTAAAAATATGATAATTGGTTTTTTACCCTTCTATCTGGCAACAAAACTGACACCTTTTTACAAGGAGTCATGTTTGCATAGACCGCAATACCTGCAGTCATAATACAAACAAAAAACATAACTCTGACAGTGCACATTATCAGAGTTATGTTTTTTTATTATGACTGCAGGTATTGCGGTCTATGCAAACATGACACCTTGTAAAAAGGTGTCAGTTTTGTTGCCAGATAGAAGGGTAAAAAAACAATTAATAAATTAAATTAAATCACGACGTTTCGGGTGCAACACAAGCGTCCGTCATCAGGTGGGACAACCACATCAAGAAACTTGTATAAGGTGGCTGTTAACGAGGCCGTGACGTTGGTTCACAAGAGTGGGTCACTTGTTTGCCGGCGGTACATTTGTGTGCCCCCTTCTCACTTTCATACGTGCCTCCTCTTCGTGTCGTGAGTTGCATTTCTGCCGAGTCTTGGAGTGGTGACGCAGTCGTTGACTCACAGCAAAATGAACCTGGCTACCCGAGTGTGGTTCCTGGTCACGGCTAACATCAGTGGCGAGTGATATAGCCCGACCCTGACACCCCTGTATGTTTGTAGTTTGCATGTTCTCCCTCCCCATGGTCGTGCGGATTTTTCTCCGGGTCCCCGTTTTTTCCCCCCTCATTTAGAATCAATGTACTTTTAGAGTATTTCCCTGCAATACATTGCTACGTGATAAGCCGATTCGTTGCGCTGAAATCGAGCGATACAGCTCGGTGAGCCTTACCTGGTCAAATAAAATTAGTTTTATAGTTTTAATAGTAGTTTATATATAAACGAGTTCTGGCCCCCACCCAACTTCACCAATCTGCATTGACCAATGTGGTGAAGTATGGTCAAAGAACCCCCATGACGGACTGTAAAAATATATATATATTGCAACTCCTTTACATCTATTTAGTAATAACTCCACCTTTATTTGTGTCTCCACATAAATTATGTATGGAAAGTTTATACAAACCGCTCGCCGCGCGGCCAGCTGTAGGAAGTCCATCTGATTATCAGCAGAAGGCTGTGTGTGCATCAGCTGATGGGATGTGTCAAAAACAACTTTTTTTTTACTATGACATTTCGCAGCAGTGACGCTTAACGATTACTTTGCTTAATCATTTACGTTACTCGTTTAAAACCAGTGCCTTATCGCACTCGAACACGTGTCCTGTGCTTTGTGTGTCTGTTGAATCTTTAAAGGGCAGGGCTGGAGTTTTCCCCCCATTAAGTAACTGTTGGTGTGGAACCACGTGTTTCTAGATTGCGTTTAGAATGTATAATCCCATCCTCTTCCAGATTATCACGTTTCGATCGCACAGACACGCTGCTGTTGTCAAGGCCGGTGGGTGTTCGTAAAAAAAAATGTTTTTTGAGCAACTGGCCAAAAAATGGCTTATTTGTACTGCAAAGGGTGGCAGCTGCTAACAATGTGTTTCCTAAAGCTCCTTATTTCTAGATCACAAATATACGTGATAGCAAGGTCAGGGTTGTAGTTCTTTTTCGTAGAATTTTTTCTGTGAATGTAAAGGTGCTGTGAATTTGTTTTATAGTAGAAAACTAGCAGCAAGTTCCCGGCTTTGCCCGGGGGAAACATATAATTCAAAACTTGTCTTCTCTTAAAAACATAACATATACATACACAAAGACTAAGCTATTGTGAAAGCCCGGCATTCCGCTTGTCAGTCCATTTGTCCGTCTACAGTAGTATCTACCGACTCTACAGTAGTATCTATTGACTCTATAGTAGTATCTACTGACTATACAGTAGTATCTATTGACTGTAGTAGTATCTACTGACTCTATAGTAGTAACTACTGACTATAGTAGTAACTACCGACTCTACAGTAGTATCTACCGACTCTACAGTAGTATCTATTGACTGTAGTAGTATCTACTGACTCTATAGTAGTAACTACCGACTCTACAGTAGTATCTACTGACTATACAGTAGTAACTACTGACTCTACAGTAGTATCTACCGACTCTACAGTAGTATCTATTGACTGTAGTAGTATCTACTGACTCTACAGTAGTAACTACCGACTCTACAGTAGTATCTACTGACTATACAGTAGTAACTACTGACTCTACAGTAGTATCTACTGACTCTATAGTAGTATCTACTGACTCTATAGTAGTATCTACTGACTACAGTAGTATCTACTGACTACAGTAGTATCTACTGACTACAGTAGATACTACTGACTATACAGTAGTATCTACTGACTATACAGTAGTATCTACTGACTATACAGTAGTAACTACTGACTCTACAGTAGTATCTACTGACTCTATAGTAGTATCTACTGACTACAGTAGTATCTACTGACTCTACAGTAGTATCTACTGACTCTACAGTAGTATCTACTGACTCTATAGTAGTATCTACTGACTCTACAGTAGTATCTACTGACTACAGTAGTATCTACTGACTCTACAGTAGTATCTACTGACTACAGTAGTATCTACTGACTCTACAGTAGTATCTACTGACTCTACAGTAGTATCTACTGACTACAGTAGTATCTACTGACTCTACAGTAGTATCTACTGACTACAGTAGTATCTACTGACTACAGTAGTATCTACTGACTCTACAGTAGTATCTACTGACTACAGTAGTATCTACTGACTACAGTAGTATCTACTGACTCTACAGTAGTATCTACTGACTCTACAGTAGTATCTACTGACTACAGTAGTATCTACTGACTCTACAGTAGTATCTACTGACTCTACAGTAGTATCTACTGACTACAGTAGTATCTACCGACTCTACAGTAGTATCTACTGACTCTACAGTAGTATCTACTGACTACAGTAGTATCTACTGACTACAGTAGTATCTACCGACTCTACAGTAGTATCTACTGACTCTACAGTAGTATCTACTGACTACAGTAGTATCTACTGACTCTACAGTAGTATCTATTGACTACAGTAGTATCTACCGACTCTACAGTAGTATCTACTGACTCTACAGTAGTATCTACTGAGTCTACAGTAGTATCTACCGACTCTACAGTAGTATCTACCAGAGGTGGGACAAAGTCATTGTTATGCAAGTCCAAGTCGAGTCGCAAGTCATCAAATTCATGACTCGAGTCTGACTCGAGTCCAAGTCACATGACTCGAGTCCACATCTCATAGGTGGGACAAAGTCATTGTTATGCAAGTCCAAGTCGAGTCGCAAGTCATCAAATTCATGACTCGAGTCTGACTCGAGTCCAAGTCACATGACTCGAGTCCACACCTCTGGTATCTACTGACTACAGTAGTATCTACTGACTCTATAGTAGTAACTACTGACTATACAGTAGTATCTACCGACTCTACAGTAGTAACTACTGACTCTACAGTAGTATCTACTGACTCTACAGTAGTAACTACTGACTCTACAGTAGTATCTACTGACTCTACAGTAGTAACTACTGACTCTACAGTAGTATCTACTGACTCTACAGTAGTAACTACTGACTCTACAGTAGTATCTACTGACTCTACAGTAGTATCTACTGACTCTACAGTAGTAACTACTGACTCTACAGTAGTATCTACTGACTCTACAGTAGTAACTACTGACTCTACAGTAGTATCTACTGACTCTACAGTAGTATCTACTGACTCTACAGTAGTAACTACTGACTCTACAGTAGTATTTACTGACTCTACAGTAGTATCTACTGACTCTACAGTAGTATCTACTGACTCTACAGTAGTAACTACTGACTCTACAGTAGTATCTACTGACTCTATAGTAGTATCTACTGACTCTACAGTAGTATCTACTGACTCTACAGTAGTAACTACTGACTCTACAGTAGTATCTACTGACTCTACAGTAGTATCTACTGACTCTACAGTAGTAACTACTGACTCTACAGTAGTATCTACTGACTCTACAGTAGTATCTACTGACTACAGTAGTATCTACTGACTCTACAGTAGTATCTACTGACTACAGTAGTATCTACCGACTCTACAGTAGTATCTACTGACTCTACAGTAGTATCTACTGAGTCTACAGTAGTATCTACCGACTCTACAGTAGTATCTACCAGAGGTGGGACAAAGTCATTGTTATGCAAGTCCAAGTCGAGTCGCAAGTCATCAAATTCATGACTCGAGTCTGACTCGAGTCCAAGTCACATGACTCGAGTCCACATCTCATAGGTGGGACAAAGTCATTGTTATGCAAGTCCAAGTCGAGTCGCAAGTCATCAAATTCATGACTCGAGTCTGACTCGAGTCCAAGTCACATGACTCGAGTCCACACCTCTGGTATCTACTGACTACAGTAGTATCTACTGACTCTATAGTAGTAACTACTGACTATACAGTAGTATCTACCGACTCTACAGTAGTAACTACTGACTCTACAGTAGTAACTACTGACTCTACAGTAGTATCTACTGACTCTACAGTAGTAACTACTGACTCTACAGTAGTATCTACTGACTCTACAGTAGTAACTACTGACTCTACAGTAGTATCTACTGACTCTACAGTAGTATCTACTGACTCTACAGTAGTAACTACTGACTCTACAGTAGTATCTACTGACTCTACAGTAGTAACTACTGACTCTACAGTAGTATCTACTGACTCTACAGTAGTATCTACTGACTCTACAGTAGTAACTACTGACTCTACAGTAGTATCTACTGACTCTACAGTAGTAACTACTGACTCTACAGTAGTATCTACTGACTCTACAGTAGTATCTACTGACTCTACAGTAGTAACTACTGACTCTACAGTAGTATTTACTGACTCTACAGTAGTATCTACTGACTCTACAGTAGTATCTACTGACTCTACAGTAGTAACTACTGACTCTACAGTAGTATCTACTGACTCTATAGTAGTATCTACTGACTCTACAGTAGTATCTACTGACTCTACAGTAGTAACTACTGACTCTACAGTAGTATCTACTGACTCTACAGTAGTATCTACTGACTCTACAGTAGTAACTACTGACTCTACAGTAGTATCTACTGACTCTACAGTAGTATCTACTGACTCTACAGTAGTATCTACTGACTCTACAGTAGTAACTACTGACTCTACAGTAGTATCTACTGACTCTACAGTAGTAACTACTGACTCTACAGTAGTAACTACTGACTCTACAGTAGTATCTACTGACTCTACAGTAGTAACTACTGACTCTACAGTAGTATCTACCGACTCTACAGTAGTATCTACCGACTCTACAGTAGTAACTACTGACTCTACAGTAGTATCTACTGACTCTACAGTAGTAACTACTGACTCTACAGTAGTAACTACTGACTACAGTAGTATCTACTGACTCTACAGTAGTATCTACTGACTCTACAGTAGTATCTACTGACTCTACAGTAGTATCTACTGACTCTACAGTAGTAACTACTGACTCTACAGTAGTATCTACTGACTCTACAGTAGTAACTACTGACTCTACAGTAGTAACTACTGACTCTACAGTAGTATCTACTGACTCTACAGTAGTAACTACTGACTCTACAGTAGTATCTACTGACTCTACAGTAGTAACTACTGACTCTACAGTAGTATCTACTGACTCTACAGTAGTAACTACTGACTCTACAGTAGTATCTACTGACTCTACAGTAGTATCTACTGACTCTACAGTAGTATCTACTGACTCTACAGTAGTAACTACTGACTCTACAGTAGTATCTACTGACTCTACAGTAGTAACTACTGACTCTACAGTAGTAACTACTGACTCTACAGTAGTATCTACTGACTCTACAGTAGTAACTACTGACTCTACAGTAGTATCTACTGACTCTACAGTAGTAACTACTGACTCTACAGTAGTAACTACTGACTCTACAGTAGTATCTACTGACTCTACAGTAGTAACTACTGACTCTACAGTAGTAACTACTGACTCTACAGTAGTAACTACTGACTCTACAGTAGTAACTACTGACTCTACAGTAGTATCTACTGACTCTACAGTAGTAACTACTGACTCTACAGTAGTATCTACTGACTCTACAGTAGTAACTACTGACTCTACAGTAGTAACTACTGACTCTACAGTAGTATCTACTGACTCTACAGTAGTAACTACTGACTCTACAGTAGTAACTACTGACTACAGTAGTATCTACTGACTCTACAGTAGTATCTACTGACTCTACAGTAGTATCTACTGACTCTACAGTAGTATCTACTGACTCTACAGTAGTAACTACTGACTCTACAGTAGTATCTACTGACTCTACAGTAGTAACTACTGACTCTACAGTAGTAACTACTGACTCTACAGTAGTATCTACTGACTCTACAGTAGTAACTACTGACTCTACAGTAGTATCTACTGACTCTACAGTAGTAACTACTGACTCTACAGTAGTATCTACTGACTCTACAGTAGTAACTACTGACTCTACAGTAGTATCTACTGACTCTACAGTAGTATCTACTGACTCTACAGTAGTATCTACTGACTCTACAGTAGTAACTACTGACTCTACAGTAGTATCTACTGACTCTACAGTAGTAACTACTGACTCTACAGTAGTAACTACTGACTCTACAGTAGTATCTACTGACTCTACAGTAGTAACTACTGACTCTACAGTAGTATCTACTGACTCTACAGTAGTAACTACTGACTCTACAGTAGTAACTACTGACTCTACAGTAGTATCTACTGACTCTACAGTAGTAACTACTGACTCTACAGTAGTAACTACTGACTCTACAGTAGTAACTACTGACTCTACAGTAGTATCTACTGACTCTACAGTAGTAACTACCGACTCTTCTGTAGTAACGACCGACACTACAGTAGTAACTACCGACTCCACAGTAGTATCTATTGACTGTAGTAGTAACTACTGACTCTACAGTAGTAACTACACACATCACGCTGTTCACGATGTATCTCAGTGTTGTGCTTCTGTGTGGTGTTTTTTTCACCTTTTTTACGGGAAGGAGATCCTCCCGTCGCCGCTCGGCTCGGGGCAACCGCGCATGCGCAGATGCGTGCTATGGCGCCACGATCAGCGTGGTAAAATAATAAATTGTTATGAAGTGTGATTTTATTAGTTTACATTTGACCGAGGGGAAAAACGAATAGCGCGTTTTCGCCGGGGGCTTATTGCGTTGTATGTACTTTGTTGAAACGTAAACCCAACAGTTCGTCAGTTAAACGCGTTGTAAAGCGTGCGCAGACAGAGAAAGAAACAGACAAAAATGTATTTTATAGGTATGATATCGTTTTGGAAGGTAAAACAAACTAATGTGATATGAAACATCTGCAGAATGTGTAAATCAATATTGAGTGTGTCTATAAAAACAGATGGTAAGTACACCAATCTTTCTGCCCATGTTGAAGTCTTCTCGTGGTAGATACTAATAGCATTTGTCACCCCAAGTTGTACCGACCAACCCACTTGACTCGCGGTGCCACCTATTTTACGTGCTCAATGAAAGTGAATTAATGTGCTGACCTAAGGTTTAGAAGCTGCCCTGGTGTAATGTTACTGAACCATTACACCACCATCTTATGGCGCGCCATTGGAAACAATGGAGCAAATGTCTTCATTCCACCTGCCTTTTTACACCCAGCTAGCTATATGCATGGGTTAATCACAGTGCTGGCAACAAATTGTGCAGTGGAAACCTACACAGACTATCTTGCCCATGAATCGTGATGATGATCGAATCACAGTTATTCAATCGGCAGACAGATCTCGTGTGGTGGGGTAAAGTGTGGGTACTCCAGTCGCTTCCGTGATGTCTGACCAGCGTGGAAGAGTAGGCCAAACACATTCTAGTGGAGGCACTTGTTCCAGCAGTTGCGTGGACAAGAATTGTCAGGGCAGCAACTGTACCTTTACCTAGCCTTAAGTCGGAGCGGTGGTGCAGTGATTAGCGAAACTCCGCTATGAACCCAGGTATCTGAGTTACATTCCTAGCCACGGCTAACAGTGGCGAGTGATAACTAAATGTGTGCTGGTCACCCCCCCCCCCACTTCACCAACCCGCACTGCACTGGCTGGGTGACGTATGGTTGAGGAACTTCTGTGACCGACACGGCGTGCGTCCAGGCATGGATTTGGAAAGTGTCTGTAAGTTGTTGTTGTTCTTAACAACCTTTTACGTGGTTTTTGCATCCAGATAGTCTACATGCTTTTACAGCTTTTGCAATACTGAGGTTGCAAGGTTATTTTTGTTGAACCCTAGTCTCATAACTCAAGAGACTGGGATAGTCTAATTTGCAAAATGTGGTATAGGTCTCCATAAATGGGGGGTGGGGGGGGCGATGTTTGCCTTGCGTATAATCCCAGTTGTGTAATTTGCAGTGTCATTTTCGAATCTGACAAACGTGGACCCTGACACCGGCACCACGATGGCCTACGCTTGCGAATGACGTCGGGGGATCTTCATCGTCCACCGTTAAGGCGGACGGCGCGTATCGTCACGGTTGTTCCACCCGCCGCAGTATTAACCAGCGCGGCCGCTCGATTCGAACCGTGAAACTGTGCAATAAGCTGCGAACGTGTGACTGCTAGGCCGTGTCAGGTGGTGGCAGAGGGCAGTGGAATATCTGTTACGGCCACGTGCACTGTTGTATCAATTGGCTCCCCCCCCTCCCCCGCCATTGTGATGCGTGTCGTGGTGTGGGCAGTGGTATCGCTGTCAAATGTGTTGGCATTGCAGCTGCACCGGAGTCCCGTGGGCCATATGGGGGACCAAGTACCAGGTTCCTAAAGAGGAGGACGTTCGAGCGATGGCTGGGGCCCCATTTCTTTCCTTGTGCCGGACTTCGACACCACAACATGCAATGCCGCCAGGTGCATTGTGAATCGTCGTCCTAGGTCGTTGAGCCCGACTGGTGCTACCAAAGGGTTTCGTGTGAAATCAAGAGGCTTGTAGGGCCGGACGGACTACAGCTGCCAAACGGTTTGGTGTTAATTAATGTGGGTCAAAGAGTGAGACTACGGACAAAGATGGAGTACATGGTGGCAAATTTCAGTGGAAATAGTGCAGAAGGAGGATTGCAAATTGGAAGTGACCTGTTAATGAAGACGGACGAGTTGTAGTACCTGGGTGCAACGATGTGGTGCTGATGGATCACTAGAAGGAGATGAGAACAAGAAGAAGGGCTGGATGGCTGAAATGGCGAGAGATGACTGGTGTGGTGCACGATAAGAAGGTCCCAGTTTGGTTGAAGGGATTAGTGTCCAAGACGGTGGTGAGGCCGGCGCTGTTGTATGGGGCCGTGTTCTGGGGCACAAGAAAGAGCGAGGACCAAGCTACGTCAGTCACAGAGATGAGGATGTTGTGGTCGATGTTGGGTTTAATAAGGAAGGACAGGGTGAGAAATGAAGAAGTGAGAGAAAGACTCAAGGTGATAGAAAGCACAGAGAAGATGAGAGAGAGAAAAGGCTCTGGTGTGGTTCAGTCATGTGGAGAGACAACAGGGACATGTGGGTCAGAAGGTGCAAGTGGTGCAAGTGGAAGGAAAATTATGAAGAGGAAGGCAGAAGAAGAGATGGGAGTGGGGGGGGAGCGATGTGGTGCGATCGGACATGGTGGGCCGAGGATCGGAAAGAGAGATGGCGCAGGACAGGGCAGCATGGAGACGGTTGGCAAGGATAGCGGAGCCCTCGTGAGTGGGACAAACGCGTGGAGGAAGAACAGGAAGAAGAGAGACTACGGCTACCAAAGGGTTCTGTGTGAATTCAAGAGTTTCATCGAGCCAGACTACGCTCCTCAAGGGTTGAGTGATTCAAGTGGCTCGGAGCTAAACTCAGGGCTACCAAAGGGATTGGTGTTAATTCAAGATGTTCATAGAGTGAGACTTCAGGCGACCAAAGGGTTCAGTCATTGGCGTAGCTATCGGTGTGCAGGCAGACTGAGTAACTCCACTGGGACCCACAAGCCCAGGCACTGGGAGGGGCCCGGGCAATGGGTTACGAAGATGGAGGGGACGGAATTTAACAGGGGGGGGGGGGGGGTCGCGTTTAATTTCTTGCATCAGGGCCCATGCCATCCACGTTCTACCATCGGGCGTGTGTGTTTTACACACACCATCGGGCGTGTGTGTTTTACACACACCACCGCACACGATGCTGCGTGTTGCCTGCAGCTGACTTTTGAAGTCCATTGGTTCGTCTCTACGAGCCCCAGGCCTTTTATGTTGGAGCCCAAGATTATTAATATCTTGGCATTTAACCGTTCACCACCCCCTGCTATTCAGTGCATTTGTACAATCTTGGGCGATTCTTAGCTTTATGGATCTAATTTTTTTTAGTTTGGCTAAGTTTGCATCACCGTTTTTTGACTCGCACAGATTTCCTTACCCCATTTGCCTTGTGTTGGTCTGATGTAACGTAACGTTCGTACAAAACAATACAATTATGAAAAGTATATTTAAGATCACACATTCGGCGTGCTTAAAAACAGCAGCCCGATCCAGAGCTGGATAAGGCTTAGAGCATTATACGTGCAATGCGGCGATCGCATGACATGCATGCCAGGCATGATGGGAGTTGCAGTTTTGTGCTGTTTGTGGCGTGTCGTTGATGCTATTTGTATGCAGCCTGCAAGGTGTATTCTCCTCTTGTGATGGAGCTTCTCTTTCACAATCGCAAAAGTGCCCGCCGCGTCGCTCCCGTACACGCACATAAACTTGTTGCACAACGAGGGAATGCATATTGCACATCACCACCGCCATCACCACCTATTAGCCACCACTGTGGTAAAAGTGTGCGCGCGCGCGAGTTTACAGGTGGTGATTTGTATGCGGGGATGGGTGTGGACTCGCGTGGTCGTTGCAGTGTGCTCTGTGTGTGTGTGTTATGGGTGTGCAATGTGGTGTGTTGTGATGTGTTGTGGGGAGCGGTAGTGTAGACGTTAGCGTGCCGCGCTATGAACCCGGCGACCCGGGTTCGATTCCCGCTCACGGCCAACACCGGTGGCGATTATCTGAACTGGTCCTGGGCCTCCCCTAGGTCGACTCAGCCCCAAATGAGTACCTGGTGCGGTGTGTAAACATCGCCACTGGGGAGACAAAGGCAGTCGGGCGTGGTGCTGGCCACCCACCCCCTCGTGTAGCGTTCCAGCCTTCATAGGTGCTACTCGCTAACAGCACTTGCCCCTACAGTCTGTTAAGGCTATGCGGGGGATCTTTGTTTTTGTTGTGATGTGTGCCGTGTATTTCTTGCGCTTTGTACGTGATGTGAGGCAACGTAGCGGTTAGCGCACTGCGCTACGGACTCGGCGACCCGAGTTCGATTCCCGCTCTCGGCCAACATCGATGACGATTATCTTAACCGGTCCTGGGCCTCCCCTAGGTCGACTCAGCCTCAAAGTATTACCCGGTGTGGTGTGTAAACATTGCCCACTAGGAAGACAAAGACGGCCGGGTGTGGCGTTGGCCACCCACCCCCTGTGCCTTGTGTTGTACTGCCCCTTTCACTAACGGCACTTGCCCTAACATTCTGCTGTGGCTATGGGGGGGAAATCTTTGTTTTGAGTGTTGTTATTGGTTGTGACGGGTGTGGTATGTCTGTGTGTGACGGGTGAGGGATGTGCCGTGCGTGACTACATGCAGCATAGCGACGCTGTGTGCACTGCAGTATTAATAGCAACTGCGGAAATTCCGCTCGCATGAAGACGGGGTAAATTGTGTTGCATAACCAAGCTGCCTTGCTTTCGCTCGCGCGAAAGATCAGCTTCGGCATTGGGGCCGAGCTCGCCCGGAATCTCGCCCATTTTTCCCATCGCCACTGATGCGTAAACGTCGCGCATCGCGTACACGGACGCTAACGAGACATTTGTACGAACGCTCAAACGTGCGCCATGAAGCGTGGAGAAGTGGACGCCTGGCACTGCGTGGAGAGACTGACAGAAATGCGTGGATGAGAGGACGCACGCAGGTCAGAGACCTCGATTGGCTCGGTTGGCTACGTACGGTGCGAAAGAAGTTCCACAAACAGTAGTAGAAGCCCTCTTTAACGATGGCAATTGGTTCCACGAAACCGGTCGTTAAGGGATTTGGTCCTTCAGCGAGTATTGGAAAGACATGTTAAAGGCTTAATTCATTCGGATAGCATCAAACGTTACCCATTTTCGCTCGAAAAACTTACTTAATGATATTTAATCAATGCATGAAGTACTACTTACTGTACCTACAACAGCCCAGTGTTAACAGGGGAATGGTCGGTAAGCGAACACATTGGGCTCTGGAGGCACTACACTACTATACACTACACTACTATACACTACACTACTACACTACACTATACACTGGGCTCTGGAGGCCTGTCGTTAAACAATGAATCATTACCAGGGGTGGTCGTTAAAAAGGGTTCTACTCTACACTACACTATACACTACTGTACACCACTACTATACACGACACATTGGGCTCAATGGAGGCCGGTCGTTAAACGATTACGGTAGTCGTCAACAGGGATGGTTGGCAGGAGGGGTTCTACTGTACATATATACGTCTTACTGACTGTTCAGAAAGCGCTAAGTGGGTTTCGGTGAAAACGCGTCGAGAGAAGGAGCCGATGACCGAGAGACCAAGAATAGTGCCGGAGCGGCAGCCAGAGGAGGAGGCCAACCCTGCCGGAGAGGACGTCCGCAATGGAGGTGGAGCGATTAAATCAACTCAATTTAACACGTAGGCGTACGCCGGTTGCTGGGCAGATTATTACATTGATTGTTTCGTGCGGTCAGTGAAGGGACATCGTTTCACTGATTCGTTTCTTAAGTGATGTGGCCACCGCAGAGAAATTTGCGGGCCAGCCACTGCTTTGGAGAGGAGGCTTTTATCCAGCGGTGAATCGATCATGGCGGGTGGTGGCGAACGTGCAGCAATCGTAAACAAAGAAACAATGATCGTGTATTAAAGATGCGTGGAAGCGAGGGAACGTGTTGAGCCTGGCCGGTGTGTTTGATCGCATACTGTTGAGTCCGGTTCCTTTACTTTTTCAAAGTGATCATGTAATTGTGCTTTAATCTTATTCTGTTAGGCGAATGCCACACTGGGATTCGTCTATTTGCCATCTGTTCCTTCTCATTCAACGGGGAGAGACACCAGCTCGGCTGTCGAGTGATAACTGTATCTTTTCATTATTTTTTTTCCCCTTTCCCCCCCCCCCCCTTTACCAATTAATTCCGGATTACGCTGTGTCGGTCTCACGTCACGAGTCGAAGTTATTCTCTCGGGACCTCTCGCAGAGAGCAGTGCAGAGCATTGTTGGATAATTGTCCCACATACATCTCACATCCCTTCAAGTGCCACGATGGTGAGATGTTAACTCCCTCGCTTCGTACACAGGATGTCGTGGGTTCGATCCAAACGCCTGCTGTATATTTGGAGTTTGCGGTGTTCTCTCCGTGGTCGCGTGGACTTTTCCCTGGGTCCTTCGGTTTTTCCCCTCCACATTTAGAATCGTGCGTTTAGAGTGTTTGGCTGCTGCGAATTTCCACGTTATGATGAGCCACTTCGTTGAGCTATCATTTGTGGCCAGGTCGCTTCTGAAAATGAGCTGTGCAGGTAGGGATCAAAGTTACAAATCACATTCGCCACTGAGAGATAACATTTCTGAGGCATGGAATTCAGCCGCACTGAGCGCAGAACCAAATTTAACGTGATAATTTTGTTGTTGTTTGTGTACATTCATTGAGGAGCGAGCTGAGACCATCATCAGCATGTTACATTTTGAGAACCCGGTTTAATTACTGGATTCAAACCCATGGCCTAAAGCAGTCTTCTACATTGCAAGGCTCGTGGGCCTGCAGGCAGCGCCTAGTGCGGCCCCTGACGCCATAGGTCGCAATCGGGTTCCCGATACCCGTACCCTACCCGATACCCGGCTACCCGTACCCGGCCGGGTACGGGTACCCGTTTGCGACCCTGGTGCGGCTGGGTACGGGTACGGGTAGGCCGTGAGTCACTGGTGAGTAACCGTTTGTCACTCATTTCCCAACGTCTTGTCTCTTCTCACAATTCAAGATCCTAGAATCAACCCACCCGCGCCTGCAACATGGCTTCATCCCAGAGGTCGCAATCGGGTACCCGATAGCCGTACCCTACCCGATACCCGGCCGGGTACGGGTAGCCGGGTATCGGGTAGGGTACGGGTACCCGATTGCGACCCTGGTGCGGCCGGGTATGGGTACGGGTAAGAAATCAAAACCCGTTTGCGACCTCTGCCTGATGCGCGCCCCATCATGCTGTCTCAAACCCAATGGGTTCACATGTGTGGCGGCCCTCGCACTGATGTCTTATCGGTGAAATTGGCCCAAAGCACTAACCTCCAAGCTACCTGGCCACCTCTAAGTATTAACGTATCTTACATGCAGCTTATTGCGGGAGACTGGGTGATTGCCGTAAAACAATGTCGACGATGATTACAGCAACAAAACTACGTTCATTAATATTCCCATCATTCGATTTCATGTGGGAGATTATTTTATTGCAAAATACGACAAAGGAGCAGCCATCACAATTGCTTGCTTGCTCGCCACTGCCGACAAGAGCTCTAGAAGGGTGTCTGGCTTACCCCTTCGTGCTGGTTCGAGCATCTTGGATGAACAGGTGGCGTGCCCGCACTTTACCCCACCTGCCGATGTACTGCGATGCCGTACCCACTTGCACTGCTGGGTGGACAGAGGCGGAGGTCGGCGGGCACCATTGTTTCAACTGCTGTGCTGGCTGGGTGAGATCTGGAAGCAGTGGCGACCACCAGATTGCGAGTCCCATGCACGACACCCATTTCACCACGGCGGCATCCGGTCGTACAAGAGTAAGCTGCTCGGCTATAATTAGACCTTGGTGTTGCCCCTCGTCGCTGGGTTTTGGTCTTGCTCAGAGATGCACTGCATCTGCGAACACTTGCCTCGTTCTAAGGAAACGGAATAAAGGTCACGCTTTTGAAAGAAGGTTATATCATCAACAAGCGGCCAGTGAAGAAAATAACTAAATAGAGCAGGTGGTTATCTTCTTTTTGCCTCTCCGCAGATTGAGTGACTTTGTGCGTTGGCAATTCTTGCGTTTTTAAAGGTATGCAGTCGATAACGATTGCAGGGCACGTGACCTAAATGCCTATGAGCACACTGTATACATCTTGACGCAGAAGTGTTCAGGATCAAACTCTACTGATGGAATAAGTGTATGGCGCTGGTGCGTGGTTACAACCGCTGCACTTACTACGCTCTTATTTACGTTTCCTGACATAAAGTACCGGACCCACAACAGGATGTTTTCTGTACCCCCCTTTTGGTTTCACTTCTCTCTTCTGCCATAGTTTCTTCCACTTTTCTCCCAGACGAATTTTCCCGTGAGCGTCACGATTTCCTGCGTGCCATGTCAGAAGCCCCCTTATCGTAGATGTACATTGAACTAATTCAACTCATTGCTAGGGCCCATTTCTAGCAGCGTAAACATGTCGCAGTTTACCAAGCGTTGTTTTAAGCAGGCCTGACTGCTGATATGACACTGTCAAAAACCGATCTTGAGTTTGCTTCTGTTAAACAAATGCTGCTGAAAAAAATGTACCAGAAGCCTTGTGTAGCTGATCGGATGTTTAAAAAAAAACTTTTACGTAATGAGATGGTTATCGGAAGGAGGTGTTTTGTTGTCTGCTTATTTATTGTGTTAAATCATTGCAGGCCCAGTGTCTTCCTCGCCCATACTTTTAGTATAAACCTCTGCTGCTGCACCGTGAACTTTTAGACTGTTTAAGTTGTAAGAATCGTTTAAACAAATTTCATTGCGGATGTCGTGCACGTTTCTCCACAGAACGGCGCTTGTGAAACAAAATCACAAGTGCCGTTCCTGTGTTCGTGGCGCTCGATGACGAATGGGCCCCGTGCCTCCTCAGGATGCCCTGGGACTTGTCGGCGCTGCCTCGGCTGTCCGTTGCGCTCATTGTCATTGTTGGTTCTGGGCTCCACTTGTTTTATCTCTGGCTGTGTCACGGTGTTCTTTTTATCGTCTCTCCTATGTTTCTCTGCCCTGCCCCCCAACGGAGGACGGTAGATGGTGGGCAGGGGGAAGGGGGTAGCTGCCTTGATGTGAATCCAGAATATCAAGGGATGGCGGCCCCTTGCGCTCCGACCTCCGATCCGACCCCGGCCAGCTCCGTTGATGCCGGAATGTCGAGCCGACTCTACGAGCCGCGCCAACGCGCAGCGCGACTTCCGCGGCGCCTCCGTTAGAGTGCGAGCGCAACTCAAGCTCCCCCTCGTCGTCCCCCCACCCCCTGCCTCTCGTCCCCCACCGCAGGATGTAAATAGCGCTGGCGGGGGAGGCAGCAGCGCCATGTACAGCGGCATGCGGGGCGGCGGGACCGGCCAGGGTGTGGGGCCTGGCGGGGTGGGCTCGGTGCTGCCGGCGGTGAGCGGGAAGTCGCTGGGTGGCAGTGGCGGTGGCCGGGGCCACCACCGCACAAGCTTCTTCATCCTGCTCAAGGACCAGGATGTGGACGAGCGGTGCGGGCCCGTGCCCAAGGGCAGCATCTGCTTCACCGCCGACGGGCAGGACATCTGGGATGCGCAGGTGAGCTGCAGCGGAGTGGCGGCGGTGCGCTTTCTTGAGCGGGAGACTGCCGTTGCCGCCTTGGTTTTTGCGCTTAACCATTCCCCGTTCCGATGGCGTACATGTGCGTCATCAGTTTTTCTTCCAGTTCCGTTACGATGACTTAGGTACATGTGCGGCATCGGAGCGGAATCAGAAGAAAAACTAAAATAACTTATTCGGTATCGAGGCTCCCACAAGGCCATTCGGGCGAGTACGATGTCTTTAAAAACGACGGCACTGTGCCTCGCTAAATAAAATTGATGCTTAACCGCTTGCGCGTTCCGAGATTTGGCGGTGAACAGGACACCCACACTGCAACTTACGGAATTTTGGAATGGGAAAGTGTTATAAGGTGAACAGGCTCGCTCTCACTCAGACACAGACCCGCTTGAACACGGGGACAGTCTCCCAGACACTACTAAAATGTGCCGCAGGCCCCAATTTTTATTTGAATCTCGAATTGAAACACGCTAGCGCGGCATCTGCCGCGCTTACATCTCGAGAATCATTCTATGTGAAGCGGAACTGCGCTGCGATGTTTGTGTGCGCGCTGCCTTGGCTGTCTTCCACCCCCCCCTTCCCTCGTTTCTTGACTCCGTGTAAACATATTTGACGCTGTGTAAGCACGTCTCATTACGCGTTTTTTGCTATGTATTTGTCACTGAACACCCGAGACAACCCTTGTGAACGATATGTTCCATCTCAAGGGAACATCCTGGTGATGGATTTTAATTTTAAAAAATTGAAACCATCGTACGCGTAAGGTGGAGGGGCGGTGGGGGGGTATGGAGCGGTACCGGCCTCACGACACACCTGTGCAGCGCGCCCCGTTAGCCACTGGTGGATGTGAGTGCGCCAAGAGGGCAGTTATCGGCTGACCGACGTCGCCAGCCTTTCTCCCAATTGCATTGCTCACGGACACTCCACAGTGCCATCGGACAAACGCCCGCACGCATCTCTCTGCCATAAAGAAGGGCCATTGCCCGAAACGTTGCCTATTTTATATATAAGTGTTTAACCTCTTTAGGGCATTGTCTTCGAGCAGGGCGCGCTAACCGCCGCGCCAACGCTCCATCCCCCGCAGCCCAGTTGTACGGGGTGATGCATTCATCGATACCCCACTGATTTCTAGCGGCCCTCTTACTTGCCTCTCAGCAGCTGATTGAATACCGTGAAAGCGACGCCCCCATATCTCACTAACCGAGGAGGAGGAGGAGGGTGTTGAAAGAGATTTAATGCATCTGTTGAGATCGGTGGGAGACGGCGTAGAGGATTTGAAATAAAATGTCTTTTCTTGCTCACGGTAACTCGACCGTCCTCTCGATGTTTGCGGGGTAAAGCGGATCGCCGTGGGTTTCTACGGAAGAGCGCCTACGCTCCCCCCCGAATAATTAGTTTATCTTTCGCGGTGGCGTCTTAGCTTTACCTGGGGCTCATGCCGTTGTGCCACGGCTTGTAACCGCTGGGCGGCCCACGCACTCTGTGGTTTCCTGGTGCGATCGCACGCCGCGCGGCTAAGGGTATTTTCTGGTACACGCAAACAAAAGCTCGGTGCGAGTGCGGCGGCGGTGTGTATTGGGGTCAGATTGCAAAGTGCACTCCTGGCACGGGTTTTATGCAATCGGATCGGGAGACTTTCAGAGATGTAAATCCGGGCGTTCCTGCGCAGGCTGCACGAGAATAGAGAAATGCGAGGTGGTTTTTTCCCTTTCTGCTCAGTACAGTTTTTTTATACAGTTTGGTCATTTGGCCCCCTTCTCCTAGCTTTTGGTGTTAGTTTCTTTTTTTGTGTGAACAAATGAACCTTATGGCGGGACCCCGGGGTCCCGAATAAACGGAAGTCAAAATCGTAATAAATAAATAAAAATTGTCGACTCCGTCCTACCGCGCACATAAACGCCCGCGACCCACCTGGCGCGGATCATTCTGTTGTCATGTCGTCCAAGTGCAGCGGGGACGAATGCCGTCGTCATAAACAAAACTTTGAAACTTTGATTAGCGCATCGTGTAGAGCTCGTCGAGAGGAATAGATTTCCATATCGTTCGCCTTCAACAGACATAAAATGACGTCGCAACGCAGTTTATGCGAGAGCCGGGGGCTTATGGGACCCCGGGGTCCCGCCGTAAGGCTCAAATGCAGAGATGAGCACATGGCCTTGTGCAGGGGGTCGGCAATCCTGCAGCTCTCTTGAAGGACTGCTGCTCCGTGACGTTATTCACCACAGTGCATTGCGGCTCTTGAAATATAGAGTTTTTTTTTTACCGAATTCTAAAAAAATTTTGCCTCCCCTTGTTATTTTGGTTGCCGACCCCTGGCTGAGTTGATCGGTGCTAGATAGAACGAGAGGGGCTCACTCATCAAGAAAGGTTGCGAGTTAAATTCCTGGTTGGTGGTTGGTTGTGCCCCGCCGTCCCACCTCTGGGTTGAATACAAGGAGTGGCACTGTGTGGGGGGAAAGTGACTGGCGTTCGTCCGAAGGGTGTACTCGTCCATGCCATTTTTATAATGAGAACTTTCAACCACACCTGCGACTGTAGCTGCAAATCAAACGGTGGAACGCATCAACGGCACTTGTCCACTTAACTCTCGATGTGGGCGGGGGGGTCGGGGGGGGGGTTTAAGGTCTTCAATTGGCCTCACCAGAAGCTATCTTGTGGGTACACAACTTGCCTTGGAGGCAACATAATCTTTAAAAAAATGTGTCTGTTGGAACACTTTTGTCCCGATTTGTGACTGGCGGCACAGTTGCTATAACAATTGTACCTCACGGCAGCAAGAAGGACTTGGGTTCAATTCCCGACTTGGGAATACCTTTCTACGTGGAATTCTGAATCGGGATGTTTATTTATCCTGGAGGAATCCGATGCGCTATAAAGCTCTTTTTCACAGATGTCCAGTAGTTTGTATGATTCCCCCCCAACCCCCGTTCTGCCTGGGTTTCCTACTGGCTGCTCCCGGTTTCATCCGATAACTAAATTTGTATTTACTTACAACATAACCGGTATTCGCCAGACGTGCCAATGCTGAAAAATTACCTCTCAGTTGCGATTATACACAGCAGCAGCAGCAACGTACTCCCCGACTGCGACCCTCCTGAATATAATAGTCTTGTGTAAACAAGCGAAAATAAATAAATTAATTGTGCCAATATCTAGAAAAAACACATTCCTGCGGAGGGAGCTGGTAGGAACGTTGGGTTGCTCGGTCAATGGCCAGGGTCAACGGCGGCGTGGTGTATTCCGCAAATATGGCCGACTGTGAGGGCGGGCACAAGCCGGCGTGAGTAGGTTAAACATTGAGTTTTATAAGGGCACCACGGGGTGACCAGCCCCTCCCCACCCAGCGCCACCCCTCCCACCCCCCACCCAGCCCAACCCTCCCCACCCAGCCCCTCCCCATCCTTCCCTCCCCACCCAGCCCCTCCCCACCCTCTCCTCTCCACCCAGCCCCACCCCTCCCATTTTTGGATGCACGACGGACGGACACAATAATCCCCTGTCGGCTGGTGTAACCAGGAGGTTCCTACCAGTATAATCCATATGTGACTCTCACAGAGCAGTGGCTACCCTTTGTATCGGAGAACGGGCCACGGAAGTGAATACTGCAGAACTACCTCGGAGTTCCCCTCAAGCGATTGATGGTGTACACAGAACGGGGCAGAACTTGTGGATCCGCTCTGCGACCTAGAGAAATGCTCCTTTCATGACCGCCAATTCTCACAGCTGGAATGTCGCCAAATTGAGGGCAGAAGCTAACGTAACGTGATGTGTTTTTTTGTTGCATCGTCATTGGTGACGTGGGGTGGGGGGGGGCTAACGCCATCAACTCTCCGCCCCTCAGAACCCGGTTTAATTGCAGGCGTTGAGACTGTTTGGATTTTTTTTTGCCGCTATAAACGTCCAAATGATAAGCCACTTTGTTGAGCTCTCCTTTGTGGCTGGGTCCCTTTTGACACGTGGCTCGAAACGCGCTGCGTCAGCATTAACGTAAACCTCAGTGGGCTTGGCCTGGTGGGATGGGGATGCTTTAGTTTTAGTTGTATGTGTTTGGGTGATTTGTCTTGTACTTTGCACTCCTATCGTGTTTGTGTACTGTTTGTTGTAACGTTTGTACCCGCCCTTACTGGACATCCGTGAAAAGAGTTTAATAGCTCATCGGATTCCTCCAGTATAAATAACTATTCCGACTCTGGCTCCTACAGTGAGGGAAAAAAGTATTTGATCCCCTACTGATTTTGTACGTTTGCCCACTGACAAATAAATGATCAGTCTATAATTTTAATGGTAGGTTTATTTGAACAGTGAGAGACAGAATAACAACAACAAAATCCTGAAAAACGCATGTCACAAATGTTAAGAATTGATTTGCATTTTAATGAGGGAAATAAGTATTTGACCCCTCTGCAAAACATGACTTAGTACTTGGTGGCAAAACCCTTGTTGGCAATCACAGAGGTCAGACGTTTCTTGTAGTTGGCCACCAGGTTTGCACACATCTCAGGAGGGATTTTGTCCCACTCCTCTTTGCAGATCTTCGTCGGCTTTCAGTGTCACGGAGAAAATGCCGAACCACACCGCGCGGTACAACTCGCGGAGAGCTTGACCATCTGTTAATTTGTTTTCATCGATGCTGTTCGCAGTTTAGTTTTTCTGGGAGGGGTTAAACGAAACGGAAAGCTATCCGCGCCTTTTCCGCACCCGCTTGCCCACTCGCCCGCGCTTCTCTTCGCAACGCCGATGTTGACAAATCACCACTTTTGTTTTCCTGTGTCGGAAAACACCCCGAGGCAAAGCCAGCGAAAGCAATAAATGGCGAGGCTGCGGGTAGAAAGTGCTATCGGAATCGAATGCGTAATAGCCGCGTAGTCGTTAAATATTAATATTTCTTAAAAACATTCATTACGGAGCGGCGAGCAATTGTGCCACTATGTTTTGTTTGCCCCGCCCTGCCCCCCCTCCCCCAATACGATGAGACGTGCGTTTAAAGTGCCAATCCGTTTGTGCTCAGGGACGAACAATGCTTGCTGTGACCTTTGTGGACTACCTGGACACCATCGCCAAAGTGCTTCCAAAGGCATTGAAGTGAGTGTTTGGGTCAGTGAGAGGCTAAGTGAGACGGTGGTTTGAGATTGGGTGGGTGAGTGGATGGTTGAGTGAGTCAGTGGGTGAGTGAGTGGGTGGATGGGCGGGTGGGTTTATGAGAGAGTGTTTTGGTTGATTGGGTGGATGAGTGATTGAATGAGTGGGTGGTTTGGTGTGTGGCTATATGACCCAGCGGAAGTGACTTCCTGTTGAAATGAGCACGAAAGCCATGCTCAGCTCCTGTTTACAGCCCAGAGTTGGTGAAAAACAGGGGTGTCACGGTGGCAAGATGTTAATTACCTTGTCTGGTATGCAGGAGGTGTCGAGGGTTCGATCTCGACCCCGACACCCGTATATTTGGAGTTTACATGTTCTCCCCGTGGTCACGTGGATTTTTCTCCAGGTCCTCCGGTTTTTCCCTCCACATTTAGAATCAACGTGTGTTTCAAGTATTTGGTTGCTATTACATTTCCACACGATGATCCACTTCATTGAGATATAATTTGTGGCCAGGTCGCATCTGAGAAAGAGTTATACAGTAGATCAACGATTATCCAGCGGCCCAAATTTTTTCAAGCGCCAGATAATCAATAATCATTATTATAAAGAGCTTATTTTGGCACATTCTTGTGTAACATGTTTTTAGGTGTTTTGTTCGCTAACGCAATCGAACGCATTGCATTTAAGGAGGAGTCTACTGTTCATATGCTCTTGTTTTAACCATCTGTTCAATCACCGGTGCTCCAGCGTACACCGAATTACATGCACTTTTTTCCGGATCGCACTGTGTGTTTTCTGTTTTTATTAGTTATTAGTCGTGAAACATGTTTTTATATGTGTTGTATTTTCAATGTTTAAATTGTATGTAGTGCATAATGTAATTTGGCACTGAAATCGAGCATCGGTACTTTTTTTGTTACGCACGTGGTGCCGATCGCCGAACTGGTGTACAGCCTTTGGAGTGGTTTTCCGGCGTTGGCCGGATGACATGCCGGTTTCACCGGATCTGCCCCGCACCGCCGAATAATGTTGGAAGCCGGATAATCGCGCACTGGATAATCGACAATCTACTGTATAGCTCAGTGGGCCTTAGCTGGTAAAATAAATATAGTTTAAGTAGTTTTACTTTTACATCCAATTCTAGAGGGCCGATCGTTGTTGACTTCCCCACAAAGTGGTAGATATTTTACCGACCCAGTTAAGGGATGATGGTCCCGGGTCAACCGCCAACCAGGATTTCAACGAGCGCAACCTTCCGATCGTGAGCTGCTCTCCCGACCTGCCGAGCCGCAGCACGGGAAGGGGGGTGGGGTGGGGGAGACAGACCTTCATCCAGCAGTGGATCGACAGGGGGCCTGGCGGATTTTAATTAAGCAAAGGTCCGTCCGTCGATTTGTTGATTGGGCTCGCGAGCCGGCGTTCCCACGCAAAAGGCCACTCGGGTCCCAAGAAATCCTGGCCGTTTCACGCGGAGCGTTTTGGTCCCGTTATCGATTCCACTTAGTGGCGGCACGTGACCTGCGCAGCGCGCGCCCGCTGGGGAAGAGCCCAGCGGAGCCGATTAATTTCCCCGTGGCACAATCGCTCAAGGTGGTGGTGGGCGGGGGGGGGGTGGGGTGGCATGGTGGTGTGTTGGGAGGTTCAGGCATCTGATGGATTTCCTGCTCAAACGAGCACTGAGGCATTGCGCTCGTCTCCTGTTGACGCTGCCAAGCCAGCGGTGGAAAGTCCACATTCCCATGGCGGGGGAGAGTGTATCCGTAGGGCAACCACTGTTGACTTCCCAACAGTGCGCTACTCGTTTTTGAGACCTCCGTAGGGAGGATGGGCGAGTCCAACGCCCAAGCTGGATTTGAACCTTGCAACGTTCCGATTGCGAGCCACCTGGCCGGTGTCTGCACGTGATGCCCTTTTGTCAATCCGCTGCTGGATGAAGGCCCCCCCCCCCCTACCTCCCCCATGCCATGTCATTTGTTATGTTTGTTTGACCATACTTCACCACACTGGTCAGTGGGGTTGGTGAAAGGTTAGAGGGAGCCCAGGACCGGTCAGATATCACTCGCCACTGACGTTTGCCATGGTCAGGAATCAAACTCGGGTTGCCAAATTACCAGCGCAGCGCTCTAACCACTGTGCCACCGCTCCACTCCCAATCATTAGGTCCACGTGTATCACCAGGCCATTCGCCGATCCACTGCTGGATGAGGGCCTCCCCAAGCTGTCCTTGTCCACGGGGGTTATTTGTGCATACTTCACTACTCTGGTCCATGCGGGTTGTTGATGTTGGGGGGGGTAGAGCATAGAGGTACATAACAACAATGCATTTATCTGCACTGACCCACCACGTATCCCTGCAGCCACCTCGTGTACATGGCGCTGGCCAGGCTAAGAAGATTGACTTGAAATAAAAATGCCGACTAAATAACACCGTTGCCTTCCGCTGCCTTTCAATGTAGTCATACCCTCCCCTTAACGAAGAATCGGCGAAACGAATGCATGAATAACAAGAATAATATATCGCTAACTTTATAGGGCATCATTAATGCCAAGCGCATCTCAAAATGCTGTAGAATCTCTGACGTGTGCGGTAAACAGTTCAACATACACGCGTACAAAGACCACAAGCAAGCCGGAAGGCAGCCAGAACCGGCGCCAACAATTACCCGAGCTTTGTGCTCCTATATTTGGATTTTCGTCCAACTCCCCTAATGGGTGTGTTTATATACATGCGGGAGGACACTGGGGTAGCCCCCGGCGGATGAACTAATGAACGAATGAATAAACTGGCGGTGCTGCAGTGAGCTGGAGGAGGACCTGGCGCTGTGCCTCATCGCGATGCCGTCTCGCGAGGACCGCTTGCGCGTCGTCGGCGACGCCGGGCGCCTGGAGATGCTGCGCTCGCTGCGCCCCGGCGCCGTGGTGCGCGTGAACCTGGCGGTGGCCGGGCCGCGCGAGGCCATCGGCGTCGTGCGCTACTGCGGCCCGCTCGACGACCGGCCCTTCTCCGGCACCAGTTTCGGCATCGAGCTGCAGGTGAACACGTCGTCCCGGTTCGCTGCCGGTGGCCGGTGCGCGGTGGGGAGATGGCGTAGGGAGGGGTGATCGAGTTCAGAGCGCGGTGTGCTAATTGCTGTGCCACTGTTCCACCCCACCTCCCGTCGAGTGCCGCTTATTTCATGGCCACTGAATGGGATTTGAACTTATAACTTGACTGTCTTGAGTCAAGCGCTTTAATCACCGAGTCACCCTCTGTGTGTGTGCCCTTGTGTGTGTGTGTGCGTACCATGTATATGCGGTCGTGGTAGTGGTTAGCGTGCTGCGCTACGAACCTGATGACCCGAGTTCGACTCCCACCCACGGCCAACATTGGTGACGATTAATTATCTGACCCGCTCCTGGGCTCCTCCCCTAGGTCGCCTCCAATGAGTACCTGGTGCGGTGTGTAATCATCGCCACTGGAGCGTGGTGCTTGGCCACCCACCGCCTCGTGTGCCGCGCCGGCCTTCGTGGGTGCTCGCTTAACGGCACTTACCCAGCGACAGTCTGTTGAAGGCTATTACGGGGGCATCTTTGTCTTCGCCTAGGGATATTACCGGGGCAAGGGCGTGACGGACGGAACGTACAGCGGCAAGCGCTTCTTCACGTGCGACGAGGAGTGCGGCGTCTTCGTGCACCTGAACCGCATCGTGCGCTTGGAGAGCGAGGACGAGAAGGACTACCTGTACCCCGAGCGCGTCAGCGTGCTGGTGAGGGCGGCACCGGATAAACCAAGTGGCAGCACCTTTTTTACACTTTCCCGCTTGCGTCTTTAAACGACGCACGGGCTCGTAGCCCCCCTGCCTCGGCAACATCTTGCGCATCCACCAGCGTGGCACAGTACGGCAGTGGATGTTGCCCGCCGCTGCGCCCTGCTGACGGGCAAGGAAACCTCGAAACCGATCGCTGCCAAACTTTTAGCGCGCAAATGCTTTAGCGGCCAATATGATGATTCGTAATTGCATTCTTTCGGGCAAGACACCTGATGATGATGATGCTGGGCGTCATCTTCAGCGAAACATTATTACGCAAAATTGTGCATAATTTTTCTTGCCTTTCAACATTCCCCCCCTCCTCCCATTTGCTGAAAGAAAATTTTTGCCCATAACGTGACGGCTTGATTCGATTTGTCCGTCGGGTGGTGGAGGGTTATAGTTACAATACACACCGACGCGGCGATCGAAACCCATGCAGCTGCCGCCAAGACCGTCAGCCGCGCCTTCCACGGCGTCCCGACTCGACCGCTGCAACTCGTTCCGCTCCCTGTTCCCCAACAGGACAGCCTCTCCCTGGACGGCAACAGCTACAATGCGCTGGGAGTGGGGGGCAGCGGCGCTAACGGGGGGCCCTCGACGCCGAGGCCGATGAGGCCCAGGAGCACGCGCGACTTGTCGCCCGAGCACGGAGCCCAACTGCCGACCGTGCACTGTGAGTGTTGCTGTCGCCGGGGCTTTCGCTCGCTCGTCTGCTCGCCTGCTCGCTCGTTCGTTTGCTCAGCCGCTCGTTCAACTGCTCTTTCTTCCGCTCGCTCGGCCGCACGCTCGTCCGCTCGCCCGCCTGCTCGCCTGCTCGCACGTCCGTTCACCCACTCGCTCGTGCATTCAGTCGCTCGCTTGCCCACTCGCCCGTCCACTCGCCTGATCGCTCGGCCACTCAGCCGCTCGCTCGCCCGATCGCTCGGTCGTCTGTTCACCCGCTCGCTCGTCCACTCATTCGTCTGCTCGCTCGCCCACTCACCTGCTAGCTTGCCCACTCACCCGCTCGCTCGCCCACTCACCCGCTCGCTCAGAATCGCGACACCACTTGGATCATGTGTCGCGACGGGCAGGACTCTCACTTGATCACCTCATCACTCGCCACCGATGTTAGCCGTGCCTGACACAGACGTAATGGCCTTGCTCTAAAGGACACCGTGAACCTCGACAATCTCGGTATCTTTTTGCCGATCGACGCCGGTCGGCCGGCCCGCCCCTTGCCATTTTCTCCGTGGTGCAGCGGGAAGCCGGTACGCCGCGGGGTCGGACCTGGCGTCGCAACAGTATCAGAAGGACCCCTCGCGCAACAGCTTGGCCGTGGGCAAGCGGCTCGCCCACCAGAGCTACAAGGCCATCGGCGAAGGCCGCTCCTTTCTCAACAACCACATGCACAACAGCGGCATCGGCAACCACGTGCCCGACTTAAAACGCGGCCTTGGCGGCAGCCTCGGTGCCCCAGGAGACGGCGTCGCCGACGACTATCTCCCGTCGAAGTACGCCCAATCGGCCGAGACGTCTCTGCAGACGGGCGGCCGCAGGGGCGGCCCCGTGTTCTCGTCGTCGCCGCCGCCGCCGTCGTCTTCGCCGGCGGTGCTTGGGCAGTCGAGGGGTTTGGGCGGCAGGCAGAGGCCGGGGAGCGAGCCGGCAAGCCAGTTCTACAACACGCTGGGCGGCACGCCCATCGGGCAGAACTCGCAGACGACGTGGTACTGCGGCTCGCCGGCTGACCCAGACGCCGGTGGGTGGTGTCCCCCCCCACACCTCGCCTTTCGAACCGAGTTCCCGGCGCGCGAGCGGTAATGGCGCACGCGATTGTGGCTCTCGTGGCGCTTGTTGTTCGGCGTGCTCTCCGACCTTTCCCCGCACGACGTTTCGCCCGCTCCATCTGTTGGCTCTCTATTTTATTTAAGGGGCGCCACGGTAGTGTGATGTGATCTTCCCCGCCCGGTATGTAAGAGGTCAGGGGTTCGATCGCGACCCTGACGCCTGTTGTATATTTGGAGTTTGCGTGTTCTCTCCGTGGTTGTGTGGATTTTTTCTCCGGGTCCTCCGGGTTTTCCCTCCACATTTAGAAAAATGCATTTTAATAATTTAGATTATTTCCACGTGATAAGCCACTTTGTTGAGCTATCATTTGTGGCCAGGTTAATACCTCAGTGGCCTTTTACCTGGTAAGATAAAACATAGTTTATTTGTATATGTTTTTGACCGATTTGTTTACCTTCCTATACTTTGCAAGCCTATCGTGCTTTGGTATTGTTCTGACCCGCCCCTACTGGAACGTCCTGTTGACAAAGAGCTTTAGAGCCAATCGGATTCCTCCAGTATAAATATATTTTCTTATTTTGGTGCCGCAGTGACGAGCTTGGGCGGGCGATTCAAGTCGGAGCTGAGCCTGAAGCCGCTACGGCCGCACGTGCCGCACACGTGGCCCGACATGGGCCTGCGTTCGCTCGGCGACGCGGCCAGCGTCACCAGCGGCCTGGGCAGCAGCTGTTCCGTGGGCGGTGGCGGCAGTGAAGGTTTTGCCGCCGTGCCGTTTAGTTCGGGGCGGTCTCGTCCCTCGCTCTGCAAGACCAACTCCAACATCGCGCCTTTCTTCCCGGCCGCTGAGATGGTGAGGAGGCGGCAGTGTGGGTTTCACGAGTAGGGCCCCGTGTCCCGGCCTCGTGATCCAGGTTTTAAAAAAAAAAATTACACGCAGATTTCTTCATTTGAATGACCAACGGCAACATCACCCCCCCCCCCCTACTGACAGACTAATGTTCTCCTGTGGGCCGGTGCCTCGGCATATCTCGTGCTCTACAGGGACAGCTTTCTTCAGGGGGGTCCCCTCGGCTAAAAAGAAACTCATAGCTGGGCTGTGGAGTGATTGAGATGTGATATAAGGTGAGATGCTGGGGCATTTTAAGCACCTAATGAATGCAATCTTAATCTTTAGCCTTGCCGAAATCCCTGATGTCAAAATGAGGCGTTGTCTGACCCTGATTGACCAATTGGCGATGGACAAAGCGAATGAAACGGTACAAATAAGGTAATATAAAAAACAGTGCCAACGAGACGGTGGAAACGAGGTGAGGAAATGTCACAACCCCGGATCGTGACGATTCATGGCATCGCCAATGAGCGGTGAACGGTTTCACGTCCAGATATTAAAATAAAAATTTCTGGACTCCCCCAGCGTATAATCTTGAGGCGCGTAGAGACAAACCAAGGCATTTTCAGCATTCGTCGACTTGCCATAACGGCAGTGGTTATTTTTTAACACGCGGAAGATCGCCGTCACCTCGCCGCGTTTGTCTCCAGGTCGGCGGCCGGACGGCAGGCGAGGGCCGCCCTAAGAGGCTGCCGGAAGACAATGGGCCTGGGCCTCCTGGCGGCCTCACCGATCTCGAGGCCCCTTCGTCGCGTCCCCGCACGCTCTCGGACCCCGCGGCGGCGGTGGCGGCGAACTTGGGCGGCCTCGTCGATCGGTCGCCGGCGACCCCTCCGACCCCGTTGTCGCCCTCGCCGGTCGGGGGCAAATACGAGCTGGAGAAAGGCTCGCTGGTGGAGGTGATGGCCAAGGAGATGCGCGTGTTCGGAGTCATCCGGTGGATCGGCGTGCCCCTGGGCTTGGACGAGACGCTGGCCGGCATCGAGTTGGTGCGCCACTTTCGTTTTTTTATTTGTGGTCGTTTTGTTTGTGCGTTTGCGCCGTTGCGAGGTTTTTGTTGTTGAAGGAATGAGTTTTGGTTTGTACGAGACTCCTCTGCCCGTCACCGGATTCACGCTTAGTGTACCACACGTGGGCAGGTTTCGGAGTGAGTTGGGTTGAGCCCGGATAGCGCTTGGATAGGGTGACCACGCTACTCACGGCCTGTTTATCTTAGGCGGCTGTAAGGTAGAGGGCAGTGTTGCGAAATCGACTGTTGTACTGTCCTTCTATACCCCCCCCCTCACCCCACCCTGTCTATTCTCACCACTTTCACCAACCAGTGGGTTAACAGATGCTTCCACTTGCTGCGACCTTAGATTGAAAGCGTCAAGGAAGGCTAACACGTTGGTCTCGTTGTGGCGCATGCGTGCTTCTGTCCGCGCGCGCGCTCATGCTCGCAGGAGGAGGAGATGCAGGGCTGCTCGGATGGAACCTTCAAACAGCACCGCTTCTTCACGTGTCCGCTGGGGAAGGGCTTCTTCATCCAGTTCACGAAGTGCCGTCCGGACTCGCGCTTCATGTCCGTGCCGCACATCGGCCTCGACCCCGTGCAGCGCTGCAACTCGCTCGGTAACCCAAATGGCGGTGGTTGGCGATGGTGATTGTACGTGTGTACGTTGAACGTCTTTCGCACCGTACGTAGCCAGCCGTGCTAATCGGAGGTGCGGGGGAAGGACAACAACTCGTAAACTTTGCGGTGGTGGCTGTTTTTCCGGAGGCGCCAATGGTGGCGGAGCTTCGTTAAACGAGGACAAAAATCCTTTTGTTTGCCGTCTTTTTCTTCTGATGCATTCTCCATCCCGATTGCGCCGTCGGCGCCACCGCGTCACGAGACGGGAGAATCCGTTCAGTACACTCCGCCCGGCGCGTCATCGCTGCGACGGCAGCAACGCCGGTCAATCCAGAACGAGGAGTGAAACGTCGTCACCGCCGTCGCCGCCGCGTGTCCCCCCCGCCCCGTTCCCCCACTCCGGCAGCGTTCAGCAACTACCGGAGCGAGCGCGTGGAGGGCGAGGTGCCTCCCCCGTCGGAGAAGGAGGCCACGGCGGTGGTGTGCGGCCGCACGAAGGGCATCCAGGGCCACTACAACTCCTGCTACCTGGACTCCACGCTCTTCTGGTGTGCCCCCCTACTAAACTAAACTATCTTTTCATTTTCCCAGGTAAGGCCCCCGCTGAGGTTATAATACAGCTCTTTTTCAGAAGCGACCTGGCTATCACAAATAATAGCTCAGCGAAGCGGCTTATCACGTGGAAGGTCATTGCAGGCAAATACTCTAGACGCGTGTCTCCAAATGTGGAGGGAAAAACTAGAGGGCCCGGAGGAAAATCCACGTGACCATGGAGAGATCATGCAGACTCCAAATATACGGGCATCGGAGTCTGAATCGAACCCAGGCACTCCTCCGTACCAGGCGAGGGAGTTAACATCTCGTCGCCTGAACCCTTGGGTTTAAACGTCTCACGGAATGTTTTCTCCGCTACCTTCATAACGTGGCGTAGGCACATGACTAGCAGCCACAGCCATAGCAAGGGGTATACCGGATACTGTGTGCCAGGCGGTGAAATGTTTTTAATTACCTGACCGCTACATCCTGGCCCATGAGCTGTCGGTTCCCCACCCCTGGTCTAAGTTGCTACATTCTCAACAGCTTTGACAGGGCATACCTTTCAATTGTTTATTGCCACGTGTGCTGACCGACGCCCCCGTGCGTGCGCGTCCGTGTTGTGCGTGTCTCTCCGCGTCTCTCTGCGCGCCAACGTCCACCTGCGCATGCAGCATGTTCGCGTTCAGCACGGTGTTCGACGGCATGTTGCACCGGCCGCAGCGTTCCAGCGACCTCAAAGATTACCCTAAGGTGCAGCAGCTGCTTCGCGAGGACATCGTGAACCCGCTACGCAAGTACGTGGCGCGCGGCGTGGAACCCGTGTTATCCCTCTCCCTTTTCCACCGGCACATCTGTGCCGAGACAGCGTGTGAGGCCGGCACGGTACGGGTGGTTCTCCCACTGGCTATTTTCCATGCAGCGAGGACATCGTGAACCTGCCGTGCCAGTATGCAGCGCACAGTGTGCGTGGAAATCGGCCCCGATACTCGTGTTAACGGAGCGAGGGGGGGTGGGGGGCAGGTGGCTCGGGTGCCTTGGGCGGGGAGGGGCTTACAATGGCCATGTCGGAGCCACTGAGCCACCGTTGCAAAAATCCTGGGTGCTAATCCGTGTTTCAGCCACCGCGAGATGTAGCGATTTGATGGTCTAAGCCCATTAAAATGTGTTTGTGGCACAAATGAAATGTTATTGGGGAAAAAAATATGAATTTCGCAGTTGGTTTGTCCCTTAAATTTCCATCTTCCAGTTTTGTCAATTAAAGATGTTCATTTCATTGCGTTGCGACAAACACTTTTGGCGGCGCCGATGAAAGGTGCGCCCCGAGCGTGGATAATGAGGCTTATAAACGAGGCTTCGTCGGAAGTTCAGCAGTAGCTCTGCGACATCGTCTTCCAGCGGGGGGGGGGGGGGCCCTCTCTTCAGAGACGGTGGTGGTGGTGCGGTGCTGTGTGTGAGAATTCTTCACGGCAACGTTTTCGTCTCTCTTCGTGATGCTTGGCGGCACAGTCGGAATAATAATTTAGAAGAAAACGCACAAAAGAAATCGAACCAAAGTCGTCACCGTTGGCGTTGCGATGTCAACGATCGTGTGACGATGCACGTGACGACTTGGAAAACTTTTCCCGACGACGTTTACCCAGATGGATTTATTTGATGCGACGCGTTTTTCGAAACACACCTCCTACTTGTATGCACGCGTGCGTGTGCGCACGTGCACGTGTACCCCGCTTTGTGATCTGCCGTTGAAAGCTAAGGCTCTCTTACGGTGTCGCCGCGCAGGAACGGCTTCGTGAGCGCCACCAAGGTCATGCAGCTGCGGAAACAGCTGGACAAGATCGGCTACGTCACGGGGCTGACGTGCGAGGAGAAAGGCGAGTATGGACTGGCGGCGCGTGTTCGCGACGGCGCGGAACCAGAAGAAAAACTCAAATAAAGTAACTTTATCAGTACCGAGGCTCCCATGATGCCGATTAGCACGGCTCGCTATGTACGGTGCGAAAGAAGTTCAAAATACACACGTGCGGCACAGTTTGGCGCCCACTATCATAGAGTGCGGTCGTGTCGTTAGAGTTTTCTGCGGTGAGTACGATGTCTTTTAAAACAACCGCGCTACGCCTCTCTGAATAAAATTGACACTGAGCCGCTCGCGCGTTCCGAGAGTTGCCGGTGAACGGGACCCCTCCCCCGCAACTTGCAGACGTCTCAGGAACGGGAAAGGTTTAATCGGCCGCCTCGGGCGGAGGAGCAGGGGGTTTACGACGCATTGTTGTGTACACACGACCTAACCCAAAAACCCAGTTGTGCGCCGTTCAAACATTTGTGCGTCTTACCGCCGTGCCGCGCTGTGCCGTGCCGCTCTGCGCTGTGCCGTGCTGTGCCGTGCCGTGCCGCGCTGTGCCGTGCTGTGCCGCGCTGTGCCGCGCTGTGCCGCGCTGTGCCGTGCTGTGCCCCTGTCGCGAGCTGAGCGTTTAAAATAACCGGCGCCCCGTGCTGTCGCTCACGCAGATCCCGAGGAGTTTCTCAACACCCTGTTCCAGCACGTGCTGAAGGTGGAGCCCTTCCTGAAAATCCGGTGAGGCACGGGGACGTGGCTCGAAGCGTCTCGCTCCTTTGACGTCACCTCCCATGGCCCTTCTATTTTTATTTTTTGGGTGTTTAGTTTGTTGTCCTTCCCCCGCACCTCCGATTAGCACGGTTGGCTACGTACGGTGGTGCTTAGCCGCGGGGTTCCCAACGGAAATGTGCTCTTCGTCGCATGAGGAGACACGATGCCGCGAGCCCACTTGGAATAGAATTTTAAAAGTGCAAACAGTGTGTGGGATTTAGAATCTGTGCAGAAGGTTGCTAGCATAGCTTTTTTGACTTTCGCCCTCCCTTGCTCATGCTGCGTTTACCTCCATACCCTTGGTGTTGCATCTCATCCCCTTGTGTTAAAATGTGGTTTGCAGTGTTCGGCATTTGAAATGCAATTTGCTATATCAAGTAAAATTCGTGTTTATTATTAAAAATGTTTTCTCTCCCTGGATTCGACCATGCCCAGATCTGGAAACAAGGACTTCCAGGACGGGCATTTCTACCAGATCTTCACGGAGCGTGACGAGCAGGTGAAGGTGCCCACGGTGCAGCAGCTGCTGGAGCAGTCGTTCCTCGCCGCCGACCTCAAGCTCGTGGAGGTAACGCGACGCGTCGCACACCACAGCGCCGCAACCACGCCGCGATAGACAATGCTACGACCACACTGCACCACAACCACACAGCGCCACAACCACACCGCGATAGACACCGCTACGACCACACAGGGCCATGACCACGCAGCAACCGCACACCGTTGCGCCACCGCGCTTGCACCACACCCGCACTATGCCAGGCGGCACTACATGATGTCACGCTACGCTCTGCTACACACTGCCATATTACCGCACACCACCACCAGTCGGCACCGTCATTCGCCACCGCAACAGACAATACCAAGCCGCACAGAGACATTCCCCACCGCGCTAATACCGCACCACGCTGTGCTCCACACCTATGTCATACATCACCATGCGACAAAGGGAAGGGCGTTGCCTGAACACCATGATGAAGGTAGCAATGGTGTTAAAGTCCGCTACCGAAACCCGTCTGGAAAAGCAAGTCTCAGGTCAGCACTTGCCGCTTCTGCAACACCCAGAAGCACAATGTAATTAAGGTTAAAAGCAGGTAGTTTTTGTTGTTGTTGTTGTGTCGTATCTTCCTTGAACTCGAATCTATGAAAACCTGGCTGCCAGCAGCATGCAGGAGTTGGCCTTTAATCTCGCGTCGGGCTGATGGACGTGACCTCATAATGCCACAGCAGGTATTCAGTGTCACCTGTCGGGGGGGGCCTTTCTCCGACACCGCTCGCGATGGACCGCAGCTCACGCGTGCCACACCTGTGTCTCTCCCGCAACCGCCCCTCGCCCGTGTCTCTGCAGACGCCCTCCTGCCTCATCGTGCAGATGCCCAGGTTTGGCAAGGACTTCAAGATGTTCAACAAAATCATCCCCTCCCTGGAGCTTGACATCACGGACCTGCTGGAGGATGGTGAGCAGCGTCGGTGGCGCGTGACTAGTAGCCGCAGCCACGGAGAGAGGCATTCTGGATGTGGTGTGCTTTGTGTTGCACCGTAGGTTCTATGTATGTATGCATGTTGAACTTCTTTCGCACCATACATAGCCAATTGTACTAATCGGACGTGCGGGGGAGAGACGCATGCACTCAGTATAATAATCTACTGCTCGATGAAATCATGGTGCTTGTTTGACCATACTTCACGCCGGTCAGTGCGGGTTTGTGCCGGAGGGCGGTGTCGGCTTGTAACACTCGCTGCTGACAGTAGCCATGCCCGGGTATTAAACTCAGCTCACGAGGTTCACAGTGGAGTGTGCTAACCAATGTGCCACCGCTTTCCTCTTGGATGCAGCACTGCTAATCATTCTACAATCCAAAATAATAATGCGAGATTAGAGAATCGAATCCCGATCCAAAGTCACGATAATTCATCGTATCGTGGAGCCGTGTCTCCTTGTGACTCGCTGACCGACTCGATTTCCCCGTACCACCCAACACCTTTACCGCGTGACCGAGCTTCCCTCTCGCCCCCCCCCATCGCCCACCCCCCCCACCACCTCGCGTTGTGTGTGTGGTACAGCGCCGCGGGAATGCCACATCTGCGGCGGTCTCGCCGAGGAGGAGTGCAAGGATTGCTACCACGACCCCAGGATGGGACCCAGTTGCCTCAAGCAGTTCTGCTCAATGTGCAACAAACAGGTGGGAGCCTGGCACTCTCGCACAACGCGGCTGCCCCCTCTTTGTCTCCCCAACGCTTCCGTTCACGCGCCGCGCGCCGCACCGGGAGCTCGTTTAATGTCGAGTTGAGCTCGGGCACGGGGGTCGGTCGGCAACCTGCGGCTCCGGCATGCCGGCGGGCTCTTTAAGGCTCCGCTTGGCGACGGTGATTCGTCACGGACCACCGCCGTCCGTCTCGCGGTTCACCGCGATGCATCGCGGTGAATCGCGGCTCTTGAAACATCGAGTTTTTTTTTTTACCGAATTCTAAAAAAAATGGCCGCTCTTGTTGTTTTGGTTTGCCGACCTCTGAGCTACGGGAGGCCCAGGACCGCTTCAGATAAATCGTCACCGATGTTGGCCGTGAGCGGCAATCGAACTCGGCGGGGGCGCGCCGGGTTTCGTAGCGCGGTGCGCTAACCGCTGTGCCGCCACTTCTCACACGGCAATTACAGTGACGATGTAATTTATTGTTCAGAATCACAATATTCTTGGTTCTTTCGGTAAAGTCACGTAGAAGGGAAATAATAAAATAATAAACATAAAACAATAAAATTCTCACGACGTTTCGGCCACAACGCAAGCAGCCGTCCTCAGGTGAAGAACAGGTCTGTCGGAAAGATGAATCCCTGCAGTGACGAAAGCTTTAAATCGAAATTTAACAGAATCACAATCTTTACTTATCCTGGAGAAATCCGATGAGCTGTGCAGCTCTTTATCACGGATGTTCAGTAAGGGGCAGGTCAGAAAGTTACAACAAATGTCGCCAAGTCGACGTTTTTATTCCACGAAGTCAGCATGCACGGCGACAGCCATGCTTCTTTTGTCATTGCACTGCCGGATGAGACCCCCACCCCATGCCGTACGGGTCGTGGGGGTCATTTGAGCATACTTCACAACGCTCGTCACCGCAGGCTGGTGAAGGCGCTGAGCATAGACATCGGAGCATGGTACAATACAACAATGAGGCTTTGTCACACTGCCTTCTGCCGCCCGCAAGTCAGCGTCTTACAATCTCCATCCCACCCACGGTTAAGTTTGTTTCTCCTCGCGCGCGCATCAAAACGGTCGCTTCCATCCGAACGCCGACGAAAGTTGTCGCTCACCCGGCACGCCTGACGATGGCTAATGCGTCGCCAAACGCTTTTGCCCCCCCCTTCCCCCGCCGGAGCGCAGGTGCACAACCACCCCGACCGGCAGCAGCACCGCTCGGTGCGGAAGCTCGTGGTGACGGAGGAGGTGCGCGCCGCGTTCCTGGGGCCCGGCCGTCAGCGTCGGCACGGCGGCGTCGGCTGCCTCGGCGTGGCCCGCGAGAAGCTGGAGCTGTTTGCGGTTCTCTGCATCCAGACGAGCCACTACGTCGCCTTCGCCAAGCACGGCCCCGCCCCACAGTCGTGGCTCTTCTTCGACAGCATGGCCGACCGTGAAGGTGATTGCTGCGTACACTTTATTTTTTTTTTCCGTGACTTGCTTACCTTTGCACTCGTGTCACCGCGGTGGCTAGGAGATGTTAACTACCTCGCCTGGTATGCAGGAGGTCGTGGGTTCCATCCCGACCCCTGACGCCCGCTGTATATTTGGAGTTTGCGTGCGCTCGCAAATCGGACGGTCACGAGTTCAACTCCTGGTTTGTGGGGGTTGACTCAGCCCATCGTCCCATTGGAGTCTGTTAATAAAATGAGCACCACTGTTCAGTCAAGAGCGGTTGTCCTACCGACCGACTTGCCCCCCACCACAGAAATGTGGACTTTCCACCGCGAGCTCAGGGCTGTAAACGAGCGATGACCAACCAACCGCCTCGATAACTCGCCTGAGCCGCGAATCGCTTGGAAACCAATTCCTCCCGTGGCCTCCCTCACCCGCGAACCCTCCCGGCAGGCGGGCAGGAGGGCTTCAACATCCCGGAGGTGCGCGAGTGCCCGGAGGTGGCGCAGTACCTGAGTATGCGCCCCGAGGAGCTGGACGGCCTGGACCCACGCGTCATGGAGGGCCCGGCGTCGCGCCTCCTGTGCGACGCGTACATGTGCATGTACCAGCACCGCGACATGATGCTCTACAAGTGACCGTTGCCGCCTGCTCGCCCGCCCGATCCACCCGCCCGCTCGCCCGATCGCCCGCCAGATCAACCGCCCACCCACCCACTCACGTCTTCAACTCTCTGTTCTTATTCTTTCCCATCTGAGGGTTCTCCTTGCTCATGCGGACTCTTGGGTCCCTTTTGTCCTTTTCCTCCTTCTCCTCCTCCTCCCCCGGTCGATCGGTGCCGCCACCATTGGGTACAGCAAAACGTGCAGTGCGAGACGTTACAGAGAGAACGTTGAGGCTGTGCGTAGCTCTCGATACGGACGAGATGGAGATGTCGGGCAATAATATCCGCTATTGGTTTTATCGCACGATAAGGTTATTTACAAATTGGCGATCGTTGACCATAACGGGAACATTTATAACTTTCCTTCAATTGTAATGTCTGCAATGAAATGGCCAGGTTCCCAGATCGTGGCCCTTCTTCCTGCTCCATTCCATGATTGCTCCTCCGTAGCTTGGAAGCCCCTTCCCCCAGCTGTCCGTGCTGTCGATTCCCTGCCCAATGGCTGACTGTCACTTCTCCTATATGTGTGGCAAGAATAACTTCACGTTGGTTTGTGCGGAGAGACTTGCTGTGCACTTGCATTTAAATGCGGTGAAAATTAAAATCCGACCCTCCCTGCTCCCCCTTCTCTCCCTTCTACACCTGCCCAGTCTCTCCCCTTGTTTTCTCCACTCCACTGCCCTTCTCTCCCTTAGGTTTCTCTCCCCCTCCTCCTCGCACACTCCCTTCTCATTACTTCTCCACTCTTCGTCATCTCCCTCCCCCCTTCCCTCGTTCTTTCTCAAGGGCACTCACAATTTGCGTGGCACTCGGGGGATGGGGGGGTGTGGAAGTTTCGTCCCGTCTGTTTCGGGTCATCTTCCCATACCCCAAAGAGATGTGTATACATTTTTTGTTATCTCGTTTTTTGTTTTGTTTTGATCGTTTACGTTACTATTATTATTAATGTTTTTGCATTTATAATTTTTTTTTGTTAACATCGGTCATTATGATCGGTTGTCGGAATTTTCTTTTTGTAATTATTGTTGTCGGGGTCTGATTTCTGGTGTTTTAATTGCGTGCAATGTCTGTTGGATTTTTACTCGCAACCCCGTCAGCCGGGACGGGACTGTCCGGCGTTTGTAGCCGCGCTCGTGCCCGATACAGCCGGAGAGTGCGAGGTGCCGCCTTCATCCGTTGAGCCTCACGGAGAAAAATCTGCGTCCGCGGGCAAGCCACCTGCCGCGGCCACCACTTTTCCCAAACCTCGCTCGCCACCGTACACCACAAGCAGAACCGGCTGATTGTTGGCAAACAGGCAGCAAGGCTACGACGGTAGTCGCCACCGATCCTGGCATCTGAGCTTCCTTCGCGCCAGAACAGTCGTCGCTCAACCCCGGTGGGCACGCGTGGTCTTACAACGTGGCGCCGCTTTCGGCACTCGATCGGAATCGTATTTATCTAGGAGAAACTTGAGACGCAGCTTTTAACGCCACCTGAACCGGGCTAGGGTTTACTATATAGGCTGGACCTGCCCCTAAATCACAAGGCCAACGTCATCCCGGCGTGCGTAAGACAGTCCGGCGGACGCCCCTGCCTCCGCTGAGAATCGAGTGCGTGCACGTGCGATTCCCGCGTATTGTGCGTGGGGTCGAGTTGGCACGCCGTCACGATGCCGAATGTCGCTCGCTCACCGTTCGCGTCCTGTCGGCGTAGCGAGCTCGCCCCGCTGTCTTACGCCGTCGCCTTTATCAACGTCAGGAAACCCGCCCCACCCCGCCTGACCCCGCCCGTCCGCGCGGCTGTTTAAACGCTCGGTTAATTTGGCGGCGAAAAAGGAAAAAAAAGAAAAAAAGTTACAAAAAAAACCTCCCCAGTGCATGTTGCTCCGCGGGCGATCGCCACTAGACTCCCCCCCCCCCCCCCCCCGCTGCCGCAAGCCGTGACGGAGAAGTACACAATACGGTGTGACACGGCGGTGTGCCATTCGTCGCGTTGACGCAACCCGCTAAGAGTTTTCCCCATCGTCCCCGGGCTGTGCACTGTGGCCATCGTGAACGCTGTGTTTGTGACCGTCGAGGAAAAGCAATGACTCCCTTTATCACGCGAACGTCGCTGCCTCCTCCGCCTCGTTGCTCCCTTATTCCCGTGCACTTAGCCTGTGGCTCGTGTGTGTACAGTTTTGTATTTAATGCGTTAACCGCGTAGAACCCCCTGCGCGCGCTCTTGTCGGCTTACGAAGCGCGAACTTGGGTCCGCCAAGCCTGAATGTACCACATCTTAGGGAATCGTGTACCGCGGCTGTACGTTGAATCGTGATACCGGTCGGATTTGTGTGCTGTCAGTATAACGTGACCCGTGCTTTTACTGCTGCCAGCAACAGCAGCATTTGCAACCAGGTCGGTGGCCGCACGCCCACAGCGTGCGGTCTTTTAAGGCCCTCAAGCGACGGTGCAGTTGTGAGGCCCAGCCAATCACAAGTTTGATTCGCGGCCACGTCTAAAGTCAGTGTCAAGTGATAGCCGGTCTTACCACTCCCCTGCTCCATTCTTGGTCAACCCCCGACTGACTGGTGTGGTGAAGTATGGTTACGCATCCCCCATGGCTGACAACGCTCAGCCATTGGATTGACCGAGGCTGTAAATTTACGACCATTATTAAATATCCTTGAGCGTGAAACTTGACTTTTAATGGTGCTTCGCAGTGGGGCGGCTTCAGAACCTCTCCACTACTGGCTTATGATGAGCCACTTCCGGGTCAAACAGCGGCGCAATAGCAAGCCCTGCCAATTTGGAGCACAAATTTATGACAATTGTGAATGGGATCTGCGGGCTGCTCCTTCAGGTGAAGGCAGAACCGAAATCCGTGGGAGTGGCCACTAAAATAAGTGATTGCCTATGACCCTGGATGTACACAGCCCTCTTTATTGATCCACTGCTGGATGAAGGCCTCCACAGACCACGAGTCATCGTCGAGTGCGATGCCTTTATCCGCTCCAGTGTCCGCTGCGCGAGGCCCCAACGGCAGCCTCAAGCAGGCCGGTTCGGTTGCCCGCCGGCGGCCACCCAATCATGACAATTTAGGTTCAATCCTTGCCTCGCTTCTGAGATCGGACATAAAAATCTATGAATTACGCACGACGTTAAAGTGACAGATAAGTTCCTACTTTGAAAGTACGTTCCGGTTAAAGCAAGACGCCGATCCATGGCGCTATGTTGGGCATCACTTGGCCACATTTTCTTCTGCAGAACGATGGCTGAATTCCCCATAAAATCAAAACAATGTTTCGACCGATTCTCAGCCACTGCCAACATCAGTGATGATGAACTGAACCAGTCGGCACCACCTTCACCAACCCCGCACCGTGACCAGCAGAGTCCATCCACCTCCATGACCTCGCCGCCAATTAGCACGGTTGGCTATGTACGGCGCGAAATAAGTTCAACGTACATACATTTGACTGTGCAGGAACACAAATCATTTCCCGTTCCCTAACGCGGGACCCGCGGATGAAAGAAACCCGTTGAGGTGCATCAAAAGTTGCTGTCTTTGCCAGGGAGGGAGACCTGGGTTCATGTCGCACCCGGAAAGGCTGGCAGTGGGCATGCGACTGGCGTTATACTGACAGCAGAATTCTCCACCGGTACCAGCTCAACTCCTGTCGATTTATTTTCAACAACAGAAATGTCTTCGTTTAAGCAATGCCCGCCGTTGCCCACAAAAAAAAGACAAATGAATGATGACGACGACGACGATGGGAATGTTGAGTAGAGAATGCCGACTGTGCCCGAAGCGACTTTGTGGTCAGTATGGAGTGCTCGTGGGCGCATTGTGCTGACGGCGTGTTTCCACGTGCGGATTGTTTGCATGGCGAGCTGCCAGCTTGGTTCGTTTGAATGGCGCGGCCTGCGGTTGTTTGGGTGAAATGCCCCTTGGTTAAGGACGCCCACCATCTCTTGCTTTGCAGCCAAAGTGCGAGCAACTCCGCGAGCTTTTTCTTCAGTTTTTTTACAGGTCACATTCAAGAACTGAAAGCATCCTTTTTGCGATTTACTATCCAGGACTTTTTAGCACTTATGTCTGAGTGGTAAAGCCAGGCTAAAGGCCCAAACCCCATGATACTTTGGCAATGGCATTGGGGGGCCATTGGTAGCCAACAGGATGCCCTCGTTATTTGCGAAGGACACTTTCCGGAGATGCTCGTGAATAACAAATTGTTTGCGGATGGTATTGCTAATGAATAGCACATTTCACGGATAATGATATTTGGCCTACGAAAACCATTGCATCTTTTCATTAATGAATTACCTTACGTAAATAAATGAATAAATACGTTTCTTAAATGTATGACAATTATTACATGAAAACTATTTGAAGTGGTTATACTAAACAGTAAGTAAAAATTAATGTTAATGTATTAAATAAAAGTTTATGAATGAACTTACCGTATCTCTAATCACTTTAAATGCAGTCGTGTAAAGTGCCAGGTGTGATTAACAGATTGCCAAACTCGTGGATAAGCAGGTGTGTGAATAACGAGGGAATGCTGTACACATCTATTCTGTAAACTTGAGGCCGTTTTATATTTGGCTTGTAAACCAATTCCGAACGAACGGGGTATGATCCTGGTTCCTTCCGCGCAGGAGTTTCATTTTTCCAGATTCTACCGTGTGGTAGAAGCTGACCTTATCACGTGTGTGGCCTGCAAACAAACCCCACGTTTGACTTTGGAGGGCATTGGCATGTCCCCGAGAATAGACAGGACCGCCTGTGAAAGGGTTCATAACTGGAGGCCAATGTCCCCCACATCTGGCCCAACAAGCTGCCCCCCTCACAAACAAAGAGATATAGACCCGTGACGTATGGTGTCACGTGCTTTGCCAGCGGCGCGCTCGTGTTTCGACGCCCCGGGGTTAAATGTCGTAGCTAAAAACCTCGGCGTAGAAGGGAACGAGAGTTCGGTCTTGCCAGTGACAAAATACTTTGTTGAAAAGCGTGGGGGGGGGGGGAGGTTGACAATCGACAATTGGTTTGCAGAGCGCGCAAAATCAGCGATTGAATTGGAAGTTGCCATTGCCAGTTGCACGCGAGGTGGGAGCAGAGGTCAGATTCGCCGAAAATATACGAGCCAACAGATTTTTTTCGTGATAGAAAATATTATTGGCAACTGTTGCCTGTGACGATTGCCTTACAATTGCTCCGGTTGTTTCATGGCCTAAAGCAGTGGTTCCTAACCTTTACTGCAGCCTTGCACCCATTTGGTTCTCAATTGTTAAAAACATGTATAATGGTAATAAATGCATCGGGTTTGATGAAACAGAGTGGTTGTGCTGGCGTGCCCGTGCTTCATTCTTGTGTTTTCATGATTTACCTCCAATGCACCCCAGGTTAAGAACCACTGGTCTCAAGGCAACAACCCACCTTAAAATTATTGTGAATTCATGTTTTTGTAGGCCATGGTGCCCAGACCAAATAGTTGACTTGTTAACACCGCTTGAGATGGCGAAACTTGAGTGGCACCAACGCATTTAAATCGCCAATAAAAGCGAACTGCAATAATAACCTTAATCGGCGAAGTGCGTAATCGCAAGATCCATTGTTTTATTTGACGCGCGAGGAACGTGGCATGGCTTCACATTTGCCACCGCTCGTGGTACCCACCCCAGGCTTGCCGCCTGGTCTGCGTAAGACGCCGATTCCCAGACTTGTCCGGGTCGGTGTCCAGGTGGTGCGGGGAAATAATTTGCGCCGAAATCTGTCTGCGGAATTGTTGCTGCATTGCGGGTTGTCGCAGTGAACGGCACAGCTCTTGATGAGAGACCTCGTGCTGGCTGAGAAATAAGTCCCGCGTGTGGTCTACGTCGGGGGAAAGGACGCGACCCAATCCTCACGCACCACCCTGTGCTCTGGCCAATGGACCCACGTCCTTCAATTTCCTTTCAAGCCCCCCCCACCCCGTCCATTGTTCGTCGCACTCGGCTCTGTTGTGTCGCCAAACGACAGAAAATCACGGGACGTTGCACCCCCTTCTGATTGTGTCACCTATCCTGAAGTTATCAGCTACCCGTAGTACGTGGTCAGGAGCGCAGGGGGGGGAGGGGCAGAGGTTTGGCGGGTGAAGGGTCGTAGTGGACGGGACTCGAACTCTGCCTCGCTCAACTCTGGGATGGACGCCTTATACGAAACCAGCACCGTGCGCTCTCGCAGCAGCTCCGACGACTTCAAAGTGCGTGTCCTGTTCGTTAAGACGACCGCCGATTGCGTGCGCGTGTCACACGCTCGCGTGCTGTGCTCCTGTGCTGCGCTCGCCCAGACCAAACCCTCTCTCCGACCTCCTCGGTTGTCGTCCTTCTCTCCGAAGCCGATTCGTTCAATCCGTTTCCACCTCGACGAGTTTGCCTCGTCTCGCGAACGATCGTTTTTGGGTTGCGCGGGGAGGTTTCCGTGTCAATAAATGACCAATGAGAGCTCTTCACGGCGCGGGGATGAGAGACTGTTCCTCGCTTATTGACAGCACACCTGCAGCGGAGACGGGGCTGGATTTAAGGCCCCTCCTCCCCCGCCGCTCTCCTTCCCGGACTCCGCAGCGGAGAAAACCCCTTTCCTATCCTCGAGCACGAAGCTTCCTCTTACACGTGCAGACAGCAGTCACTCAAGGTAGCATTGCTGACATTGTTCATATTAAATAAAAGTCATTCAATTAAATTGTTACAAATTATGGGTTCCCCCCCCCACCTTCCCCTATAGGCTCCTCTGGAATTGTGGGCCATGGACAATGTGTCTGTCTCCTCACCCCAACCCGAAATCCAGCCCTGATCAGAGCAGCAGAAACCTCCTTACAGAGAAAGTACTGCATGTAGGTGTTACCGCCCACTGGCTTTGAATTAAAATGCCGTTTGCTTCGTCGAGTTTTCGTTTCGTTTAGCCCCAGGCGAGAACTTCCACCATCGGACCCACGTGGCGTGGACGCGGCGCTTTTGCCACATCGGCTGCCGAACTCGGCTCGTCGACACTGCTTGCCTGCGCCGGTCACTCGAACGAGGTTGGAACGCGTCAGAGGGGAGGGACGGATCGGGGGGCAAGCGATTGCGCTGCAAGGTCGCACTGCACAGTTCATGAGCCCGAGCCCTAAGCCCAACTCGCGTGATTACGATTTGTGACGTTGCAGTCAACTCTCCATTGTCCAAGGGGGTGGTAGTGGGGTGGTGAGTGGGTGGGGTCTGAATAAAATATAACGAGGATAACGCAAAACGAATCTAAATTATGCTACGGAGCGTATTGATGAGCTACGTTGTCGAGTGGGGGGGGGGGGGGTGCAGGCATGGAGCCTCCGCCCGTCGTGCTGACGAGTCTGCGGTTCCGCGGGGGGCACGAGTCGGCGGCCCCCCTGCGAGCGAGGAGCGTTCGATGAGTGAACCATCGCGTGTCTTCGCAACAGCGTTCTCGCGAGCGCGGTTCATCCGCAACCCGCGTTCACCGCCCACCGATAACTGAGAGTGACCTACACATATCGGTCTCTTCCACCGAAGTAGTAATTTTGTAACTTTTCCCACCCCCACCGCCCCCCGAACATAATTTTTTTTGTCCCATGGATGTTGACATCTTCCTTCTGCTATGAAATGGAAATGCTTTGTGGTTCAATTGTGGAGAGAGAATGCAGTGGCTGTTTACACAGGCCGTTTGAATTGGCTTAGTCTGCCCCTGCCTCCCCACAATCGGTTTGAGGCTTCTGACTAGAACCTCAATGTCTGATTAGTCAACAACAACAGAAACACAAGTTGAAAGTTTAACTGCGTGGCCGAAGCATCCTCTGGTACGGGCAGAAATCCCGAATCCAAATCCAGAGTCCGACATCGCATCCCCGAAAATGAGAACGCAAACAACTCTACTTGATGGAAATGCCCACTCCGATCTGTCACTTTCGCAAAGGATGTAAATGCCCACTGATTTCAGTTCAGTTCATGTATTAGGTATAGCCCTGTGAGCCATGCGGCTCTTGAATCGGGTGCCACCGCAACAAACAAAAACATGAACAAGAAAACATCTTAAAGTGACTACGTTCAACAGAAAAAGCCAGGAAAAAATCAGCAGTCTCCCATAAAAAGCACCGTACACCAACGCTGTGTGCAAAAATCCCAGTGGGATGCAAGTCAAACAATAACCATAAGACAATTTCGATTAAAGTTATCAGCCAACTCTGTACTACAACAAACAAATATGGCTAAACCAAAACGTTTCCGAAATCACCAAAATAAAGCTATAAAAACAATGTAACAGTGATCATAGAAATTGTGATTCAAATTTAACAATAAACGATATACATAACATGTACGACCAAATCTTGATTTGAGGCTTTCGTGACTGCAGGAATCCATACTCTGGTTCTTTGGGTAAAGTCACGTAGGTATAAAATAAAATAAATCACGACGTTTCGGGCGCAACACAAGCATCCGTCATCAGGTGGGAAAGCGTGGTCTGCTGCTGAGGCAGACTGTGTTAAAAGGTTTGAAATGGGTGTAGCCCAAGGGTCATAAAGAAATGGCCGGAGCTAGTGATGTTAATGTGAGAAATTAGCATGATGTTCATGTGAGAGATTAGAGGGCACGGAAGTGGCTATGTTAATGGGAGAAATTAGCATGATGTTAATGTGAGAAATTAGAAGGCACGGAAGTGGCTATGTTAATGTAAGAGATTATCATGATGTTAATGTGAGAAATCAGAGGGCACGGAAGTTGCTATGTTAATGTGCGGGATTAGCATGATGTTAATGTGAGAAATTAGAGGGCACAGAAGTGGCTGTGTTAATGTGATGGATTAGCATGATGTTAATGTGAGAAATTAGAGGGCACGGAAGTGGCTGTGTTAATGTGATGGATTAGCGTGATGTTAATGTGAGAAATTAGAGGGCACAGAAGTGGCTGTGTTAATGTGATGGATTAGCATGATGTTAATGTGAGAAATTAGAGGGCACAGAAGTGGCTGTGTTAATGTGATGGATTAGCATGATGTTAATGTGAGAAATCAGAGGGCACGATAGTGGATATGTTAATGTGAGGGATTAGCGTGATGTTAATGTGAGAAATTAGAGGGCACGGAAGTGGCTATGTTAATGTGAGGGATTAGCATGATGTTAATGTGAGAAATCAGAGGGCACGATAGTGGATATGTTAATGTGAGGGATTAGCATGATGTTCATGTGAGAAATTAGAGGGCACGGAAGTGGCTATGTTAATGTGAGGGATTAGCATGATGTTAATGTGAGAAATCAGAGGGCACGGAAGTGGCTATGTTAATGTGAGGGATTAGCATGATGTTAATGTGAGAAATTACAGGGCACGGAAGTGGCTATGTTAATGTGAGGGATTAGCATGATGTTAACGTGAGAAATTAGCATGATGTTAATGTGAGAAATTAGCATGATGTTAATGTGAGAGATTAGCATGATGTTAATGTGAGAAATAAGCATGTAACTGTAGAAAAGGAGAAGAGGTGGGGGCCTCCTCGACGAGGGAGTGCAACCCAACCCATCGGGTGTAACACAGGCCCTTCGTATTACACCCGTTCGGTTGCACTCCCTCGTGGAGGAAGGCCGCTCTCCTCCTATCTTACAGTTACATGCTAATCTCTCACATTAACATCACTAGCCCCGGCCACTTCTTTATGACCCTTAGGCTACACCCATTTCAAACCCTTTAAAACAGTCTGCCTCAGCAGCAGGCCACGCTTTCCCACCTGATGACGGACGCTTGCGTTGCGCCAGAAAGGTCGTGATTTATCTTATTTTATACCTACGTGACTTTACCGAAAGAACCAAAGAGTTTGTACGACCAAACTTTGCAGCCATAGCTGGCAGCATGAGTCACTCAATAACAGCAGGAGAATCAGTAGGAGTATCAACATTTTTCAATGCACCTTTAAAGATCAGCACACTAAATCAAAACACAGATCATACTTTGTAGCGGTCATCCGGAGCGATACATTTGATTTCAGGCGACTGAATTGCAGCGGCAGCTAAGGGTGTACAACTCCTCTTGCGCAGTTTTGAGTGAAGATCTCACAGGTAGTGATCCAAGTTGTAGTTTATTGGCGATAGCATTCCAGACCCTGGGGGCATCAATAGCAAAGGCCCTTCCTCCAGTATTTGTACGGCAATAGGGAATGTGAAGCGGTAAATGAGCGGAGACCTTAGGTCAAATTTGTTCTTTGAAACAGTGAGGAGGTCCAGCAGGTAGTTTGCTGATTTTTTTGTAAGTACATCGTGAATAAATAAAATCTGATGGACAAGCCATCGATCATTAAGAGATGTTAAGTTTGACCCAATGTAGAGATCGCAGTGGTGGGTCCTATTTGGGCAGTTCAATGCAAATCTTAAGGCCGAGTGATACATTGAGTCAAGCTTCTTCAGTACAGTACTGGGGGCTGATTTATACACGATGTCACAGTAATCAAGTAGAGGCAGTACGATAGCTTTTATCAATTCCAAATGGAACATAGGGGGGAAGCAATGCTTGTGTCGATACAGAAAACCAATTTTTATTTTTGTCTTTTTACCAATATAATCAATTTGATCTTGAAAATTCAGTTTTGAATCACGGATGACCCCAAGATACTTATAGATTTTGACTCTATTTGATAATTCTTTTAGGAATGTAATTGGGGGAAAATAACTTCCTGCTTTAGTCCTGGTGAGAAGCATAGCACCTTGGTTTTGGAGGTATTGAGCAACTAGTTGATGTTGTAGTTTGTTGAAATCACCCTGGAGCTTAGCAATCACGTCATCCGGAGAGCGGCCAGCAGTCATCAGTATCGTGTCATCTGCAAAAAGATTTACCCTGGAATGATCCAGGTCAGTGCCCAAGTCATTGACATTAAGAGAGAACAAGAGGGGGCCGAGGATGGAACCCTGTGGAACCCCTTTTGTTATCTTAGCACTGTTTGACCTCCAGCCATCTATGAATACAGTTTGGGTGTTTGGAGAAACGGAGGCAACTTAGTTTACTAAGCAGGGTGTTGTGGTCGACTGTATCAAAGGCTTTGGACAAGTCAAGAAAAAGACTGGCGCAGTACTGCTTATTATCAAGGCTACTGTAAATGTGATTCAGAGAGTAATGCAGCAGATGTGGTGCTGTATTTTTTTCGGAACCCAGATTGGTTTCGATTTAAGAGATTGTTGTCGGACAGGAAACTGGTAATTTGGTAGTTCAATAATTTTTCAAAAATTTTCATCAACGGGGACAAGATTGAGATAGGTCGGTAGTTATTTCTATCATCTTTAGGGCCCCCTTTGTGAAGTGGATGAACATAGGAATGTTTCCATTCTAGAGGTCCTGATGCTTCTTTGATGTACAGGTTGAAAATATGGGCGATAGGTTTGCAAATTAGGTGACCAACAGTTAGCAGAGCAAAGACGGGAATACTATCCGCTCCGGTAGAGGAGGACCCTTTGATGTAGGAAAGTTGTTTCAAAACATTACTTTTCCGTGGATAGGCTGGAAACTAAATTCGTTTAATGTTTGGACAGGCGTGTAGGAAATTGCATGAGCAGGGGTGACTCCCAATACATTATTAAAAAGGTCACCAGCTTCAGAAAAATGAAGGTTCAAATTGTCGACTACTTTTTGGGCTCTGAAAAATGGTCCCCATTTCGGTTCAGCGCAACGGGCAGAATATCCGTGTCAGATGCCCTTTCGATACATTTGACTGTTTTCCAGAAGATCCTGGCGTTGCCATGTGAAAAGTAAGCATTGTTTGCATGCCGTATTTTTTTGACACATCTATTCCTTAAAATCCTGTATTCTAGCCAGCCTTTGACCAAATAACTTTTCTGAGCACATGCCCAAGCCTTGTCCCTGGTTTTCATGAGCTTAGTAGTCAAAGGATCAAACCATGGTGGGAGGTTGCCTTTAGTTTTAAATCTAACCAACGGAGCATGTTTGTTAAGAATTTGGAGAAACGTGTTTACCTGAAGGTCTCACAAGCCGTAGTCAGATTTGGGGATATCACAGACCTTGTCAATATCCGAGTGAAGCACATCATTAGTAAATGCCTGTATGCTGAAGTGTCTCATGGAGTGCTCATCAACCAATTTAGGAGGGGGCTTTGGGTCTGGCTGACGATCTTACCCTAAATATGAAGGAGTGATCACTAAGGTTATTACCCAGAACACCAGTAAGTGGGAAATTGTGAGGGGCATTTGTCAATAGGACGTCAAGCAGAGATGACTGTCCCGCATTTGTTTAGGTGTGGCAGATCAGAGTGGCAATTTCCATCCTTTGTGAAAGTGACAGATCAGATCGATCTGTCACTTTCACAAACGTGGGGGAATATTTTTTGTATTAAATTTTTGTTTCTAGCAGATGGAGATGCCATCTTTGTAGCAGACGGGACTGCGCGAGGCATCTGCAGACTGCACAGTGTACGGTGACGTGAAAATTACTGCCGCCTTTGCCTGGGGCTCGTTGGGCAATCTTCTGCGCGTCTGTCCGTCCATCCCTGGGACGTGGGCGCAGGGTGGAACTGCACCTCGCGTTGACCCGAGTTGCCCCCCACCCGGCCCCCACCCCCCCCCCCCCCCCGATTTCTCCCAGAACTCTGAGGCTTGACACAGGCGGCAGCTCAAGTTGGTTGCAGACGCGACGTTTCCACCGCGGGCGTTGCTCTTCCACGGAACGCTTGCGAGAAAAAGTCGAGTTTACCCGGTACAATAATAATGAAAGTTGATTTTTTTTTTTAAGGTGAGATCGCGTCAATATAAATGTGTCGTTAAACCCGCCACCACCCGACTCAACGTTGAAATGTCGCGGGGTTTACTTTCCAATGCACCGCTGTGCTAAAGCAGTCACGATTCATCACGTTTTGTTCACGTGACAGACCTTACTAATTGGCTGTGTCGAGTGGTGGCCGGGTTGAACGGCACATTGATATATTTACACGATCTAACTCCCATAAAAACCCCTTTTATTATGGATATTATTCCTCGAAAGCTTACGACGACTGCTACGCCTTTGGACAGTCGAGTTTAACGTTTGTGCCGCCTCCCCCCCCCCACCGCCTGCGACGTTTATTGAACGTGGCGCCATTCCGACGCGTTTCGTCTTCGCACGAAGTCTGTACCACCTGACCACGACCACGTGGTGGTTCAAGAGGGACCCCAGGGTTGGTTCGTGGCCCGACTCGAATCGACCAAAATAAATAAATAAACAATTTGGGGAGAATGCGGTGCAAGGGTTACCGAACCTCGAGATGGGAATAATTGTTTTTGATCCTCGCATTTATATTGCTTTAAATATGGCTCAACGGAATCAACCCAGCATGGCAAATCCTAACAAATGATTATCTTGAAGCGTTTTTAGCTCTAGATCATACGTGCGTACGATAGCAAGGTCACAGTGGTAGCTATTTCAGTAGCTATATATGTATTCAACATTTTGTTTAAGGGTGCCGTACGTAGCTATTGTCCGATCGGGAATATCGTACGGAATTAAATGTTTACGTAATACCAAACATTGCACATGAAAATGAATGGGAAGCGGTGTCTGTAAAACAGAAAGAATGTACGGCGCTAAGCTCTCCTGCCCATGGGTGGACAGCGGTAGCGTTTGTCACCCCAGGTGGTTACCGAACGACCGGTCCGCGCGTCGGCGGGGACTCCGCTGGGAGCGAGCGGCGGCCTGCAGGCCACACCGCTGAGATTCAGTGCTGTGCTGCATCGTAAGAATACAACTACTGTTGTCTGTGCGACCTTGCGAGATTAGGGACGACTGCTTTAATAAAGTACTCGTATTTAAACAGGATGACACGTGGTGTGTCTTTGTATATTTAACACGTAGGCTTTAGATCACGTTATTTATAAATGTGTCGTAACCCTCCACCACCCGACACGGCCAAATAATACTCTAACTTTTAAATGATGTTGATTCACTCTTCAACACACCGGCAGGGCTAAAGTAGTGAACTCTTTGTATATTGCTTGGTCAGATTTTTGGCCATCTTTTTTCTCACTTTCTTCGTCCCGCTTTTGGCCGTCAAAGAATTCGTCCGGATCTCTGGCGCGGCTGCATGCGGATATGACAGAGCGACTTTCCGAGGACCTCTTCGAATTGCCTCTTGACCTATACAGCTGCCAGGGGTGGGGCAGCAACTCTCTAGGTTAATCACAGGTGAGACTGCCTGGATTCAAACCCAAGATCTCTGCGTCAAAATGTAAACGTACAAACACACACAGAGATTGTTGTGTAGATGCATAGGCTGTTTTGGCAAGGGCCCGTTAAGCGAGTTACAGCTGTGAAGGCCATCACATTACATGAGGTGGTGTAGCCAAACCAGGATCACCGCGTACACAGTTGGTTAATACAAACACCAATTGTGTAACAACATCAACAACGAGTCATTGCATATCTAGTAAATAGTGGACAGATATGCCACCTTTGTCTCCCCGGTACTGATGTGTCCACACCGCTCCAGGTACCCAAATAAGAGCGAGTTGACCTCAGGGAGGCCCAGGATTGGTTCAGATATTTCACCACCGATGTTAGCCATGGACGAGAATTGAACTCGGGTGGCCAGGCGCTAACCACCGCTCTACCAAGCCACAAAGACAAAGATCCCCCGTATAGCCTCAACACACTTTTGGGGCAAGTGCTGTCAGCAAGCACCAATGAAGGCCGGCACAGTGGACGAGTGGGTGGGTGGCCAGCACCATGCTGCCTTTGTCTCCCTCGTGGCGATGTTTACACGCCGTACTAGGTATTCATTTGAGGCAGAGTCAAGCAGGTCACACGACATCAACAGCCGCCATTCGCCACTAAGTGGCGGGGGACGTCACCACGGCACTTGTGCCAGGCTAGGTGCACTTTGAGGCCACGTCAAGTGTTGAAGGCTCGCTGGCAGGAGGTCCCGGGACAAACCCAGGTGCGCCATGGGGTTGGTGCGCCATGGGGTTGACGCACACAGTCGGACGCACAGACCCAGACAGAAACACAGTCACACAGGCACACACGCGATGAGACCGAAACGCACATCGATCCATTCCAGGAATGCGAAACTCGATTTAAAGAAAGAAAATCCTAAAACACACAAAGGGGGGCATTTTTATTTTATTTTAGGTTTTTCTTTCAAAATGCTCACAACGGAGAGAAGCGGACGCACGGCGACGACGGCACTAAAAATCTGTAAAAATATATATACTGTACTGTAATTACAAAACGACATCAAACGAAACGACGACAACAACAACAGCAACAACGTGCTAAAACCAACACGGCGACACCGAAGCACGTGAACAAAGCCGGCCGGAGCGACCGCCCCTCCGCTCGCTCGCATAACGCACACACAGACGTACAGACGTACAGACGCACGCACAGACGCACGCGCATCAACATTCCCACCGCCTCCTTGCGAAAGTGAAAGATCCTCCCCCAGCGCTTCGCACGCCCGTCACCCCGTTCTGCAAACGAACCGCTACGGCACAACTCTCGAACGGGGAGCGAGGAATCTCTGGCCGACCGCGGCCGGCCCGAGTTGGGAGTCTCGCAAAACCGGGGGCGGCCGCGCGACCACCACGCGCACACCGCCCCCGCCCCCCCACGCCCGTGTCACTCAGCCGTAGCGACGCGCACGCGAGTCAGGCCGAGGCCCTGGCGATGACGGAAGTGACCGGAGGGCGCGGTGAGGAATTCGCGCCACGGAGCGGTTGCCGGGTCGCGATTATTCCCCCCCGCGCGCCCCTTACCCCCCGGTACCCGATGAGTGCTGCTGACGAGCTCGTGGAGGGAGGTGCGGCGGCGGCGGCCTGTGGGCCGTTTCCGAGTGGGAGGGGCCTCGCGTGGGCCGTGGGGCCTCGAGACATGAAGTTGTGGGTACGTAGGGTCCCCCACACCCCCCCACCCCACTCCACCCCACCGGCTGCTCCTGGTCTAAAATTCGCGACTGTATTGCAAACATTTTCCCATTTTTTTGTTGAAAATTAACCTCGTAAAAATTGTCTTAAGTAAAAAAAGAAAGGCATAAAAATAAACAAAAAATGCGTTCCACCCCCCCCCCCCCCCGGGCCCTTCACCACCAACCACGATGATGCAGCATGCTGAAGTACGGTCGTACAATCATCCACAAGCTGCACTGCATCGGTGAGGAGGGGGGGGGGGGAGGGGGTTGTGGGGGGGTGGGAGGCCCTCGTCCAGCGGAGGATCTAAAAACGAAGGGCTGCATTCAGAGTGACGCACGGGGCCACATTGCAAATCCGCAAGTTCAGAAACGCCCTTCTCCCAAATGCGCCGGGGCGGAAACGCGGACGGACAGACGCGTCCTTACTGCCGATATCGCGGGCGCGCTGCGAGGAGTCGATTTTTTTATTTTGTTTTGCCCCCCCCCCAAACTGCCGGCGATGCCACGGAGAGACGGTGCTCATCGCTTGCCCCGCAAGGCGGAGGGGGGGGGGGCCTGTCCGCGGGTGGTGTGACGCCAACGAGCGAATTTCACCCCTGCGCTGTAGCCGCGGGTCACTTCACCGCATTTCGGCTGCGAGACCACGGCCGCCCACCTTATTCGCGACACAGAGAAAAGCAAATGCGCTCGCGCACACACGCACGCACGCGCACACGCACGCGCACACGCACGCACACACACGCACACACACGCACGCAGGCCCTGTTGTGTGCGGGAGGGGGGGCACTTTCGTCTCTCCATCCTCCAAGGGGGACGGCCCCGGTTAACGAATCGGGGGGGGGGGGGGGAGATAGAGCTTCATAGCTCTTCGGATTCCTCGTCCGGTATAAATAAATCGTTCGCATTGTGATTCCGACACGGTGAACGTCCTCAGGGACCACGTTAACGAGGACAGCCGGCGGGGGGGGTGGCGGGAGGTCTTTAAGGTTTGCGCTACGGGAGGAGGAGGAGGCTGCACGCTTTGGTAAATCCCGCCGCATGAATCGCTGGGCACTTGTGGCGATGTGTCAACCTCTGGGCCACGCGGTTATTATTACCCTGTTTCGTTATTGCTCGCTGCGATTATGAAGACGCCAACGTTCCAATTTGCCGTTGCGTTCACCGCTCGCTTAGTCCCGACAGCGCGGAGATTTGGTACGAGCTGAGGTAGCGAAGCTCTCGTAGGACCTATCTCTATAACTGGCTACGATTGATTTGCCAACGACGCTCGTTTCAAATGGCGAGGCACGCGATTGGCCACGCGGGGTAAAGTGGTAACCACGCGAGCGATGGCCGACGTCAGGTGGTACCGGACAATTGAAATGCCCGCCCTGGACTCGTGGACCAACTCGCTGCCTCGCGCGAACACGACCAAGACGCCGAGCGCAGCCGGAGGCGACGGGGCCTACGCACGGACAAACGGGAACGCAGCCGACCCGGCACCGCAGCGTGGCGGGTCACGCCACGGGCACTTGCGTGTTGGCGCAAAGACAGAAAAAAATAGCGTTTTATAACTAAAAAGTGCAACGGGACAGCAGAACAAATTGATGCAACTTTCCTGGTCCCCAGTTCTCTCTCTATCTCTATATATTTTTTTCTTCAAAACTTTTGTTTGTAACCACGAAAGGTTTTTCCAACTGGACCATAAAATCGCGATTGCGTTGCAGCCGCGAAAAAAGAATGCCCGGATCACAAACGTCGCGACCAACAGCGCCGCCGAAGCCCATCCCTTACGCAGCAGCGCGGGGCACACGGCAAGCGGGCAACTACGCTTAACGGGCCGGACACGCGCGTCGACAAAACGGCCCAAAGAACAACTCCCGTCGGCCTCCGTCGCTGGCGATGTGGCCGCCGTGGACTCTGCCGCGAAGGTTTTTGGCGGTTGCGCTGCGGCAGCTTCGACGGCCGACGGAAAAAAAGAAGATATATTTAAAAAAAAAAAAATAATCGGGCGAGAACACTGGGAGACGTTCGTCGCCAACGACACCGGCCGTGAATAAGCCACCGTCCAAAAACGGCGGTCGCGGGGCGCCGTTTTTAACGAACAAACGTGGTCGCCACAGGAAGCGGAATCTCAGCGAGAGCAACGGCGCGCTCCGAATCACTCGAGGGCGTGGGGGGGGGCAACGTCGTCGTCGCGTGGGCCGCATCAAGACCCGCCGGGGGGGGTGAGGGGGGGGGGTAAAGTTTGGGCTCCCGGTTTAATCCGCCAAGCCTTCGAAAAGCCTAAAACGTGCACCGGCGTCGATTCGGAAACCCGTTCGACGTTCCACTTCCGTCTCTTTAGTGCACAGCATTCCACATCTGAAGCTCGACGTCATTCAAGTTTTGTGCGTTCTTCTTCAGGGTTAAGTGCCGACCCCGTTGTGCATCCACCTAGGCCCGCGGCGGTTTTCGCCGGGCACTGCGCGTGCCGTCGTGAACCTTGCTCGCCGTCGGAGCTCCCCCAAGGCTCACGCCGTGGCTTGCCGAGTTGGGGCCCGCGGCAAGCCGGGTACAGGGAGGGAGAATCGCGAACGCGTGTGCGATCCACCAACCCTCGGTGCACCTCCGCTGGCCTTCCCGAATCGGATCGCGACGGTCGCCGGAAATCGCGACGATCCACCGGAATCGTGGCACGGCCACCTGGCCCGCCACCCCTCCGTAGCCGCCCCTCGTGGCTCAGATCGTGGCACAGGTTTCGCCCTTCTCGGGGATCGTCGGCATGGCACGGCACGGCCCCCGCTCAACTGCGCGCCAGGAGCAGCGTCTTCGTTTCTTTACAAATCGACCGGCGGCAATCCACAGCACATCGGCGGCGGGCGAGCAGCCACGCCGCACCGCGCCGACGATCAACAACGAGGGCGAGGCCAGCCCACGGCCGGAGAGGTCACCCCCTTGAGTAACGAGAAGGACACTTGCCAACACTGACAAGTGCGACTGGCAACGTGAGGCCCGTGATCCCCTCGCCCGCCCCGTGCCCCCTTGGCCGGAGCCGCTTGCGAGTTTCCCTCCTCGGCGCGCCGCAAAAATAAAAACGCCGCGGATCGCCGCCGTGAGAGTCCAGAAACAAACGTCGGGGGGGGGGGGGGGCGGGTGGAGAAAACGACGAATCGCAAAAGACGGCGGGAGCGTCGCCATGGGCAGCGGCGGCAACCGAGTGGCTACGCGGCGCCGACCCTCAACTTGTGCCAACCCCCCTTCGTACACCCACGGCAGCATTGCCCAACGAGCCGTGCAGGCGATAGCAGCGGCCCGATCCCTCTCCAACCTGATGCTGCCGCTGCTGCTGGCGCTACACCCGAGCCCCTGGCCTCCAAGCCAATCTCACACCAGCCGTAGCCAGGCCTACAGCTGATACTAACCCCAACTCCCATCCCCGAGCAGGAGCACCTGTGAACAAAAGCTTCACAGCTCATCGGATTCCTCCTGCGGTCCAAGTAAAGACTTTGAGATTCCGAGTCCGGCCCATCTACAGGGGCCACCCCTTTCGCTTTTTTTGATCGTAATATCTCCGTCCACCCCAATCAGGCATCCGGCACGACTCGCGCACCCCCCCCTCCCCCCGCGGCCGAGGGACGGGCGAGGGGAGCGGCGAGGGAGCTGGCGCAGCGAGCGCTCGTCACCGCCTCGCACGGGGAGGACGCCGCTGAACACCGCGAGGGCGTTCAAAACATCCGATACCTTCGAGCGGTGTAACAATAAATAAATAACGTTGGGGGGGGCGGGGGAAGTGCACGTAGAGAGTTTGGGAGGGCGCGCGCCTTTGGGAGTTGACGTCGAGCGATCAGCGACGTCACGTCGCGACGCGAGAGTCGCCCGTGGGTTTGCTGCCGCTTGAACCAACTGCCGCACGCTGCACGTGGGAAGGACGCAACACAAAATACGGCGGCGGCAGGCGGACGTCTCGAGCCGAGCCTGAAACAACGAGCGCTCGCGACGGCCGCGATGAAAACTCTGCCAGCCCCACCTCCCCCCCCCCCCCGCCGCCGCCGGCCACCGTTAGCGACGTCTTAACCAAGGAACTACACGGTCGTGACTTTAAAAAAATATATTATTATTATTATCTTATAAACCTGATGGTTGCGCCCGCGACCAACGAACTGCTCCACATAGCAGAGCCCCCGCGACCCCCGCGGGCGCCGGGGCAAACGGCGACGGAACGCGGAGCGACGCGAGGGATCTGCGGGCAACGTGTGCGCGCAGCAGCTACGAAATAAAAGTATTTTTTACACGTGTGTGACGAACGACAAAGAGAGCATTCCCTTCGTTAGGCTACCGCCCCCCTCCCCCAGGATCCGGCCGGCCAGACCAAGACCAACGCCAACGATCAGACAAAACACACAGGCCCTCCCCCCCCCATCCACAGGACCCCCACGCGCCAATCGATCACAGAGCAATTCCCGCGCGGGGGGCGCTGTTGAAAGATGGGCGAGTAGCGGCGGCCGGTGTGGTTTGCGTTGAGCGTTGTCGTCTTTCCCCCGCACCTCCGATTAGCTCGGTTGGCTACGTACGGCGGTGCGAAAGAAGTTCAACGTAGGTACCGCGGCCTGGCAGAGACTGGAGCCTCGGTCAGATCTGACCCGGTGTCTGCCGAGCCGATTTGGACGAATGTGCGAACGGTCCGCGCGGACGGACGGGCAAACTGACGCGACTATGGACAGACGGCTTTCTCAGAGTCGGCGACCGCCAACACAGACGCGGAGTTTCCGAGAGAAACAAAAAAAAACAATCGAAAAGCCACCGTTCGACGGCGGACCGTCAGCCGCAGCGGAAGCAGAGAAATCCTAAAGCCGAGAGCTCGTTACGACGACGCGGCACCAAACACGCGAGTCGGAGCGCAGACGCGTCGCAGAAGAGCAGGGGGGAGGGGGGAACGTGGCGGCGCAGGAAGGTGGGGGGGGGGAGGAAGGCGTCGCGACCTCGTGACCCGCGACCTCGTGACCCGCGACCTCACGAGTAGATGGTGATGACCTCCCGACCGCCGCCTCGGACGAGCAGCACTCGCTCCAGTCCCTCGGTGAGCACCTCCAGGAACTCCATGTCTTCAGGCGGGGTCAGGGGTCAAGGGAAACTGCTGCTGGTGGGGAAGCGGTGGCGTAGTGGTTAGCGCGTCGCGCTACGAATTCGGCGACCAGAGTTCATTTCCCGCTCACGGCCAACACCGGTGACGATTATCTGAACCGGTCCTGGGCCTCCCCTAGGTCGACTCAGCCTTAAATGAGTACTTGGTGCGGTGTGTAAACATCGCCACTGGGGTTACAAAGGCGGTTCGGGCGTGGTGCCGGCCACCCACCCCGTACCGGCCTTCATGGGTGCTGCTCGCTAACAGCACTTGCCCCAACAGTCTTTTAAGGCTACACGTGGGATCTCTGTCTTTGGTGCCGCCGAAACAACCGACAGCAATTATAAAAACAACGCGTACAGTTTTAGCCAAGACAGCCACGCCGGTGAATCCTGCCGGTGAACTCTGCCGGTGAACCCTACCGGTGAACCCTGCCGGTGAATCCTGCCGATGAACCCTGCCGGTGAACCCTGCCGGTGAACCCAGCCGGTGAACCCTGCCGGTGAACCCTGCCGGTGAACCCAGCCGGTGAACCCTGCCGGTGAACCCAGCCGATGAACCCTGCCGGTGAACCCAGCCGATGAACCCTGCCGGTGAACCCAGCCGATGAACCCTGCCGGTGAACCCAGCCGGTGAACCCTGCCGGTGAACCCAGCCGGTGAACCCTGCCGGCGGCCGCATCGAGGCGACCAGCTCGGCCGCGCGAAACGTCGCAAGGATACAATTCTCATCCCCGTCGGGGTTCTTGGGCGGGCCGGGCATGTTGAGCAGCACGAGGCGAGCGTCGTGCGAGCGGCTCACGATCACCTCGTTGAGCTTCACCGCCGTGTGCATGCGCCGCACGTTCGACTGCGTCCTGCGGACAGGGGGGCGGTTGGGGGAGAGGGAGAGAGGTTAAAGTTCAACGACGGAAAGTCGGGGGTCGTCCCTCGTCGTCTTCTGCGTCTGCATGGTGCCGAGTCGAGCGGCGATATTTCTTTGTTTATGGTTTTCCGGCGAAGACTCGGAGAGCGGGTGAGCCGGTGTAGTGCGAGGTTTGATCTTTGGCGACCGCAGCCACACCCCAGCGCAGTGGTGGGTGTGGCGTGTGAGTAAGACGAGGTGTGGTATCGTGGCGCTGCAGTCCGGTGCGCCGCGGTGCAATGCGGTGCAATGCGGTCCAGTGCTGCGGTGCAAGGCAGTGTGGTACAGGTGACCCCCCACTTTTACGACCTTTCCTAAAGTAAATCACATCCCCACGGAAATGACCAAAACTCGTATCTACGATCGACTGCTACCGACGTGACGAATCTGCGCATGTCAAGCGCAGACTTGGCGCCGTCTGCGTGTGTACAGTGCAGTCCAACAGTCTGCGGCTGCGGTGAGAGCGAACGCAGCAGCGTCTCTTTCGCAAAACCACTTTTTGGTTAATTTTCTTCGAATTTAAAAATGTTTTCGCCTTTCGCTACCGCTGTCCGAGAAGACGAAATGTGATGCACGTGCAGAGAAATACTTAAGGAATGTTTTTATGTTAAGTTTTTGTTTTTACTCAATCATTGTTTGCACAAGTTATGTTAAGTTACAATACATGTTCGTTAGGGTTATTGACATTTATTTTCGTCGTCAATTTTGCTACTTTATTGGCATGTGACGGGTTTCCACTTGCGACGGCTCGACTTGCGACCCCTCGTCCAGGGACCAATTAGGTCGTCGGTGCGGGAGTCGCCTGTACAGCGGTGCGGTGCAGTGCGACACGGTGCTCTGGTGCCATGCGGTGGTGCGGTGCAGTGTGATGTGGTGCAGTGGTCCAGTGCGATGCGGTGCGGTGCAATGCGGTGCACCGGTGCTATGCAATGCGGTGCAATGCTGCGGTGCAGTAGAAGGCAGTGCACCGGTGCGGTATAGTGCATTGCGGTGCAAGGCGGTGCGGTGCACGGCGGTGCACTGGCCCCCGCGCGGCGCGCCGTGGCGGTGCTCACGGTTTGATGTTGAGGAGGTCGCGGAAGCCGTCGGGCGTCCCCACGCCGGCGGCGGCTCCGTCCTGGGCGCGCGCCTGCTGCGCCGTGGCGGCCGCGGCGGCCGCGGCGTGCCGGTGAGCTCGCTCGTAGCGCTCCTTGGTCCAGGTCATGTGGACGCGCTCGGGGCTCGGCACCACGTCCGTCGCCGCCTCCGACTCCTCGTCCTCCGACACGATGCTCTCCGAGCGCGCCAGCAGGTGGCGGTCCTTCACCATCTGGGCCTGAGCGGCGGCGAGACGTTAACTCCCTCTAGATTTGAAGCTTTCGTGACTGCAAGGATTCATACTCTTAGGGTTTTTTCGGTAAAGTCACGTAGGTAACAAATAAAATAAATAATAGAAATAATAATAGAAATAAAATAATAAATCACGACGTTTCGGAGGCAACACAAGTCTCCGTCATCAGGTGGGACTGTCACAGCTGAATTTACTGTATTAAGTGAGGCAAAATCCAAGAGACAAGCTCTTAAATACAAGTTAAGGGGGGGGAGGGGGGGCTTGTCTGAATGTGGCAGCCATGATGATGCTCCTCGGGAGCGGGGCTAAAAGAGAACATGGTGCACATCGGCTCATGGTTGTGGCCGGTGTTAGCTGATAATAAGCACCATTGTTCTCTTTTAGCCGCGATCCCGAGGACCATCAAGGCCATTCCCCTGGCTGCCACATTCAGACAAGCCCCTCCCCCCCCTCCCCCCTTAACTTGTATTTAAGATCTTGTCTCTTGGATTTTTCTCACTTGATACAGTAAATTTAGCTGTGACGGTCCCACCTGATGACGGAGACTTGTGTTGCCTCCAAAACGTCGTGATTTATTTTATTTCTATTATTTATTTTATTTTTTACCTACGTGACTTTATCGAAAAAAACCTAAGAGTATGTTAACTCCCTCGCCTGGTGTACAGGAGGTCGTGGGTTCGATCCCGACCCCTGACACCTGCTGTATATTTTTGAGTTTGCGGTGTCCCTCTCCCAGTGGTCGCGTGGATTTTTCTCCGGGTCCTCCGGTTTTTCCCTCCACATTTAGAATCAACATCGCGCGAGTATTTGGCTGCTATACATTTCCACACGATAAGCCACTTCGTTGAGCTATCATCTGTGGTCAGGTCGCTTCGAAAAAATAGCTACGTAGCTCGGTGAGACTTACCTGGTAATATATAAAAAAAAAAGTTGAGTTTTAAGGCAAAGATAAAGATCCCGCCCCCCGTGTAGCCCGACCAGACCGTTGGGGCAAGTGCTGTGAGCGAGCGACGCCTTTTGAAGGCTGGCACGGCGCACGAGAGGGTGGGGTGGGTGGCCAGCACCACACCCAGCGGCCTTTGTCGACCCCAGTGGCGATGTTTACACACTGCACCAGGGACTCATTTACGGCCGAGTCGACCTAGGAGAGGCGCAGGACCGTGCGTGCGCACGTGGGCGAGGGAGAGCAGGTGAATGAGCGAGTGTGAGAACGTGCGAGCGAGAGGGCGGATGGGCCCGAGCAGCACGCACAGACACACGTGCCTGCGTGTGTGAGGTTGAGAGGGAGTGTCTTTAGTGTGTGAGCGTGTAAGTGTTTGAGAGTGGCAGAGAGAATGACTGTGAATGGAGGAATGTATGGATGGAAGAGTGAATGGTTGCAAGAGTGAATGGTTGCAAGAGTGAATGAATGCAAGAGTGAATGGTTGCAAGAGTGAATGGATGGAAGAGTGAATGGTTGCAAGAGTGAATGGATGGAAGAGTGAATGGATGGAAGAGTGAATGGATGGAAAAGTGAACGGATGGAAGAGTGAATGGATGCAAGAGTAAATTGATGAATGAGTGAATGGATGGATGGAAGAATGAATGGATGGAAGAGTGAATGGATGGAAGAGTGAACGGATGCAAGAGTGAACGGATGCAAGAGTGAACGGATGCAAGAGTGAACGGATGGAAGAGTGAACGGATGGAAGAGTGAACGGATGGAAGAGTGAACGGATGGAAGAGTGAACGGATGGAAGAGTGAATGGATGGAAGAATGAATGGATGGAAGAGTGAACGGATGAATGAGTGAACGGATGAATGAGTGAATGGCGGCGAGGTCTGCTCACCTCTCGCTGCCTCTCAGACTTTGACAGCCTCATCTGGTGCAGCATCTGTGTCCTCTGCTCCATCATCAGGGTCCGCTCGTAGGTGTAGGCCGAGATGTCACTGTCGTTCTGCGCGCCACGAGCCCAGCGCGTCAGTAACTTTTCTTTTTTTGGTTTTATTCACAATTTTTTCAAGAGATTAAAAAAAGGCTCGGAGGTCAGCCGACACCAGCCGAGATCCTGCGTTCGAATCCAGGATTCAGCCGCCCAAGCCACGGCCGACTGCACCGGCTTCGAGTGTAGCGACTCGGTCGGCTGCTTTAAATCGGTTAAGACACCGAGATGAGAAGCTCTCTCCCCTCGACGGAGACCCAGGCGAGCCGACGGTCTCTCAACCTCGCGACCAAATAGACGCAGCAACAACAACAACAAAAACCCGCCAACGTTGCAACTGGTTTCTCCGCTCAGTTTGGATAAACTCCTGCTCCGAGAAATGAACAAAAACAATTGGTTCGGCTGTCGCGCAGCGAATACCGCTCCCCCGTAGGCGGGCCGAGCGGGGGTGGGTGGCGGCTGCTGCTGCCCCCTCTGCCCCCCGAGATTTCGTTTCACCTGAGGGAGGCAACGCGGCCCCCCGCTAAAGGGTCGACTGCAGACGCGGGACAATGGAGGGGGCGACCGCACCACCACCACCACCACCACCCGTGGGTTGTCAGCTTTTTCCAGGACCTCCACCTACCCCCCCCCCCCCCCACGCCCCCTACCACCCCCAGCTCAATTCCGCGGAGCAGGCGGCGAAACGATCGCGTTGAGGGGTTGGCGGCGAGCGGCGCGCGGCGCGCGAGGCCCGGGCTGGGCTCTCACCAGCTCGACGACCTCGATCTCGGCGTCGAAGCGCAGGTGGTAGAGGAAGGTGGCCAGGTCCTTCTTCATCTGGATGCTGTTGTCCTCCAGCTGCGCCACCGTGAAGATTCTCATGCGGCACTTCTTCCACACCTGCGGCGCGCACGAGGGGCGGGGAGAGAGGGTGGTGAGGTGGGGCTGGGGGAGGGGGGGGGACGGGGGGCAGGGTAGACACGACGCGACTCGCAGCCATTCTCGGCGTCGATCGCTAGGGGTTGTGCCACGCCAGTTGAGCGCCATCCTTCCCCCGTACCTCTCATTAGCTACGCACGGTGTCGAAGCAAGTTCAACATACGTACGGACACAGCAACCCTCCACACTGAAATGACACCGCCGCGCGCGCGATAAGTACACGCTTAGTACACGCTTAGTACAGGATTAGTACACGCTTAGTACACGCTTGGTACAGGATTAGTGCACGATTAGTGCACGATTAGTGCACGATTAGTGCACGATTAGTGCACGATTAGTGCATGATTAGTACACGATTAGTGCACGCTTAGTACACGCTTGGTATAGGATTAGTGCACGATTAGTGCACGATTAGTACATGATTAGTACACGCTTAGTACACGCTAAGTAAAGATTAGTACACCCTGAGTACACTATGAGTATACGCGTGGCTGCGTTGCCTGGAGGAGGGTTCCTAATGACACAGATTTGCTCACTGCATTATGCCGAACCCCAGAAGATGTATTACGAATCATTACTACTACTACTGCTACAACAGTGACTGCGATAAGCCGTGTGTAGATTTATACAGCGCCCCGGTGTGACCGCATCCCACAACCGGGACCACCACCCGAGCCATCAACCGTGCCTCTCTCCACTGTGAGCAACCAGTTGCAGAGACGTCCACACGCAAGCCATTTCACGGTCGCATGTAACCGATTGCTTGGGTGTGGACCACCCGGCTGCAGTGGGAGCAGGGGACAGGCGATCGCTTCGGCAATCGATTACTCAGACGGATAATTAGCGGTCCCATTCCTCAACAAATCAGAAAACACCACCGCCACCACCGCCACCGCCACAAACTCCACCACCACCGCCGCCCACCACCACCACCGTCGCCACAGCCACAAACGCCAACACCACCGCCACCACCACCACCGCCGCCCACCACCACCACCGTCGCCACCGCCACAAACGCCAACACCACCGCCACCACCACCACCGCCGCCCACCACCACCGCCGCCCACCACCACCACCGTCGCCACAGCCACAAACGCCAACACCACCGCCACCACCACCACCGCCGCCCACCACCACCACCGTCGCCACCGCCACAAACGCCACCACCACCGCCGCCCACCACCACCACCGTCGCCACCGCCACAAACGCCAACACCACCGCCACCACCACCACCGCCGCCCACCACCACCACTGTCGCCACCGCCGCACCTTGTGGTGCCGCAGCAGGAAGGGCAGCAGCATGAGCATGCCTCCGTCGTGCACGATCCACCAGATGTCGATGCTGCCGTCGGCGAAGCGCTCCTGGTTGCCGGGGAAGAGCGCGATGTTCTTGGCCACGAGCAGCGCGTGATGGGCCGCCGTGGTGATGCGCACCGTTTCTGCGCGGACACAACGGTTTAACGAAACATTTATATTTACGCGATCTAACCAAAAACACGACCTGTATTACGGATGATATTGGTTGCGAAAGCCTACGTGTTAAACCGACGCACACACGCGCACACACGCGCACACACGCGCACACACACACACACACACACGTGCGCGCGTACCGATGAAGGTCTTCCACGTGCGCGAGTCCTCGTTCTGCCGCCAGCCGAAGGGCCACCCCATGACGACGGCGTTGGGCCGCAGGCCGCCCAGGCCGCTCGACTGCACCAGGTGGCAGATGCCGTCGCGCACCTTGGAGGAGACCACCACCTGGCAGAAGCCCTTCACCTTCTCGATGTCCATCATCCGCTTGATCGTCTGCGGAGCGGCAGCAACGGCGCACCCGCCGAGTCGTCGGACGAGGCACGCGGCAGCGCGTGCGCGACGGGGCCGCCCCCTCGGCCTTACGCAGACCACCGGCTCAAGGGAACTAAAAGCGCGCGGCCGTCTTGCCGTCTAGGGCGGAGCGTCGTGGCCGTCGCCCGTCGAACGACGCACGCTCGGCGCAAATACGGCGCTAACGATGACGAGGAAGATAACGGTGACGGTGACGGGAAATCCTCGCCGAACACGGTTTTACCGATCGTATGTTTTGGCCGTACGCGGTTTCCACGGGAGGGAGGGAGCATAGGACGAGGTGGGAGGAGGAAGAGGACAAAAATGAAGACGAGACGAAGAGGGCGGAGGACAGAGGGAGGAAGAGGATTGAGAGGAAGAGTATGGAGATAGGAGGAGGAGGAAGAGTGGTGGCGAGCGGTGGCTGAGCGGTGGTGAGGGTGGCGAGCGGTGGGGAGGGTGGCGAGTTGTGGGGAGTGGTGGGGAAGGTGGGGAGTGGTGGGGAGGGTGGCGAGTGGTGGGGAGGTTGGGGAGTGGTGGCGAGTGGTGGCTGAGCGGTGGCGAGGGTGGCGAGTGGTGGGGAGGATGGGGAGGGTGGCGAGTGGTGGGGAGGGTGGCGAGTAGTGGCGAGTGGTGGGGAGGGTGGCGAGTGGTGGGGAGGATGGAGAGGATGGAGAGGGTGGCGAGTGGTGGGGAGGATGGAGAGGGTGGCGAGTGGTGGGGAGGATGGGGAGGGTGGCGAGTGGTGGGGAGGGTGGCGAGTAGTGGCGAGTGGTGGGGAGGGTGGCGAGTGGTGGGGAGGATGGAGAGGATGGAGAGGGTGGCGAGTGGTGGGGAGGATGGGGAGGGTGGCGAGGGTGGGGAGTGGTGGGGAGGGTGGCGAGTGGTGGGGAGGGTGGGGAGTGGTGGCGAGCGGTGGGGAGGGTGGCGAGTGATGGGGAGGGTGCTGAGTGGTGGGGAGGGTGGGGAGGGTGGCGAGTGGTGGGGAGGGTGGCGAGTAGTGGCGAGTGGTGGGGAGGGTGGTGAGTGGTGGGGAGGGTGGGGAGTGGTGGCGAGTGGTGGCTGAGCGGTGGCGAGGGTGGCGAGTGGTGGGGAGGATGGGGAGGGTGGCGAGTGGTGGGGAGGGTGGCGAGTAGTGGGGAGGATGGAGAGGATGGAGAGGGTGGCGAGTGGTGGGGAGGATGGGGAGGGTGGCGAGGGTGGGGAGTGGTGGGGAGGGTGGCGAGTGGTGGGGAGGGTGGCGAGTGGTGGGGAGTGGTGGGGAGGGTGGCGAGTGGTGGGGAGGGTGGCGAATGGTGGGGAGGATGGGGAGGGTGGCGAGTGGTGGGGAGGGTGGCGAGTAGTGGCGAGTGGTGGGGAGGGTGGCGAGTGGTGGGGAGGATGGGGAGGGTGGCGAGTGGTGGGGAGGGTGGCGAGTAGTGGGGAGGATGGAGAGGATGGAGAGGGTGGCGAGTGGTGGGGAAGATGGGGAGGGTGGCGAGGGTGGGGAGTGGTGGGGAGGGTGGCGAGTGGTGGGGAGGGTGGCGAGTGGTGGGGAGTGGTGGGGAGGGTGGCGAGTGGTGGGGAGGGTGGCGAGTAGTGGCGAGTGGTGGGGAGGGTGGCGAGTGGTGGGGAGGGTGGGGAGTGGTGGCGAGTGGTGGCTGAGCGGTGGCGAGGGTGGCGAATGGTGGGGAGGATGGGGAGGGTGGCGAGGGTGGGGAGTGGTGGGGAGGGTGGCGAGTGGTGGGGAGTGGTGGGGAGGGTGGCGAGTGGTGGGGAGGGTGGCGAGTAGTGGCGAGTGGTGGGGAGGGTGGCGAGTGGTGGGGAGGGTGGCGAGTGGTGGCGAGTGGTGGGGAGGGTGGCGAGTGGTGGGGAGTGGTGGGGAGGGTGGCGAGTGGTGGGGAGGGTGGCGAGTAGTGGCGAGTGGTGGGGAGGGTGGCGAGTGGTGGGGAGGATGGAGAGGGTGGCGAGGGTGGGGAGTTGTGGGGAGGGTGGCGAGTGGTGGGGAGGGTGGGGAGTGGTGGCGAGCGGTGGGGAGGGTGGCGAGTGGTGGGGAGGGTGCTGAGTGGTGGGGAGGGTGGCGAGTGGTGGGGAGGGTGGCGAGTGGTGGGGAGGGTGGGGAGTGGTGGCGAGTGGTGGGGAGGGTGGCGAGTGGTGGCGAGTGGTGGCGAGAATGGCGAGTGGTGGGGAGGGTGGCGAGTAGTGGCGAGTGGTGGGGAGGGTGGGGAGGGTGGCGAGTGGTGGGGAGGGTGGCGAGGGTGGCGAGGGTGTTGACGGTGGGGAGGGTGGCGAGGGTGGCGAGGGTGGCGATGTTGGCAAGGACGACGAGCGGTGGCGAGCGGTGGCGAGGGTGGAGAGTGGTGGCGAGGGTGGAGAGTGGTGGGGAGTGGTGGCGAGGGTGGCGAGTGGTGGCGAGTGGTGGCGAGTGGTGGCGAGGGTGGAGAGTGGTGGGGAGTGGTGGCGAGGGTGGAGAGTGGTGGCGAGTGGTGGCGAGTGGTGGGGAGGGTGGCGAGTGGTGGGGAGGGTGGGGAGTGGTGGCGAGTGGTGGCGAGAATGGCGAGTGGTGGTGAGGGTGGGGAGGGTGGGGAGGGTGGCGAGTGGTGGGGAGGGTGGCGAGGGTGGCGAGGGTGTTGACGGTGGGGAGGGTGGCGAGGGTGGCGAGGGTGGCGATGTTGGCAAGGACGACGAGCGGTGGCGAGCGGTGGCGAGCGGTGGCGAGGGTGGAGAGTGGTGGCGAGGGTGGAGAGTGGTGGGGAGTGGTGGCGAGGGTGGCGAGTGGTGGCGAGTGGTGGCGAGCGGTGGCGAGCGGTGGCGAGTGGTGGCGAGGGTGGAGAGTGGTGGGGAGTGGTGGCGAGGGTGGAGAGTGGTGGCGAGTGGTGGCGAGTGGTGGGGAGGGTGGCGAGTGGTGGGGAGGGTGGGGAGTGGTGGCGAGTGGTGGCGAGAATGGCGAGAATGGCGAGTGGTGGGGAGGGTGGCGAGTAGTGGCGAGTGGTGGGGAGGGTGGGGAGGGTGGGGAGGGTGGCGAGTGGTGGGGAGGGTGGCGAGGGTGGCGAGGGTGTTGACGGTGGGGAGGGTGGCGAGGGTGGCGAGGGTGGCGATGTTGGCAAGGACGACGAGCGGTGGCGAGCGGTGGCGAGCGGTGGCGAGGGTGGAGAGTGGTGGCGAGGGTGGCGAGTGGTGGCGAGGGTGGCGAGTGGTGGGAAGGGTGGCGAGGGTGCCCTCACGTGCTCGGCGGTCTGCCCCTCGCCGCACGTCTCGAGGACGCTGCCCTCGATGACGGAGCCCACGATGGTGAGGCCCTTGCCGGCCTTGAGCTGCGAGGCGAAGGTGAGCAGGCGCGGGTTCTTCACGTTCAGGTCCTCGTCCAGCTTGAGCAGCACCAGCAGCTGGGGCCTGCGGGGGCACGGGCGCAAGCTCAGCGGGCGTCGGGCCCGGCCGGTGGACCCGGGACACACGGCCGGAGCCGGCGGCAGCGCACTCGCCCGCCCCCACTGGACATCTGTGAGAAAGAGCTTCATAGCTCATCGGATTTCTCCAGGACGAATAAAGATTCCGATTCCGCACTCGGTCATGGCGACGTTGAAGATGACGTTGACGGCGACGACGGTGGTGGCGATGGCGACGATGGCGGCGATGACGACGGCGACGATGGTGATGGTGGCGACGGTGATGATGGCGACGGTGATGATGGCGACGGTGACGATGGTGGTGACGATGGTGGAGACGATGGTGTCGGGCGACGGTGGCGGCGCTGGGTGAGGTGCTGGGTGAGGTGCTGCTGGGTGAGGCGCTGGGTGAGGTGCTGGGTGAGGCGCTGGGTGAGGCGCTGGGTGAGGCGCTGGGTGAGGGGCTGGGTGAGGGGCTGGGTGAGAGGCTGGGTAAGGCGCTGGGTGAGGTGCTGGGTGAGGTGCTGGGTGAGGCGCTGGGTGAGGCGCTGGGTGAGGGGCTGGGTGAGGGGCTGGGTGAGGCGCTGGGTGAGGCGCTGGGTGAGGTGCTGGGTGAGGTGCTGGGTGAGGTGCTGGGTGAGGTGCTGGGTGAGGTGCTGGGTGAGGTGCTGGGTGAGGTGCTGGGTGAGGCGCTGGGTGAGGGGCTGGGTGAGGGGCTGGGTGAGGCGCTGGGTGAGGCGCTGGGTGAGGGGCTGGGTGAGGGGCTGGGTGAGGCGCTGGGTGAGGCGCTGGGTGAGGCGCTGGGTGAGGCGCTGGGTGAGGCGCTGGGTGAGGCGCTGGGTGAGGCGCTGGGTGAGGGGCTGGGTGAGGGGCTGGGTGAGGCGCTGGGTGAGGCGCTGGGTGAGGTGCTGGGTGAGGCGCTTATTGAGGTGCTGGGTGAGGGGCTGGGTGAGGCGCTGGGTGAGGTGCTGGGTGAGGTGCTGGGTGAGGCGCTGGGTGAGTCGCTGGGTGAGACGCTGGGTGAGGCGCTGGGTGAGGTGCTGGGTGAGGGGCTGGGTGAGGCGCTGCGCCACCTCCAGTTCTTGGTGTGTGGGGGCCCCTCCTCGAGGCGCAGCAGAGCGAAGCGCGCGGCGCTCAGCGACAGCCCCCGGATCCCGTCCCCCCACTCCTTCTCCGCCCTGCCGGACGACAAGGTGAAGACACAGACAGACAGAGAGGCACACAGACACATGGAGACACGCACACACGCGCACACACGCGCACAAGCGTCAAGAGGGTCAGAGCAGGAAACCACCACAAGGACGGAAAGGGAGAACTCGCGAGGGCAGGGGGAGCACGGTGGATGCGACAGAGGCCACTGGGGTGAAACACGGACACCCCGTGCGGGTGCATGGGCTCACACGGCAACGCCTGGCACTATATAAAGACCCGTAGACCCACACAGAGACCCGTAGACTCACACAGAGACCCATAGACTCACACAGAGACCCATAGACTCACACAGAGACCCGTAGACTCACACAGAGACCCGTAGACTCACACAGAGACCCGTAGACCCACACAGAGACCCGTAGACCCACACAGAGACCCGTAGACACACATAGACCCGTAGACTCACACAGAGACCCGTAGACTCACACAGAGACCCGTAGACTCACACAGAGACCCGTAGACTCACACAGAGACCCGTAGACTCACACAGAGACCCGTAGACTCACACAGAGACCCGTAGACACACACAGAGACTCAGACTCACACAGAGACCCATAGACTCACACAGAGACCCATAGACACACACAGAGACTCATAGACTCACACAGAGACCCATAGACTCACACAGATACCCATAGACACACACAGAGACTCATAGACTCACACAGAGACCCGTAGACTCACACAGAGACCCATAGACCCACACAGAGACCCGTAGACTCACACAGAGACCCGTAGACCCACACAGAGACCCGTAGAATCACACAGAGACCCGTAGACCCACAGAGAGACCCATAGACTCACACAGAGACCCGTAGACTCACACAGAGACCCGTAGACTCACACAGAGACCCGTAGACCCACACAGAGACCCGTAGACCCACACAGAGACCCGCAGACCCACACAGAGACCCGTAGACCCACACAGAGACCCGTAGACCCACACAGAGACCCGTAGACTCACACAGAGACACAAACTCACACAGAGACCCGTAGACTCACACAGAGACCCATAGACTCACACAGAGACCCGTAGACCCACACAGAGACACACAAACTCACACAGAGACCCATAGACTCACACAGAGACCCGTAGACCCACACAGAGACACACAAACTCACACAGAGACCCGTAGACTCACACAGAGACCCATAGACTCACACAGAGACCCGTAGACCCACACAGAGACACACAAACTCACACAGAGACCCGTAGACTCACACAGAGACCCGTAGACTCACACAGAGACCCAAGTCTCTCCGGCCGCGCTCACCCGCGGTACTCGATGTACTTGTAGATCATCACGGCGATGAGCATGGCGACGATGGCGTAGTACCACGACGAGATGAACATGAGCGCCAGGCAAATGCTCATGCCCAGGAAAGACAGCGTCCTGCACGCGCGCACGCAGGGACGCACACATGCACGAGTGTAAAGACATCCCCCGTGTAGCCTACGTAGACAGTCGGGGCAAGTGCGGGGGGGGGGGGGGGGCTTCAAGTTGATTTTGTTCTATTAAGGGCTGGGGGAGAACTCGAGAGAGGCCAGGATGGAGCCTCATTTGCGAGGTGCCCCACGTCACCAAAATGGCAAAGGCAAAAAAAACTAAAGAGAGAAATCGGAGCAAAAAGCAACCGCGTCGAACGGGAATTCGAAACACATTGGACGAACCCAAATCGGTGTTGCGTAATAATTCCCCAGAGTCGGCTCGGTGATGACCGATCACGGCGCAGTTGCAATTACGCTAAACGACGAACAGACACAGGGCCGACCACTGTGCTGACGTGCGAGCTGACGAGAAAACGTTGTCGGGAGTGGCCGGCGCCACGCCCGGCCGCCTTTGTCCCGAGCGCGGTGATGGCGGCGATTGTGGTGAATGTGGCGAGTGGGGAGAACGCGGAGTGGCGAGTGTGGTGGAAAGGTTGGCGAGGGCGGTGTAGCGAGGGTGTGGTGGTGAGCGTGGTGGAAAGGTTGGCGAGGGCGGTGTAGCGAGGGTGTGGTGGTGAGCGTGGTGGAAAGGTTGGTGAGGGCGGTGTGGCGAGGGTGTGGTGGTAAGCGTGGTGGAAAGGTTGGTGAGCGCGGTGTGGCGAGGGTGTGGTGGTGAGCGTGGTGGAAAGGTTGGTGAGGGCGGTGTGGCGAGTGCATGGTGAGCGTGGTGGAAAGGTTGGTGAGGGCGGTGTGGCGAGTGCATGGTGAGCGTGGTGGAAAGGTTGGCGAGCGCAGTGTGGCGAGGGTGTGGTGGCGAGCGTGGTGGAAAGGTTGGTGAGGGCGGTGTGGCGAGTGCATGGTGAGCGTGGTGGAAAGGTTGGTGAGGGCGGTGTGGCGAGTGCATGGTGAGCGTGGTGGAAAGGTTGGCGAGCGCGGTGTGGCGAGGGTGTGGTGGCGAGCGTGGTGGAAAGGTTGGTGAGGGCGGTGTGGCGAGGGTGTAGTGGTAAGCGTGGTGGAAATGTTGGTGAGCGCGGTGTGGCGAGGGTGTGGTGGCGAGCGTGGTGGAAAGGTTGGCGAGGGCGGTGTGGCGAGGGTGTGGTGGCGAGCGTGGTGGAAAGGTTGGCGAGGGCGGTGTGGCGAGGGTGTGGTGGCGAGCGTGGTGACGAGTGTCGTGAGCTCGGTGTGGCGGCCGGCGTGTGGCGAGGGCGGTGCGGTCGCTACTCACCAGTGGTAGAACTTGAAGCGCGGGCGCCAGTTGGGCGTTCGCAGCAGCGTCTGCAGGGCGCAGGCGAGGTTCACGAACATGTAGCACATGAGGAAGAACCTGGGGGGTGCACACGGAGGAGCCGTCACTGCGCCGTCATCATGACACCGTGGCACAACGTCACGCGTCACGGCCGTCGTCACAGTGACCGTCACCGCGACCATCACAGTGACCGTCGCCGTAATTGTCACTATCACCATCATCGTAACTGTCATGTCACCGTCACAATCATTGTCACCGTTACCGTCACCATCACCGCCATTGACGGTAGAGCCAGCGGTTCATCACCATAAGGATGCGACTTCAGGTCCCCGTTGGGAGGTTGACACGGCCCATCAAAGTTTTGTTGATTACCACGACCAACGAAAGTAACGAGCACCACTTTGAATTCAACGACGCCTAAATTCCACGGATACATTCGCCCCCCCGCACCCCCCGCCACGCCTCCCCCACCTGCCCCCCCCCCGGCCACACCAATGTGGAATTTCCACCACTGGCTCAGGGCTGTCGATGAGCACCAACGCCTCAACGCTCACTTGAGCAGGACATCGCTTTTGTTGCGAATCACGTCATCGTCATCATCATCATAGTCATCATCGTCATCATCGTGATCGTGGGTGGGGGTGGCGGCGGCGGTGATGCTCACATGGACAGGATGGGTGCCACCATGTCGAGCGACGCGATGAGGATGCCGAGCTCGGCGATCCCGGCCGTGAGCAGCAGCGCCCACGTGGGCTCGCCGTTCGCCTTGCCGTGGCCAAACACCTGTGGGGGGGGGGGGGGGGTGGCAGCGCAGGTCACGCGGTGTGTGCGACGGAGAGGTGGGGGTTGCGGTAAGTCACTGGGCGTCTGTGGAAGAGAGCTTCGGAGCCCATCAGGTTTCTCCGAGATAAATAAAGATTCCGATTCTTGTTTGTTTTTCCGACAGATATGCTGCCCTCCTCTGCGCCGGGGCGTCCCGGGTGCACACTTTACATCTCACGTCCCATCTCAACACATTAAAAAAGGGCACCCCCAGCAGCAGCTGTCCCTGTGGGCACAAGGTGACCGACTCATCACCTGGCCCGCATCGTGGGCATTCTTCTCCCGATACGGGGACGATGATCGCTCTGTGCCGGCACGCAACGGCCTTCTTCCTCTTGCGAACGACATCGGGGGATCTTTCACGTCCGCCGCGGAGCGGAACGGCGTGCCGTAGTCGGGGTAGTATTGTTACGGTTCGTACGCACCGCAGCGTTAACCAGGGCGGCCGATGGATTCGAACCACGAACGAGCCGCCGCTGGGGCCGCGTCACCGCCCCCGTTTTGTCGTTGGCGATGACCTACCAGGCGGGGCGCCATCACCGTCGCGAGCTGGCGCGCGCCATCCGTAGGGATCCGCTAGGGGTCGCTAATGGTCGCTAGGGGTCGTCGCTCAGGGTGCGCGTCATGACCGACGGGACGCCAGCGCGTACCCGCAGGAAGGGGATGATGTTGTCCTTGGCGATGGCCTGCAGGAGGCGCGGCGCGCCCGTCAGGCTCTGGAGGCCGGCGCCGCACGTGGAGAAGAAGGAGCCGATGACGATGACCCACGGCGAGGGCCACGAGAGCGTGCCCACCACCAGGTTCCCGCGCACCGCCGCGCCAAACCTGCGCCACACCCACGCACGCACGCACATCGTCACTAACATGGCCACTGCCACCACAATCATCACCACCGCTCACCACCGCTACTGCCACTATCATCATCACCCCGACCGCCACATTACCAAAAATACCAAAGATCCCCCCCGTATAGCCTAAACAGACTGTTGGGGAAAGTGCTGTTAGCGAGCACCTATGAAGGCGGGCACGGCACACGAGCGTCGTGTTGCCCACCCACCCCCTCGGCCGCCTTTGTCTCCCCCAGTGGCGATGTTTACACACCGCACCAGGTTTTCATTTGAGGCCGAGCTGACCTAGGGGTGGCCCAGCACCGGTTCAACTATTCCTCACCGATGTTGACCACGAGCGGGAATCGGTTTCGTAGCGAAGTGTGCTAACCGCCACACTACCGCTCCCCACACCACCATCACCACCATCATCACCACCACCACCACGAACCGCTCGGCACTCACTTGTCGCGGAGCACCAGGCCCTCCACACAGGCCCCGAACAGCACGACGCACGTGAGGTCTTGACGATCCGGCGCGTCAAGGAACAAGCGACAGCGGGAGCACACGGACCCGCACACAAACATCGCCGTCACGGGCGGCAGCACCAGGACAGGGCGTTGCTCGCGTTTTACCGATCCTACAAGGATGTCAGTCATTGATGAGGATGAGGAAGATCGATGGTGACGACGATTGGCGTAGGCGGGGATTGATGATGAATGACAACGTTCGATGATCGCCGACGAAAGACGGCGACGATTGATGGCGATAACGACACTGATGGCGATGCTCGGCGATGACGTGACGGACGGCAACGATGACTGAAGAGTCCCAGGTGTTATGGCCTCATGGGAAGGTGGGGGGGGGGGGCAGCGAGACCAGCCGATTGCACCTCCTGCACTACCCACGGCGCCACCTCTGTGTCTCACTTGTCGCGAGTGTTGATTATTCACGACGGCCGCCCTTCGCCACCAAGTTGCCGTGAACATGGCCACGGTTGCTCGCGCCAGGCTAAGGTGCACGTCGAGCCACATTAAGCGTGGGAGGCTCACTGGGCAGGAGGTCACGGGACAGACCCAGGTGTTATGGGTTGACTGACAAATGCACCCCTGTCATTTCCCACTATTTCCTGAGCAGAGCCAGATGCAAACCACAAAAAAAACTCTGGCCTCACGAGATATCGGAATCCGACCTCTGGGCCAAGCAGGGCCAGGGGTCAGGGTTCATCGCTTTCATCACACGGTCCGACTCAACTCGTACGTTGCGTGCGACGGAGGCACGGCTCGGGTTCGGAAGTGGAAAAACAAAGAAGCCTCGCATAGCCTCAAAACTGTAGGGGCAAGTGCTGTTAGCGAGCACCTTTGAAGGTCGGCACGGCACACGAGGGGGTGGGTGGGGTGGCTCGCACCACGCCCGACCGCCTTTGTCTCCCTAGCGGCGATGTTTACATACCGATCCAGGTACTCATTGAGGCCGAGTCGACCTAGGGCAGGCCCAGGACCGGTTCAAATTAATCGCCACCGTTGTTGGTCGCGAGCGGGAATCGAACTCGGCTCGCCGGGTTCGTAGTGCAGCGCGCTTACCGCTATGCCACCGCTCTCCACACGCGCCTACACACACACGCGCTTACGCACACACACGCACTTACGCACACGCGCTTACACACGCTTACGCACACGCGCGTGTACACACAAAGTGCACGTGGCTATGGCTGCGCGCTGGGCAAGGATACACACGAAGGAGGTGGTCGCAATGGCACAGATGGTCCCCACGGGAATGGATTTCTGGCCGTCTTTTAAATCGCCCGATCGGTTGGAGCCGGCCATGATGCCTGAAAAAAAACAAGACAAAAAATTTTGATCAAAAGCAATAAAATGTCATCATCATCATCATCAGGATCCTCGGCTACGATCTATCCACTGCTGGATGAAGGCCTGCCCCCGTCCTGTCAACCCGCGCCCGTGGGCGCGTTAGTCCCACACACGCCCATTGAGCGCCGACCTTGCACCCGTCTCTTCGTTGGACATTCATTACATTCGTTACTTTGATTCATTAAATCGTCTGTTCGTTTTTTTGACAATTAATATCCAGAAGCGAGAGAGACGACGGGTGGCAGAATGGGGCGATGGGCGAGCCCACTGCCGGTCGGCCCACCACACGCTCCGCCCGTCGTCACCACGCGCTCTCCTGGCTTTGTTAAACAACAAGTCCCAGCCCTTCCCGAAACATCACTTCACCTGCCCCCTAAGGATACCTTCACCTGCAGACAACACCCACCGCCGACCCCCACTCAGACCCCGAACCCTACCCCGGACCCCGACCCCCACCCACTCCTGCTCACCGGTGACGGACGGGAAGAAGATGCCGACGAGCAACATGAAGGAGGTGGCGATGTCGGAGGAGATGTAGGGGTGGTTGTCGCCCGGCGGCAACGTCTCCACCGCGTCGTGCTCAGACTTCTTCTCCAGCAGTTCCCCCTTCTGCTGGTACCTGTGGTACAGGTTTTCTGCAACGACAGCAAAGCGCGCCAGCTATACTGAGCGAACGCGAGTCGCGCGGCTCCGGCACCGCAAATATATCCTCCCACACCGCCGCCGCCGCCGCCGCCGCCATCGCCGCCGCGGCACCTTTGATGATGCCGCTGGCCGCGCCGGGAATGCCGGCGATCTCGGAGACGTTGTTGACCTCGAAGAACTTGTCGCACGTGGCGTTGAGCAGCGGCGAGTCGCAGAACAGCGCCCACAGGTCGGTGGTCTCCGTGCCGTTGGGGCCCTCCACCGTCTTGGCGCACGTTTGGAACGTGCGCTGCGACAGCGCGCGGTTGCCCAGCATGCACACCCTGCGAGCGTGGTGGGGGGGGGGGGGGGTGAGGGTAGAGGGAGGGGGTGGAGGGAGCGAGCGGCAGATGTGACAATCGGTACGAATGCGCGGGTGACCGTTGCTGTTCGGCCAAGGCCGGAGAGCACCCTCAGGGTCTAGCTGGCGGACCCGGCCACACAAAGCCGCGTCACGCCTGCCAGTCGCGCCCAGCCCCGTCACGCTCGGTGGCGCCGACTGCTACTACGGGCGAACCGTCGCCGTCGTCGTCGACAGCTCGCGACCGACACTCACGGGAAGTCTGGCGGCGCGAAGGCCGACTTGATGACGCCGGCGTAGATGGAGAAGATGGAGATGATGACGCAGGCGAGGAACACCATGGCGAACTTGTTGACGTACTTGACCCCCACGAAGACGACGATCGCCATGAGGGTGAGGAAGCACGTGCCGTACACGCGCATGTTGTTCAGCATGTCCGCCGGCGAGCCGCCCCTGAAGATCGCCGCCGCCGGGGCGATGTACGACTGTGGGTCGGGGCGAGGGCGGTGGTGGAGGGGGAAGGGTGGGGTGCAGAGTAACTACGCCTGGCCCGTGGGCTGCAGCTTTCCACGAGTCTAACACGGCTCACCGCTTCCAACAGCTGACTTGCTCACTCTCTTTTTACCGTCATTTCCACCTCCCCCCCCAGCCAAATTGTTTACCGCGTTGCCATTAGCGATGTCGCGTCGTCAGATGCAATGCATGCTGGGAATCGTGAAGATGTCCTTCCCCCACACCTCCGACCAGCAAGGTTGGCTACGTACAGGGCAAGCCCTGGGTGCCACGGTGGCGAGACGCGAGATGTTAACTACCTCACCCGGTATACAGGAGGTCGTGGGTTCCATCCCAACCCTGACACCTGTATATTTGAAGTTTGCATGTTTGTGTCGATTTTATTTGCATCCTCCAGTCTTTCCCTCCACATTTAGAAACGTGTGTTTAGAGTATTTGGCTGCTATAAATTGCCACGTGATGAGCCACTTCGTTCAGCTATCATTTGTGGCCAGGTAGCTTCTGAAAAAAATCTGCATAGCTCAGTGGGCCTTACCTTACAAAAAACAACAATAGTTTAGTTTAATATAAATACATACGTAACATTCACCGAGCTGCAATGGCTTCTGGTTGCTGAACGAATACATTACAAGGTCGCACTCATTACACACAAAGTGCTTTTGCTACAAATGAACCACAACACCTTGCTCATCTCGTCAAGGAGCATAAACCATCATCACGCGAACTCCGCTCATCCTCGCAGCAGCGGCTTTTGGCTGCTAGCCATCGAACAAAGACGGCCACCGCATCATCGCGCTCTCAGATGCGATTCTGCGGCCGTCTGGAACGCTCTTCCTTCCGATATCAGGAAGCCACCAGAGCTATGCACTTTTAAATGATCATCTAAATTGACAAACTAATTTCTGTAGAACTGCTTTTAGTGTTTAGTCTGTTGTCCTTCCCCCGTACCTCGGATGAGTATGGTTAGCTACGTACGGTGCGAAAGACGTTCAACAAAGGTACGTATGTACGTGCACAACGTGCATCACGACGTCGCGTCGTTGTGAACGCGAACGGTGGAGCGCCGGCGAAGCGAATCGGTTTCCTTTGCAGGCACGTTGGGCACGCGGGGCTACGGGGCTACGGGGCTACGGGGCTACGGGGGCTACGGGGCTACGGGGGCTACGGGGGCTACGGGGCTACGGGGCTACGGGGCTACGGGGCTACGGGGCTACGGGGGCTACGGGGCTACGGGGGCTACGGGGGCTACGGGGCTACGGGGGCTACGGGGGCTACGGGGCTACGGGGGCTACGGGGGCTACGGGGGCTACGGGGGCTACGGGGCTACGGGGCTACGGGGCTACGGGGGCTACGGGGGCTACGGGGGCTACGGGGCTACGGGGGCTACGGGGGCTACGGGGCTACGGGGCTACGGGGGCTACGGGGCTACGGGGCTACGGGGGCTACGGGGCTACGGGGGCTACGGGGCTACGGGGGCTACGGGGCTACGGGGCTACGGGGCTACGGGGCTACGGGGCTACGGGGGCTACGGGGCTACGGGGGCTACGGGGGCTACGGGGGCTACGGGAGCTACGGGGGCTACGGGGCTACGGGGGCTACGGGGCTACGGGCTACGGGAGCTACGGGGGCTACGGGGCTACGGGGCTACGGGGCTACGGGAGCTACGGGGGCTACGGGGGCTACGGGGGCTACGGGGGCTACGGGGGCTACGGGGGCTACGGGGCTACGGGGCTACGGGGCTACGGGGCTACGGGGGCTACGGGAGCTACGGGGCTACGGGGGCTACGGGGCTACGGGGGCTACGGGGGCTACGGGGCTACGGGGCTACGGGGCTATGGGGCTACGGGGGTCGCCGTTGGGCGTTGGGCACGCGGGGCTACGGGGAGCAAGCCGGTGGCTAAACCGGCGCGCGCGCGCGCGATAGAAACCGCAACTCGGATGACTCGCGGTGGTGCTGGGGTAGGGCTGAGGGGGGGGTTGGGGGGCGGGGGGGGGGGAGCGCGTCCACCTCACCAGCAGGATCTCGACGGCGCCCAGGATGTACATGGCGGCGGCGAAGGTGGTGCCCAGGTAGAAGCAGAGGCCCACGGCGCCTCCAAACTCAGGGCCCAGAGCTCGCGAGATCATGTAGTACGAGCCGCCGGCTGCGGGGCGAGCGGCGGTCAGTCGGCCTCCATCGGTTCTCAACCGGGAGACGAAAATCGAACGACCCCCGCCGAGGACGAGCGAAACGACGACGTCGCCCATGCGTCTCGGCGTTTCCCCCCCCACCCCCCCAGAAATATATATATATAATATTTATTGATGACTTTTTTTTACGTCACACGGCAAATCGGTGGCGCAGACGCCCGCTTTTGCCAACGCGCACCGACGCGTGAAAAATATTATCCGCAAACCTACCAAACACGTTTGTGACAAAAAAATCTGTTGAATCCAAAAATCATCCCCTCTTGCCCCAGAGACAGCCAGGCCCGGATATATCAGGGAGCGTTGGGAGCGAGAAGGAGGGCGAGAGAGAGAAGCGCCGGGGGCGCGCGCTTACCTGGCACGACTCCGTTGGTCGCGATGGCGCTCATGGAGATGGCCGTGAGCATCGTCTGCGGGGGGGGCAGAGGATCCGAGTCATTGCCGTCGGCTCACCGCTCACGGTCAGAGCGCTGGACCTACAGCTTAGCCGGGCCACGAGTTCGAACGCACTCGGCACACGACCAGGAGCAACGCCCAATCCGCACCTCCGATTGACGCGGTTGGCTACGCGCTGCGAGAGAAGTTTCGCGTACATACGTAACCGCTGGTGAACAGCGGTTAAGAGAATCCACGCGCATGCACGAGGTCTCGTTTGTTTTTTCGCCCATCGTTATTCAGAATCAGCATCTTTAGTTATACTGGAGGAATCCAATGAGCTATGAAGCTCAGATGTCCAGTAGGGGTCGGAACGTAACAACAACAAACAATACAACAAACACGATAGGAGTGAAAAGTATCGGAAAGGTAAACAAATCGCTTTAAAATATACAAATAAAAATACTATATTTTTATCTTACCAGGTAAAGCCCACCGCGGCATTCACTTCTTTTCTCAGAAACGACCCGGCCACGAACGACGACAGCTCAACAACAAAGCGGCTTATCGTGTGGAAATGTACAGCAGAAAAATAAAATCTGGAAATTATTGAGAGTGGCGGCAGTGGCTGCGGCGGCAGCGGCGCTAGTGGCGGCGCTAGTGGCGGCGCTAGTGGCGGCGGCGCTAGGGGCGGAGGCGGCGGTGGTGGCGGTGCTCACGCAGCAGCAGCACAGCAGGACGATGGCGAAGGCCTCAAAGACGCCGGCGGTGCCCACGACCCAGGTGAGGCGCAGGAAGAGGATCACGCCGAAGATGTTCTGCAGGCACGGCAGGTAGACGCCCATGAAGGTGCCCATCTTGGGGGACTGTGGGGAAAGGAAAGGAGAAGAAGGGGCAGGGGGGGTGGCGTGTCAAGGCATGGGGGGGGGGCGGATGGGAGGTTGAGGGGAGCACTCACACACGGCTCCTGGCCTCGCGTCTACGAAGCGAGTCCGACCGCGGCCGAGACGACCGCCAGGCACACGCCACGCGCCCCATCTCGTCGGGTTCGCCGCGAGCTCAGCGGGGTTCAGCCCGCTGGGCACGGGGGGTGCACCAGCGGGCAAACGGACGGAGCACCGCGTCGTCATGATGAAGCTTGGTTGTGCAAAAAAAAAGAATAGACGATGCCTCCGTCCCATAGTTGTATCTCTAAAGTGTTTTTTTTTTATATTTAACCAAGGTTAAGAGACGATTGGAAGGAATTATAAAGCGGAGCAGTGCGAGGGAAGATGCGGAAAGAAAACTGTTTTGACGTGCAGTGTGGTGAGTGGGTGAGTGTGTGGGTGGGTGAGCGAGTGGATGAGTGTGTTGTGACATGGAGTGTGTGAGTGGGTGAGTAGGTGGGTTAGTGAGTGAGTGAGTGTGTGGGTGGTTGAGTGAGTGAATGAGTGTGTTGTGACCAGCAGTGGGGTGAGTGGGTGTGTGGGTGGGTGATAGAGTGGGTGAGGGTGTTGTAACCTGCAGTGGGTTGAGTGGGTGAGTGGGTGAATAGGTGAGTGAGTGAGTGTGTGGGTGGGTGGATGAGTGGGCGAGGGTGTGGGTGGGTGGATCAGTGGGTGAGTATGTGGGTGGGTGGATGAGTGGGTGAGGGTGTTGTGACCTGCAGTGGGGTGAGTGGGTGAGTAGGTGGGCTAGTGAGTGAGTGTGTGAGTGGGTGAATGAGTGGGTGAATGTGTGGGTGAATGTGTGGGTGGGTGAGTGTGTGGGTGGGTGATTGGGTGAGTGTGTGGGTGGGTGAGTGTGTGGGTGGGTGAATGAGTGGGTGTGTGTGTGAGGGTGTTGTGCTGAAGCTCACAGGAACCACGGTAGTTATAGCGACGGAAGAGTGACATATAAAGTTAAAGGAGCAGCCTTGCAATTACTTGCGTGGCATGGTGGTGGGGGACAGGTGGAAATGGGGGGAGGGGGTTTGGTTGGGGGGGGCGGGCCTAGGGGGGGGCCCTCATCCGGCAGTGCGTGGACCACCGGCCCGAGTGCGGCCTCACCTTGATGGCCTTGCGCTTGTCCATGTTCTCGGCCTCCTCGTGCTCGCGAGCGCCCTGCGGCAGGTTCGTGTAGTTCGCCAGGCGGTTGAGGAGCGACGACACCATGGGCCTCGTGTCCATCTCCTCCTGCGCTCCGCAGCACCGCGCACACGCGGAGAGTTCGTTCCACCAGGAGGGGGAACCCAAGAGGCCGGGGGGAGAGAGTCTCGTGTGCGGGAGGGAGCCTGGGGGCAGGGGTCCGTTGCCCGGGGCGGGCGGCGGCGATTGCTGCCGTGTACGGCCACTATCGATTATATTCTTGGACCTCGACCCTGGCACACGATGGCCGACTCTTGCGCACAACGACATCAGGAAATCTTGAACGTACGCTGAGAAGCGGAGGGCGCAGATTGTCATGGCTACTACACCGGCAGGATTCATCGGGGGGGGGGGGGGGGGGGGGCGGGGAGCGCCTACATGGGTGCCCACGTAGTGCCCACGCTGGTGCCCACCCTGAAAGAGGGGGACGCTCACCTCGAAGAGGGCCATGTTCTTGTCGTAGTAGGAGTTGGCCTGCTCCATGTCGCCATTGTTGAGGAGGCTGTTGTCCACCTGGCCATCACCTTTGGTCACACACGCACACACACGCGCACACGCACGCACACGCACACACTCACGCACACACACACGCGCACGCACACACGCACACACACACACACGCACGCACACACGCACGCGCACACACACGCGCACACACACACGCGCACACACACACACGCACACGCGCACACACACGCGCACGCACACACACACACACGCACACACGCACACACACACGCGCACACACACACACGCACGCACACACGCACGCACGCGGGCACACGACACAGGAGGAACCGGCGAGCGAACGTTTTCGAACGCCAAAGCGCTATTCACGCAAACGGCATCGCAAATCGCCGTCGAGTTCGTAACGCGGCGCACTTTGCCGCGGGGAGAACGGCAAGGCAGCCAAAGATCGCCCCAGCTCTGTGGTCCTACACATATATATATTGGGGTGTATTGGCCAACACGTTTACACGTGTGGGAGTTTACCGGAGTACCCGGGAGAAAGCTCACGCGTGCGAGGGGAGGTAACACTCAACCCCCGTACAGGTGAAAGTTGGCGAGTGGCAGCAGCAGCAGCAGCAGCGCCACGCAGCACCCAATGCTGAGCAGTGTGCCGTGTTTTCAGTGCATCGCTTTGGAAACCGGGGTTGCTGGATCACACGGGTTTGTTAAATTCCCAATCGCACCGGCTGCAAGGTGGTCGGGAGTTGGACCTTTGAGTGTCAACCTTGCAATTGCCGGCTCGCATCACCTCCGTCGCCATGTTCCTCCAGCAGACGGAGCTCCAGAGAGCCTCCCGTCGAGGGTATTTGGCCTACTCTTCCACGCCGGCCATACGTCTCGGAAGTGGCGGGCGCACCCGCACTTGACCTCCACCACGACCGACGCCCAACCGATGGCGAACCCAATTGATACCCGCTGGGTGAACAGCCGCAGCGGCGAACCAGGGGATCAAAAGTCCGGTGTGCGGACCGCCACGGCAAGGCCGCGGTGATGTCCCCTCGACTGCCCATTTTGTATCGATCCGTGGGCTTTTCTCGGCAATCCTCCAGCGAGAAGCAAAACATGCCGAACATCCCAACGTGGCCGGGCCCTTGCCGACAAAGAATCCCGAAAGTCGGCGAGGCTTTCCCGGATAAAAGAAACTCAGATTTACGATTTTTTTGTGAGAATATTAACGAGGGCCAAACTCAAGAGCAGAATTAATCCCAAATCCCGCAGCTAAGATGCTTAACGCTAATCGCAAACGCATTATGGATGCACCGTCACATAGAATTAAGTGGATTAACTTCACTCTCGCATTAGCACACAGAGAGAATCGAAAGTCAAAATAATAATCTGCTCTAAATGAGCATTAAGACGGTACTCATATCCCGTTGACAGCACCGAGCCAGTGGTGGAAATTCCACATTTCTATGGTGGGGGCATGTCCATCCAGAGGGCCTCCGATTAGCACGGTTCCCTTACTTACGGTGCGACAAAAGTTGCAAATATGCTCATACAACTAGTTAACTTCGCCACAATGTGGTACCCATTTTATGGACAATGGAGGGAGGGGATGATGGGCCGACTCAACGCTGCCAATCAGGATTTGAACTCGTATCCTTCCACCGGCGAGCCGCCCCTCTCTACCCGCCGCGTCGCCGCAAAATCCGCGACGGCAACGATCAATCGACGTCCGTAGGAACCGACTCGGTCTTCACCGCTCGCTCCCACGGTGCCACCCACCTCAACCACCCCCTCCCCCCTGCCCCCCCCCCCCCCGGGGACTGCAGCCCAGCAACCGGAAGCCTCCACGTAGGATCCATCAGGACAATGAGAACAACCGTGGGGGCACCCATCCAAAACAAACCCCCAACAGCCGACTTTTGCCAATGGTTATTTTTGTCGATTGTACGCAACGTACTAACGCCGGAATAGCTCGCGTGCAGCCTTTCCCAGACCGTTGGGTGGCCCAGCGCTGTTAGCGGAGCACCCGTGCAGGCCAGCGCGGAGCGCGAGAGGGTGGCGTGGCTAGCGCCATGCCCAGCGCTGATGTGTCACGCAGCTGTACCGCCAGGTACGCCTTCAAGGCAGAGTCGACCTAGGGAAGGGCGTCCCCAGGACACAGCGTTCGGATTTCACCCGCCACCGATGTTAGCCGTGGCCCGGAATCAAACTCGGGCCGGGCGGGTTCATTGCACGAGCGTGCCCACTGCTACGTCAGCCGCTTCACGCAATTTTTGTAAACTCACTTCCTTTCTTTGCGTTTAAATTTGTTGCGCTTCTCCCCCGCACCTCCGATCAGCACGCTTGGCTACGTACGGTGCAAAGTACACACACAAAGACAAAGATCCCCCGTATAGCCTTAACAGACTGTATGGGCAAGTGCTGTTAGCGAGCACCTATGAAGGCCGGAACGGTACACGAGGGGGTGGGTGGCCAGCACCACGCCCGATCGCCTTTGTCTCCCCAATGGCGATGTTTACACACCGCACCAGGTACTCATTTCAGGCCGAGTCGACCTAGGGGAGGCCCAGGACCGGTTCAGATAATCGTCACTGATGTTGGCCGTGAGCGGGAATCGAACCCAGGTCGCCAGGTTCATAGCGCAGCGTAGCGCTGACCGCTACACCACCGCTCCCCACACAGACACGTACAACACGCGCGCGTCGCTGCTGCACCACCACCAACGCACCGCACGGACGTACGTACGCGTCTCGCGCGTTACCGTATAGGAGGTGGCATTCGCAGACGCGTCGGGTGGTCATAGCGGGCGGCCCAGTCGACTGTTCTCGGCCGCCCTGCGTGCTTTGCCTATAAAACGCCCCCCCCCCACCCCTGTACACCTACTACACCTGCGGCCCCCCCCCCCCCCTTTTAATCATTAACCCTTTACTTGTTCCAGGTGGTTCCGTTTTGTTTTCCCTGGAAATCTCGAAAGGAGAAAAAAAACGTGACGACAAATGCGGAAAGAGAGGAGAAAAAAAACAATCACGCCAAGAATTTGCACGCTTAAGTTGAACCAGTCGAAGGAATGGAATCGATCGGGAAGGAATTTGACATTTTTAGGGATAAAGATTTGAGCGGTTCAGTGGCAGCGTGCGTTGCGCGCACGGCTCGCAGTTGGAAGGTTGCGAGTTCACACCCTGGTCTGGCGGCGGTCGACTTTGTACGTACGTATGTTGAACTTCTTTTGCACCGTACGTAGGTGCGGAGGGGAAGGACAACAAACTGAACACAAAAAAGCAGCTCTAAAGAAATGAGTTTGTCAATCTAGATTTAATAAAAGGGCGTAGCAGCCCGGTGGCGTCCTAATATCGGAAGGGAAGAGCGTTCCAGACGGCCGCAGAAGCGCATCTGAAAGCGTCGCGCGATACGGTGACCACCAACTTTGTTCGATGGCCAGCCAAAAACCGCCGCTGCTGCTGCTGCGACGATGATGACCGGAGTTCGCGTGATCAAGGTTTATCCTCCTTGTGCTTCTCATTTGTGCCAAGCGCTTTGTGTGTAACGAGCGCGACGACCTCATCATTTTTGAGGCCGCGCGACCAACACGTTTCGGGGGTTCGTGGAGCTGCGCCGCCGCTCCACCTGCGGGGCACCAGCCCACGGCAAATCCGAGCGCGCAAGTAGCAACCCGCGGTGCCGAGCACCACGCCGCCTGCCAAAGCTACAGCCTTCAAAAAGATTTTGCGGCCTAATTTTAACCGTCGCCGTTGCCCCGCGGACAGAATGTGCCTTTGGCGCCACCGAAGTTAACCGATCCCGTTTCCCAATAACCGCCGCGCGCACGGAACCCAGCAAGCGCGTGGCGATGACAAAACACGAGTCCGGTCGTGACCTCTCCTTACTGGTAAATCCGTGAAAAAGAGCTTCATAGCTCGTCGGATTCCTCCGGTGTAAATATTCTGATCCGATTCCTATTATGAAAATCGGTCGCCCCGCTGCATCTGTTCACCCGGCAGTATAAATTGGGTTCACCATCGGTTCGTCGGTAGTCGGCACCCGGCTGGCAACAAATCCCGCCCGCGGCGTTCCCCCCCCGCTCCTTTCCCTGCGTTCCCATCGGACGTCGTAGTGACCCCTGATGTCGGCAGGTCGCCGGAAGCCGCGGTGGTGGGGGCCGGCGGTCGGGAATAACTACCGGGTGGCAGGGGAACGTCCGCCGCGGAGATGGAGCGGCGGATTGTTACATCGCTGGGGGGGTCTAACAATATACCGCTGGATGAAGGGGGGGGGCATTCATCCAGCAGTGGATTGTACGTATGCATGCATGTCGAACTTCTTTCGCACCGTACGTAGCGCTAATTGGAGGTGCGGGGGAACCACAACAAACTAAACACTAAAAGCAGTTCTAAAGAAATGGATTTTCAATCTAGACGATGATGATTTAAAAGTGCATAGCTCCCAGTAGCTTCCTAATATCGGAAGCAAGAGCGTTCCAGGTGGCCGCAGAAGCCCTTCTGAAAGTGTGCAACGTGGTCACCATTGTCTTTGTTCGATGATTAGCTGATGGTGGTGATGATTAAGGCCAGCCCGGTGAAAGAGGATTTAGTGTGGCCAGCACCACTCCTGGCTGGCTGCCTTTGTCTCCCCAGTGACAATGTTGGCAGAATGCACTCGGGGAGTCGACAAATCCTCACACCGCTTGCCACTGATGTTCGCCGTGGCCGGCAATCGAACCCAGGGAATGGAACCCAGGCAATCGAACCCAGGTCCGCCAGGTTCATGGTGCAACGGCGCCAACCTATGTGCCACCGATTCCTCCGCCAGGGAGAGCTCGCCGTACATCTGCTCGCCCACGCCGCCGCTGTCGGCACGCACACGCAGACAGACTTGGGATCGCTAACCAAGGCTGTCCCCCCGCCAGGTCCGGTCTGCGTTGGTTTGTACCGGATTAACATCGGCCCGCGGGCGCTGCATTGTTTAGAGAGCGCGGTGCCTGGGGAGGGGGGGGGCGGCGGGCCTGGCATAGGAGCCTCGCTTCCCGCTGGAAGCGAGGGGTGTACAGCTTCAACCAGGAGAACAATTCCACAATACCTGGCGAGGGTTTCGTTGGCCCCGCCGTGCGCGTCACTTTCACGTAAACAACTCACGGCGGCGTCCGCCTGGGCTCGCCGCTCCAAACTCTTACGCAAGCCAAGCAGCTGCGCGGGAGCGATGTTACCGGCCCGCCCGCTGGAACGCACGCGCGGACGCACGCACGTGGGAAAATCCGCGCATTAGAGGGCCAAGCTATGGCGCCGTTTTTATTCTGTGCGCGCGACCGCATAGCCACGAAAGCCCAAACAACAACAACAACAGAGGCATGCGCTCACTAGCTCACTAGCTCACTAGCTCACTAGCTCACTCGCTCGCTAGCCCGCTAGCCGGGACACGGAACTGCCCCACTAACGTGGAACCATCTTCCCAGAGGTGCACGGACAAGGGCCGCCAACATCGTGATCTATTATTTATTTTTCTATCTACGTGACTTTACCGAATGAACTAAAGAGTATGGATTCCTGCAGTCACGAAAGCTTCCAATCAAGATTGAAGTGCAGAATCACTGAGCCGGAATTGATAGCTTGAATGCATTTAGCGCGGGACCCTTGAAAGTGTTGGGCCCGTAGCTACATATGTAGCTACTTTTGCTACTAGGATCATCCGGCAGTGCGTACACCCACCTCCACACGACCGAATACAGGAGGACACCTTCACGCTTCTGGCAAAACGCACGATGACGCTGGTCGTAAATCACCAGCAAAACGACGTTAACTCAATTATAAACGTTGTGGCTTTTGCAGAAACTAAGTGGCACGTTTTGTCCACGTGACAAGCATTACTAATGGGCTGTGCCCGGTGGAGGTGGTGGGTGTGTACAGCACAGTTACATTGACGCGACCCATCCCGCAAAAACGTTATCGTGAGATGTTCCATCTCATGGGGATTTATCTGGGGCGAAATATTTGAAAATCATTCCGATTATGTCCCGATGGCTTCCAAATCTGGCACCAGATACCAGATGAAATCACTCTCGTACAGATGTCAACCCATACGGTTTAGCCCGCATTCTTGTACAGGGAAATTGAGTTCAGGTCCATAGGGCGTACAGCTGTTTCAATACGGGCAAAAAAATATAATTTGTCTATGTGTTTGTGTTTCTCGCTTGTGATGGGACTTTGTAGGATGAACGTTGAGATTGATAAGGGCACGGGGTGACCAATAAAGTCTGAAATGGTCTGTAGTAAGGTAGGGCACTGATAAGGGGTTGACAGGTATGTGGTGGTAAGTGTAGTGGTGGTAAGTGTAGTGGTGGCGAGTGTACTAGTGGTGAGTGTACTAGTGGTGAGTGTACAAGTGGTGAGTATACTAGTGGCGAGTGCACAAGTGGTGATTGTCTATTTGTTTGTGTTTCTCGCTTGTGATGGGACTTTGTAGGATGAACGTTGAGATTTATAAGGGCACGGAGTGACCAATAAAGTCTGAATTGGTCTGTAGTAAGGTAGGGCACTGACAAGGGGTTGACAGGTTTGGCCTCACACCCCCCTCTCTTCAAGATTCCCCATGGACTCGTCCCCTGCCTTGCGCTCCCCTCTCAAAAACCCCGCAGCGGCGGCTTCTGACTGCAAATCCGACGACAAACACGGATCACCGCATCATCGCGCGGCGCTTTCACCTGCGCTTCGACGGCCGTCTGGAAAGCTTTCGCGCCGTACGTAGCCAACCGAGCGAATCGGAGGTGTGGTGGAAATACAACAAATTAGACACAAAAAAGCAGTTAAAAAAAAAAAGAGTTGTCAATCTAGACGATTTAAAAGTGGCATAGCCCCAATGGCTTCCGAATATCGAAAGGAAGAGCGCGTTACAGACAGCCGCAGAAGCGCATCTGAAAGCGCCGTGCGACGCGGTGAAAACGATGACGGATGATGATGATGATGACGGGCGATGGAAGAGATTCGTAATGGAATCACAGCCCAAAGGGAGAGGGCTCGCCGGACAGGAAGGCACCGTCGGAGATGGAGCAACGAGATCGGTTCATGCGTGGGAACGAGACGGATGGTGGGCATCGCAGGAGCACGGGAAACGGTGAAAGCAGTGGCCAGCCCCTCGAGCAGCAGTGGACAGAACATGGCCGATGACGCGTGCGGCAGTGTTGCGTGCGCGGTACCTAAAAGCTTGCACGACTCGTTCCCAAACTGCCGGCTCGTTTCTGCGAAAGAGAAAAACGCACAAAAACAACAGCGTTAGGCGGATTCCCATCGTCTTTTTCCACCCCCCCTCCCCTCCTCGTTGTAAGTACCTCCACCGATTGCACTCCGAGCGTCATCTCAAGGACGATCCACAGGGAAATCTCACTCAGCAGCGCAACGTCCCCGTGCCAGAGAACGGCCGCAGAAGTTGGCTATCAGAGAGCTACTTCGGAGTGCCCTTCAAGCGACCTTTTTCCTCCAAAGAGTACCGCTGTCCAACACGCCCTGCCACCGAGGGAAATGGATCATTTGCACGACAGTCATAAAAGACGTTTTGTTGGAATTCTTTTTTTACCAAAATTAAATCGGCGAGCAGAAATGTTTACGCGCACGGCCGGTTTTTGTTCTTCCTTCGCAGACTGCGCAAAGCACGGGGAAAAAAATTCCCTTCAATTTGCTGCTTGTGTTAAACTTTACACCACAGCAGGGGGCGCACTTACCCCCCCACCACCACCCACACACTGCTACACGGGAGGCTCACAAAGACAAAGATCCCCCGTATAGTCTTAACAGACTGTTGGGGCGAGTGCTGTTAGCGAGCACCTATGAAGGCCGGCACGGCACACGAGGGCGTGGGTCGCCAACACCACGCCCGGCCGCATTTGTCTCCCTAATGGCGATGTTTACACACCGCACCGGGTGCTCATTTGAGGCCGAGTCGACCCAGGGGAAGCCCAGGAGCAGTTCAGATAATCGTCACCGGTGTTGGCCGTGAGCGGGCATCGAACTCGGGTCGACGGGTTCGTCGGGGCAGTGCGCTAACCGCAACACCACCGCTCCTCGCACAAAGACAAAGATCCACACTCACACGTTCGCGCGCGCAAATCGCGATCTCGTTTGCGTTGTAGGTCGTCGTGGAAACAAAATGCGCGTCGCAAAGTCTCCTTCTCCACCCCACCCGACACAGCCAACTAACACGTTGATAAGAAGAGCGAATTAAGAAAAAACTATTCACGCGACGCGTTTATTCATTGGCCGTGTCAGGTGGAGGAGGGTATATGGCAACACATTTTATTTACACGATGAAACCTATGATGAATCATGCTATGACACCAAAAAAACGTATTATGGATCATGCTATTATACCAAAAAGGAAACCTGTGATGAATCGTGCTACATGACCATTTGTCAACAGTCAAAACTAATAGGATTTAGTTTCTTTATATCCTCGGAGCTGTAATGTGGCAAAAATGTAATCCACGTAAGGCCCTTTCATCAAATCAACTGCCGGATGAGGGGGGCATCTCCCCATGCCGTGTGGATCGTGGGGTTGTGGTTAGCTTATTTGACCAACTGAGGTGCCAAAACGAATTCAATACGGCGGTAGATTTCCCAGTGCCCAGTCAGTGGTGAGACTTTGAGCGGAGACCAAGAAACTTGGCCACTGAACTTGCGAACTCAAATCGCGTCTGAGAATGACGAGCAAAGGCGTCAGGACCAGCAAGGCCTTCTCTGCTGGCCTAGAGATTGGCAGAATCAGAAAATTTAGTTTTTATAATTTAATATTTTTTTTTATTAATGCCTTATGTATTTCACAAAGTTCGTTCCCATCAGTCAAGTTCAAGTTCATTTATTAGGTATAGCCCTGTGGAGCCATTCGGCTCTTGAATCGGGTGCAACCGCAACAAACAAAAAATAAAAACACGAACAAAAAACATCTTAAAGTGAATATGTGACTTAGTGCAAACAGAAAATCCAAGAAAAGACAGTAAAATATTGCAGAAAAAGCACCGTACACAAAAATGTGCAAAAATCCCAGTGGGATGCAAGTCAAACAACAACAACAACCGCAGTCTATTAACGTCATTACATTGCTACTCTCTCCCTCAGTTGCGCTGCTTCCAGTGCAGCTCATAAATTAGAGCTTTTCTCCAATCAGATTTTCCACCTGTGCCGTCTACGCCTCTGAGTGAAAAATCTACCGAGGCCTTCAGAATGTCGAGTGAATCCCCTCTGCTGTTGACGCAAATGGGGACGATGTTGTTGATTGTCATCTTCTTTAACCAATCAGATGTCGAGTTTGCCATGTTGGGCGTATTCTTTGACACGCCGGAGCCTTCTAGCTGGCCTAGGCGTCTACGTTTGCATTTTTCGTCTGGCGTGATCGGAGGGCCAGTTAGCTAACTGAAGTAAAACTAGCTAGCACGTAACATAGCATCATCTAAGATTGATTTAAACTTTCTCTTGTGATGTTTAGATTTGTAGATGTAGTGCTTTAGATTTTTTCTGTGGGGAAGCCGTTGAATCTTGATTGTCTTTATTTGTGTTTTACGGAATTGTTGCTTGCTTGGTGGTCGTATGAGTAAATGCGACTGGTTGTTGTGAGTTTGTTCTTGTTTCTTTGGTAATGACATTGATTTGGGCTATGCGATGTCTATTTGTGATGCAGTATCCTGCCATACTGCGTAATAGTGGTACATCCTTAATGGTTTCAGTCACCATGTATTAATGTCTCTGCAATTAGTGTATTGTAACTCTCATAGGTGTTGAGCCTCGTGTTAAACCACTTTCTTCCACTCGATAAAAGTTACTGTCACTGTGAATATGGGTCGTTACATCGAATGACTATAGCCCTAGTGCCATGGTGAGGATATTCGCAATAACCACAAGTTTCAAACTCGTGCAAACACACGTCAGCGTCACTCGGCCTCTCAACTGCTCGTGTGCGGTTTCGCACCTCCGATAAGCACGGCTGGAAGTTCAACGTACGTACGTTCACTTGCAGCAGCGAGATTACTGTAATGGGCGAATCCTAAGAATGACAGAACTAGGAATTCAGGATGGACTTGCACTCATCCTGGTTGTACCGTGCACTATCATCCTGGCTCCGAGTCGGCGATTAGTGAACTCGTTCCACATGGCTCTGTGGCTACGTGGGCTGACGTCCACTCACATATAAACATTGACAAACATTTTTATGTTGCATATCTGGCGCTCTAACTACATGACAGTCACGCGTAAGAGCATCCGCGTGAACTAAACTGCGGCAGCACAGCGCCTTCACCAAGTATCGACTCGAAGAGGCGGGATGACACTACCGAGTTCCATAACCTGATCGACTGTTTAACACCGTCGGTTTTTGCGACCAATATCATCCATGATATAGGTTTATTGGGTAAATATTTACGGCGATCGAACCCAAAATCCGATACCGTGAACCTGATCGACCGTTTGCCCATTAGTTGGTTCACACGCAAGTCAAACACGGCTCACCGCTTCCAAACAGCTGACTAACTTCCTTTTTTCCATCATTTCCAACCCCCCTACCCCCCCCAATTGTTGTCCGCGTTACCGCTAGCGGTGGTCGCGTCGTCTCACGACCTCGGGGCGGGCCAGCGCACCGCCGCCTTGCGCGTCGAGACATCCCCTGGAAGTTCGCTCGTGGCTCAGCGGCTGCCGCTAAACGCCTACGGAATTGCGATTTGTGCTACAGAGCAGTGTGGGGGGCGGGGGGGGGGCACGGAGGGGGCGGGAGGGGGTTGCGGGCGCCGACTGCGGCACGAATACCGTGCAGGAGAAATTTAGAATGCAACGCGGGAGAGCGTCAGCGCCACGGTACAGCGCCACGGTACAGCGCCAGAAAGGCACGAAATGCACAACGTGGAACGAAAGCCTTCCACGACACGAAACACTTGAATTCTAATGCCTTCCAAATACCGCGTTGCCTAGGAGGCACGGACACGTGATCTCCGTGTGTATCGTTGTGGCCTCAGTAACCTGGGCGGGGAGGGGGGCGGTGGGGGAGGGGGGCACGGGGATGCAGGGACCAGCGGTCTTCAAATGTTTGGGGCCGCCATGCCACAGTGCTAGATCGTCGTCACGCCAAACCCACGGTACAACCCAAAACCCATCGGAGGGCTCCACTCATCCACTCACTCCATCCATGCGAGAGGCTCCACAAGACGAGCAATGCATTCGGATCTCTAGCGCAGCAGTGCAACCTTCCCCCACGTTTAAGAGAACGGGGCGCGCAGTAGCGGGTGTCACAGAGCTACTTCAGAGTTCCCTTCAAGCGCCATCTGATTCATGCTGGGGGGGGGAAGGGGCCGGGAAGGCAACACTTTTCCACACGCCCTGCCACGGAGTCATTTTCCGTGGCATGGCGGTCAAACTGATTTTTAAAAAACAATTCTTGGATCTGGAATCAATCCAAATATTACGCAATGTTTTGTTTATACAGTAATTTGGAGATCGGGCTGCAAGCATCAACTCGCTAATAGACTCTTGAGCCCCGTATTAATCACTGGCTGTCGAAACCTGAGCTGATATTTGGTTCACAACCTCCCCTCTCCTTTAGGTCCTTGGGGCCCACAAACGTTTGCTTAGTTTGCTCACGTCTAGCGACATCAATTCATTAATTTCATAATTCATCGAATCGTAAAGTTACCCAACAACAATGTTAATTTCACCAGGTAAGGCCCACCGAGCTATGTAGCTCAACAAAAGTGTCTTATCATCATCGCGTGGAAATTTATAGGCTCTAAAACACGTGATGTTGATTCTAAATGTGGGAGGGAGAATCCGGAGAAAAATCCACGCAACCACTGGGAGAGACACCGCAAACTCCAGGGATCGAACCCACGACCTCTTGCACACCAGGCGAGGGAGTTAACATCTCGCCACGGTGGCGAGATGTTAACTGCACGTACGGAGTGAAGTCGAGCGTGCTCGAACGCGCACCAACTGCTCGTCGCCCCCTGTCCTCACATGCGCCAACCGGCTCTGCGAGACTATAATTACACGCGGCATTCCGTCGCAGGTTCTACGGCACGCCTAAAACAAACGCTCCGCGTTGACATGTGGCGGCGGGCCCGATTGCGAAACCTGGCAACCGCCGACACACGCCGCTGCTGCTGCTCGCCAACGTGCCAGTGGAGCACAGGGCTCGTTCAGGCCCTGGACCCGCGACCTTCCTGGCTTGCCCAGCCACAAGAGAGTGGGACTGTAAGATCCTCGATTGGAAGATCCTTGGCCAACTCCGCACGCGATTGCTTTCGTCACTCGTCGTGTGCATATCCTCGTCCCCGATTGCACACGTCGGTCACAATTGGTGAACCCTACATCGGATTCGTTTTTCTAAAACCGAATTTGTTTTTATCGTGCTGTGACTTGCGTTGGAGGGAATTTATTGCGTAACGTCGCTCTGTATTTGTGCAAACAATGTCGATGCCTCATGTGAAGCAACTGTTCTTGCACCGATTTCTATTTGTGCTGCGTTTTTATCTTTATTTTATCTGTGAAGCTTTTCTCGTTTTTGGTGACCCATATCGGAGAGACTCTACCCTGGACCCTTGAATTCCCACTTGTACAAACTAAATAAAATTGAAGCTTTTAAGAAATTTGCACAGACTCAAACTCACGTCGCCAGGGTCATGAACAACAGGGCATTGATGCCTTGGCGAATCTCTCTCCTCCAAACTCTCAAACATCTGCCAGCTCCCACCCAGCTCCCAGACCCTGAGCTTCAAGTAATCATGAAAGCAGATCCTTACGTATACATTTTATGAAGTGTAATATATTGCATGCTTTCCTCCTTGCCCACTTTAATGTGAATATTCCACGATTCAAGTCCCCCTAAGAGTCTCTATTTGCAGCCCCACACACTCTGCTTCTCACCTGTGGTGGGGGGGTCACAATCTGACAAGGGACTTGCAGACAACACAGATCTCACACACACAGACATCGCAACGTCAACAGCCACTGTTCACTGCAGTGCATTTTCCAGGCTGGGTGTACTTTGAGGTCATGTGAAGTGTGAAAGGCTCGCTGGCAAGGGGTCACAGGAGAGACCTCCCATGACCTCTGCACCTCCGATTAGCACAACTGGCTTATGTACAACTCAGAACCAGCTCGCAACCCAGCCTCATTTGTTTGTTCGCTCCTTAAGAACCTGGAACTCTTCTCTTGAGTGTTGATGTTTGCATCTTTTGCTGTTGTTGCTGCTGATGCTGCTGCTGTGTTCACGCAGCACCACGGATCTCCTCCACGTGGAACAGCCGGTTGGGCAACCGTGGATGGTCCGTGTAACGAGCTGGATAAACTCCCTCGTTCCAAACTCCCGATGCCAGCCGTTCCCAAACCCGTGGTTCCGTGAGGAAGTGGCGGCCACGAAGCTGTTTGCAGATTCCACGAATTTTTGTTTTATTTGTTCCCGACAAAACCACCGGATTTTGTGACCGCGACATCGCGCGGCGAATTTACCTCGGTCAAGAACACACAAGCGCTCCTCGGTGGTGCGTTTTAAGCGCGCGCGTGCGTGTTTGTGCGTGTTTGTGCGTGGTAGCCACTCGACGAACGTTTCACAAGCGCTCGCTTTTCCGTAGCAGCGCGTTTCCAATTTTTTCCAGAAGATATCATCTTATCGCTGCCCGCGAGAAGAAAATAATAAATAAACCCCGGCACAATTTGAGGATTGTCAGCGGGGTCCCCGGCGGTGCGCGGGGAAGGTAGCGGACGGCCGCCCCCAGATGCCCCGATGAGCTGCCCGTGCGCGCGAACAAAAGAAAGAGAAAGTTTCGATTGTGGGAAGGCGTTCGGTCGGGCTCTGTCTGAGCGGCCGCACTGACAAAGGAGACCCCCCCACCCCAACACCCCCCCCCCCCATCTGCTTCTCAACATCCACCTGGCGTGCAAGGGAGGAATAGAATTAGCATGCGATTAGATGCATGCGACCCTTCCTCCGGGCCCGCCTTGCTTTTGTTCGTGGAGAGAAAGGGAAGAGGCCAAACAAAGGAGAAGAGATGACGAACGCTTTTTTGTGACCCAAACTTATTTATATTCTAAAGCGTTTAATGGTGGGGGGGGGGCATCCGTAACATCGGTGCACTCCTACGGAGGATCGCCACCGAGGATGGAATCGCACAGAAGCCAGGACTGCGTCGAGCCTACTTTACAGTGTACAGTATTTTCACGGTATTTGTATTTTAGCAGGTAAGGCCCACTGAGCCGTGTAGCCGTTTTTCAGAAGCGACCTACTGACCATCACAAATGATAGCCCAATGAAGCGGTCCATCGTGTGGAAGCTCATAGCAGTAGCCAGATACTCAAAACGCACGTTGATTCTAAACGTGGCAGGGAAAAACCGGAGGACCCGGAGAAAAATCCACGCGACCACAGGGAGAACATGCAAACTCCAAATACACGGGCGTCACGGTGGGGATCCAACGCTGACGCGGGATCGAACCCACGACCTCCTGTATACCAGGCAAGGTAGTTAACATCTCGCCTCCGTGGCGCCTGGCGACCATCCAAGCACCGAGCGGTTTGTTGCTGTGGGCCGCTGTGGGCAGCAGAGGGCACAGCAGCAAAATCCATTGTTGTACTGTACTTCCACGCTCCTGCTTCTACGCCACCTGCACTCTACCGAACCCGCGCTCGCCATGCGCTCGGCGTGGTAAGTCGGCCCTCATCCAGCAGTAGAAAAGAGCTGGGCCAGGACACGAGGAATGATTCATATGGCTCGAGCAGGGCTCAAGGGTCAATCGGAAGATCATTGGTGCTGGTTGCAGCTTTATTGTTGGTAAAGCATCTTGCCGAGTAGATAAGCCGCGTCAACCCACACTTGGCTTGCAGATTAGGAGCCCAGGTTAATTGTTGATAGCAATGAAAAACTAAACGAGGTTAATCATCTGAAAGTATTTTGTCACATATGCTTGCTCCTTTGCCCATCCGCTAGTGGACGGAGGCCTCCCCACGCCGTATTGGTTATGGGGGTTGTTTGACCATACTTCCCCGCGCTGGTTAAGTGCGGGTTGGTGAAAGAGGGAGGGAAGGGACCCCCCCCCCCCCCGCCAAGGATAGTACATTGTGCCAAGCACCCCACCTCCTGTAACATAAAACAGAGGATTATGGGTAATGGACAGGAGTCCACACATAAGCTTAAACAAACACCGCTGTTAAACACTTGTTAGGAAAGTAATTCTTATTTTTTAAACCAGACGGATATTCGTCCTCCGTATTTATTTAGACTCCAGGAGGAATCCGATGAGCTATGAAGCCCCTTTTATCACAGCGGGTCAGCGAGTTATGACGACAAACAATACAAAAACAACGAAAGGCGCGCAAATTGGAGAAAAGTTTAGCGGCTCACGAAAATTAAACAAAAATAAAGTACACGCAGAGTACTAATTACGTAAGTAGATACATTCCTGACGATGTTTCAACGCTTAATGCCAACTTGGACAAGGCAGCAAATCAACAACAACAACATCAGTCCCAGACCACAACGGCACAGCAGTCCCTCACTAACACTGCGAGGGGGAGTGGTGGCGCAACGGTCGGCGCGCTGCCATGTGAACACCCGAGTTTGTTTCCCGGCTGCACTGACCGGCGTGGTGAAGTATGGCCAAACCCGCCCCCCCCAACCCCCATTCAGCATGGGAAGGCCTTCATCCAGCAGTGGATTGACAACGAGCTGTGGACGATTCTAAATCAGCATTCTTATAAACAATGAGGAATTGTCGTTGATCTTAGTCAAGACGGCACTTTGTAACAAGGCAAGGTGACTTTCGCCAACGCGTGCCATGAAGAAGGGCCATTGCCCGAAACGTTGGCGTTCTTTTTTCAATGTCGGGGCCACGGTGTGTTGAGTTTTTGTTTATTTGCCCGATAAAAACAAATGCGCAGACTGTCACTGTACACAAACAGAAAGGGACCCAAACCTGGGGAGCTGACACGCAAACACGACGGGCTGCTGAGCAGAAGCCTGGATTTAGCAAAAACAAACCGAGATGCCAAACAAACCGAGCCAAAGATAGAAAATCCCTGAATAATTAAATCCACGTGTCAACGTGACGAACAGTGAATCATTGTCGCAGAGGTGGACGTGCGTGTCTTTGTACACACGTACGGCTGTGCGCCTTTTGGCGTCATCTGGTCCAACACCATGTGAGACTAGGCTCTAAGGAAAGCTGTCTCGGGTGTGGACCAATCAATTTCAAGGACAGTGCATACATTATCAGAGTTATGTTTTTTGTTTGCATTCCGACTGCAGGTATTGTGGTCAATACAAACATGACTCCTTGGAAAAAAAAGTGTCAGTTTTGTTGCCAGATAAAAGGGTAAAAAAACAATTATCAACGTACGGTGTGTGTGGTGCTCGCTAACAGCACTTGCCCCAAAAGTCTGTTCAGGCTATGGGGAGGGGGGTGTGGGATTTGTCTTGGTGTGGATGTGTGCAGTGCCGACCATCAAAGGTGCTCCCGAACAACAGCACTTGCCCCAATGGGCCATTAAAGACTACACACGAGGGATCTTTGCCTTTGTGAACAAAAGCCCCCCCCACTCCCCATGTTGCGAGTTGGGCCGTCAGGAGTCGTTTGTCCGTACTTCACCACGCTGGCCGGCACGGGACATCGCTCGGTTCGGACCGTCGCTCGGCTATCGCTCGTCACCAATGTCACCCCGATTGCAGCGAGCTCAACCATTGAGCCACCGCTCCCCAAAGACAATGATCCCCCGTATAGCCTGGAACAGACTGTTGGGGGCAAGTGCTGTTAGCGAGCAGCGCGCCTATGAAGGCCGGAACGGCACACGAGGAGGGGGTTTGGTGGGGTGGCCAGCACCGCACCCGGCCGCCTTTGTCTCCCTTGTGGTGGTGATGTTTACACACCGCAGCAGGTACTCATTTGAGACCTGGGGCAGGCCCAGGACTGGTTCAGACAATCGTCGCCGGTGTTGGCCGTGAGCGGGAAATCTAACTCGGGTTGCTGGCTTCGTAGCGCAGCGCGCTAACCGCGAACACCACCACCATGCTCCCCACATGCACGCACGCTATGGCTGCACCCTGCGGCGACAAACAGACCGACCACCACCACCACCGCCACACCGTCTCGCAGAGGCCTTCTCCATAAGGTTTCTGTTTGTGATTTCACACAAAGGAGCGAAAGTCTGTCTGGCTCTCAAGCCAGAAGGCACAAAGACAAATATGCCCCCCTTCCCCACCCCCTCCTTGGAGCCTACATAGACTGTTGGCGCAAGAGCTGTTTGGTGAGCAGAGGCCGTTGGTTCGAGTGAATGCGGAGAAAGTGTGGGCCACCAGCCCCATGCCAAGCCACCTTTGTTGTCCCAGTGCTGAGATTTACGCCGCTGCGTCAGGTCCTCAAGAGACGATTTTTGTCACGTGTAAAAAAGACAAAGATCCCCCATATAGTCTTCAACAGACGTCGGTGGAAAGTGCCGTCAAGCGAGCGTCTATTTGAGGCCAGAACGGCGCACGACGGGGGTGGCATGGCAGCCACCGTGCCCAGCCACCTTCGTGTCACCAGCGCTAATATTTACACACCGCACCAGGCCCGAGACCAGCGAGGACATGACTTGGCGCTCGCATGGTGGCCAGGTTTGATCGCATCGTGGCGCCACCACTCCCCTTGAAACAAATACAGAGAACCCCTGTGTAGCCTGCGTAGGATTTTGGGGCAAGTGCTGGTATGGAGCGGATATTACGGCCAGCGCATAGCGCAGCAGGGGAAAGGGAGTGGCTAGCACCACGCCCGGCCACACACACTACGAGTCTAGCACGGTGACTCGTTTAAAGGCAGAGCCAACAACCTGGGCATGCACACACGCGATATGAAGAGTTATTATTATACAGTAACGACGTCGCATATCTGACCGTCACATATCCGCCCTGACCAATTGGACCCCGCGCGATGTTTGCACGCAGTGTAACCGTCACTCTCTGCGGACGTTCACCGTCAGCCATTTTCAATCCACTGCTGGATGAAAGCCTCCCCCAGCCCCCCCAAAGCCGTCACCACCGACACCTCTCAGAATCAGAATCTTCATTTTATCCTGGAGGAATCTGACGCGCTACAAAGGTGTCCCGGACGCGTTCCACTCCCTCGGCCGCCGCTCCCTGGTCTTGAACGCCGTCCACCGTCCCTCCTGGCCGTGAACGTGTCCAGCCCAAGCCCCACTCGCTTTCCTTCATCGTCGCAGCGACGCCGTAGACCTGCGTGCCCCTTCTCTCATCCACGTGCTCTACCCCCCTCTCTCTCTCCGTCTCGCAGCGTAATTCCGTTAGTCTTGACCGTCGTCCACCATCCCTCCTCGGTCGTCCTCGCAGCAGCGGAGGATTCTGGCTGGTCGTCGAACAACGCCGGCGGTCACCGCATCAGCGCGTGGCGCTTTCAGATGCGCTGCTCTGCGTCCGTCTGGAACGCTCTTTACCTCCGATATTAGGAAGCCACTGGAGCTATGCACTTTCAAATCATCTAGATTGACAAACTAATTTCTTTAGAACTACTTTGTGTTCAGTTTGTTGTCCTCCCCGCACCTCTGTTTCGCACGGTTGGCTACGTACGGTGCGAAAGAAGTTCAACATACATACATCATCCCTTCGAGCCATATCCTGCTCAAGACCTGCTTAATTTTTTTAAACACCGCCAAGATGATGTCTCCAATGTGCTTTTGTTCTCTGTGTTCTGCTCGTTGTCTCTCAGTCGTAGCTCCCTCCACGCTTGCCCGGGCAAGCGTGGAGGGAGCCATGCTCCCGGTCATTAAAACGCACTTGTATAACCCAAGAGAATAATAACATTGATACTTATAATACATTACCGTTCATATATAAATCACCTTCATAAGAAAGGTATTCAAAGCACTAGACCGAAAGTATATCCTTTTTTTATTTTACCAGGTAAGGCCCATCTGAGCTCTATAGATCTTTTTCAGAATCCACCTGGCCTGAAATGATGGCTCAACAAAGTGGCTTATCCCGTGGAAATTTAGAGCACCAACCAAATACTCTAAAACACAACGTTGATTCTAAATGTGGAAGGAAAAACCGGAGGACCCGGGAGAAAAATCCACGCGACCACGGGGAGAGAGAAACACGCAAACTCTAAATAATACAGCAGCAGGCGTCAGGGTGGGGATTGAACCCACGACCTCCTGTATCCCAGGCGAGGTAGTTAACATTTTGCCACCGTGGCGAGACAGGGATGGCGGTTAAAGCAAGGGCAGGGGAAGGAATTAAATATACAAAAGAGGGGACCGCCCCCCACTAAAAAAACACAACAACCCCACAGGGCCCCCCTCAAACATAAACGGGGCCCTGCCAGTAACCGTGAGAGAGGGGACCCACAGTCGTTGCCCTGTGTGACCTGCACGAGAAGGGTTTGAGTTGTGGGGGAGGGAGAAGGCACAAGACTGGGTGGGGGTGGCTGTGTGTGCCCAGTCACAAACTCACCACACTAAGCCCCTGTGTGTCAAGGGAGGCTGCTGCGTCGCAGTTAAAAGGGGGCTTAACAACGTGTCCCCTTCAGACCCCCGTCGGAAAGTATGATCCCCTAATAGCGTGCACGTATAGTGCGCTATTTTTTGAGTTGTACACCTTTTGGCGTCATCTGGTCCAACACCAATGGTTTCTAGGCTCTAAGAAAAGCTGTCTCGGGTGTGGACCAATCAACTTCAAGGACAGTGCATATCATTATCATTATCAGAGTTGTTTCTTTTTGCTTGCATTTTGACTGCTTGTGTTGTGGTTATTGCAAACATGATCCCTTGTATAAGGGTGTCAGTTTTTCTACCAGTTGAAAGGGTAAAAACCTATTACTATAACTAGGGCCGAGTTTTTTTAATACAGCATATATATATGAAATACACTCCGGTATTTGATTACCGCGATGATGATGGTGATGAGTGGAGGCACACGCAACGTTAAGAAGAGTCAGAGCGGAGCGTTGCGGTGAAGCGTTCATACCCCGGGCAAGAGAATTCCACTCAGGATTTGAGAGAAGTGAACTTGAACAGAGGCCCACGGACTGCAGCACACAGCAAGGGTTCAGACTCGCGCGTGTTATAACCACATGGAGTGAACGGTGGCACGCCACGGTTAAAACGTTACGCGGTCAAGAACTTCTGAGAGGGATGAGGAGTGGGTTTCAGAGACGTGTCTGGGGATATGCGTTTGATGAACAGCAGCATAATAATGATACTTTTCTCGTTATGTTTGTATTTTTTTCTCTCGTTATTTACGTATTTATTTTTGTTAGTTTTTGATTTGCTCAGTGGGAGTTTTGTTTTTGTATTGCGTGTGTAAGGGACTGGCTAATTGATGTTGCAGGTTTGTGGGATGCAATTGCATGAATAACGCTATTTCATTATTTTAATAATTGCACTATTCCATTTTATATAGCGTCATTTTATATTACATTTTAAATTAAATTAAAATAAATAATCGCATTATAATACTTCATAATAATGTAATTGCATGAATGACGCTATATAAATTGTAATCATTAATAACAAATAAATATTTGGTCATTCGCTCGCTCAAAAAGAGAGAGAGAGGACGACTCAAAGGCGCGAGGAGAAACACCACGAGGGGAAGAAGCAGCAACCACGTGGTCAACCACGCGGTCAACCGGCGGCAAATCCCCCCCACCCCAAGCTCTACGGTCCTCTAAGCATTAAGGAATTACTGGCTCATGAATAAGCGCTCATATCCCCTCTACACATCAAGCAGTTGCTTGGCTCATTAATGCGCGTCCATGCTAGCGGGAGGAAACCAGAGCACGCGGAGAACACACACGCGTGCGAGGGAGCAACACACTATCCCTCCCACGTGTCTGCTGCACCACATTCTCGTGTCGAGACGCGGCAAGAGTTGCCTCCTCCTCCTCGACGACGCCCAAGGGAGTTTGACAACATTGTTGTGCGATCCGCCAACAAACAAAAAACATCGCCGCTGCCTCAAACAGTGCGGAATTACAGGCGGCCACCACCAAAGACAAAGATCCCCCCCCCCCCGTATAGCCTTAGCAGACCGTTGGGGCAAGTGCTGTTAGCGAGTAGCACCACCTCTGAAGGCCGGGACGACACAACGATGGGGTGGGTGGGCCAGCAAAGCACACCCCGTCGTCCACCAGCGGCACGATTGGACACACCCGTCAACGCTGTCAGCCACCGTCATTAAGTGTTGCAGTATACACCTTCTTGGTTCTTTCGGTAAAGTCACGTAGAATGGAAATAATAAAATAATAAAATAAAACATAATAATATAATTCTCACGACGTTTCGGCCACAACGCAAGCAGCCGTCCTCAGGCCGAAACGTCGTGAGAATTATTTTATTATGTTTTATTTTTATATTTTCATTTTTCCATTCTACGTGACTTTACCGAAAGAACCAAGAAGATGAATCCCTGCAGTCACGAAAGAAGCTTTAAATCGAGAAATTAGAATATTAGATTATAATGTTATTTAAATAAATTATATTAATATATAATTTTATTATTTTACGTTAGTTTATTATATTCTACTTTTGTATTATGTTTTTATTTTATTACTTCCCTTCTACGTGACTTCACTGAAAGAACCAGGAAGATGAATCCCTGCAGTCACGAAAGCTTTAAATCGAGAATGATTTTATTATGTTTTATTTTTATTATTTTATTACTTAATAAAAAAAATTGATCATTATAAAATAATTGAGAATTATTTTATTATGTTTTATTTTAATATTTTCATTTTTCCATTCTACGTGACTTTACCGAAAGAACCAAGAAGATGAATCCCTGCAGTCACGAAAGAAGCTTTAAATCGACATTTGTTGCAGTATAATTACTCGTCCAGGACTGAAGCGCGCGCCCAAGTTAGCGACATCACGTCTGCCCTTGCTCAGAACACAACGCAGTGTTGTTGTTCAGAACGTTGCTGTCCTAAGGGGCCGTCCATAAATGACGTCACGCGATTTTGGGCGATTTTTGACGCCCCCCCCCCTCGTCACAAAATGTCAGACCCCCCCTCAAATGACGTCACAAAGCTCTGCCCCCTCCCCCCCAAAAAAATAAAACATGCTTCAAATCGCTTTAAACTATTGTCATTGTAGTGCGTATTTAATGTGGCCCTGCACTCTGATGTTGTAGGAGAAAACATTTATTAAAAAGTATATTTAATTAAGTAGAACGTGTTGTCTATATTTATTTAAAATTGCGCATCTTGATGTGACGTCACATTTCTCACCCCCCCCCCTCGTCACAAATGTCTGACCCCCCCCGCCCCCTAGGTGCGTGACGTCATTTATGGGCGGCCCCTAAGAAGACTAAATCTGAGCCAGCCGTGTCTCCGGTCTGCCCGAAACGTGCCGGCAAAAAACCAACAACTTTTTTTTCCCTTCAAGGGCTAAACCTTCAAAAGTGTACAACTAAATTCGGCTTAAACCAGGCCACCGACGAAGTTAGTCCGGAAACAATGCCCCAATAAAACTACAGGGCCCTTCCGTGGTACACGTCTAAATAACGTCTGACCACCACCACCAACCGGCCTCCTCCAACACCACACCAACCCCTCCTGGGGAGGACCCCATCCGTCGCACCATCTATAAACTATTGACGCTCGCTCCCAGCTGCTTGGAAGCCAGACAAACAGGGCGCTGTGCCATGCCAAGCCCAGCCACTCACTCACTCAGCCGACGTAGTGGCCAGGCCGGGCCACTCACTCACTCAGCCGACGTAGTGGCCGGGCCACTCACTCACTCACTCAGCCGACGTAGTGGCCAGACCAGGCCACTCACTCACTCAGCCGACGTAGTGGCCAGGCCACTCACTCACTCAGCCGACGTAGTGGCCAGGCCGGGCCACTCACTCATTCAGCCGACGTAGTGGCCAGGCCACTCACTCACTCAGCCGACGTAGTGGCCAAGCCGGGCCACTCACTCACTCAGCCGACGTAGTGGCCAGGCCGGGCCACTCACTCACTCAGCCGACGTAGTGGCCAGGCCACTCACTCACTCACTCAGCCGACGTAGTGGCCAGGCCGGGCCACTCACTCACTCAGCCGACGTAGTGGCCAGGCCGGGCCACTCACCCACTCACTCAGCCGACGTAGTGGCCAGGCCGGGCCACTCACTCACTCAGCCGACGTAGTGGCCAGGCCACTCACTCACTCAGCCGACGTAGTGGCCAGGCCGGGCCACTCACCCACTCACTCAGCCGACGTAGTGGCCAGGCCGGGCCACTCACCCACTCACTCAGCCGACGTAGTGGCCAGGCCGGGCCACTCACTCACTCACTCAGCCGACGTAGTGGCCAGGCCGGGCCACTCACTCACTCAGCCGACGTAGTGGCCAGGCCACTCACTCACTCACTCAGCCGACGTAGTGGCCAGGCCGGGCCACTCACCCACTCACTCAGCCGACGTAGTGGCCAGGCCGGGCCACTCACCCACTCACTCAGCCGACGTAGTGGCCAATCCAGGCCACTCACTCACCCGACGTGATGGTGCTGTTGGCGTCATCGTGGGCGTCGACTCGCTGTCCCTGGCCGTAGTCGACCAGGTTGATACCCTCGATGCTGTCATACTGCGACCTCTCCTTGTCGCTGAGTGGCACCACGGTGAACGTGGGCATGTCGGACACGGCCTCCCCCCTCTCTCGTCTTCCCTGCCCTGCCCCGCGGCGGCTTCTTGGGGAGAGTCAATCTCGGGCGACCCCCACGAACGACACGGCCTCTCGCTGTTCAGCACAGGACTTTGTTCAGTCCGGCCCCCCCCCGGTTAACACAGACACTTCGCTAGACACTTGCTCGGACAGACAGGCAAGAACACTCCTTAAAACACCGCTCTCTCGTCTCGCTCTCGGTTCCGTTCGCGCAGTTAACAACAAATCTTTCCGGCGGCGTAAAGTTCACTCCCTGCCTCTTCCTCCCTCCCCCATCCCCCACATGTCCCTCTCGCGCTCCCCCCTTTCTCCCTCTCCGCATGCCAACGTCATGCGCTCACTGCCCATGTTAGGGCAGCCGGGGGCCGGCCCCGTTGCGCTCCGTGTGACGCCTTCTTCGACGCTGCCCATCAACAAAGACAAAGGTCCCCCGTGTAGCCTGCACGGATTTTTTTTGGGAGGGGCAAGTGCTGCTAGCGAGTTAGCGCGCCTATAGAGTGGGGGGGGGGGGCAGCACCACACACCCGGCCGCCTTTGTCTCCCCTGCGGCGGCGATGTTTACCACACCACCGCACCAAGTGACTCGTTTGAGGCAGGGTCCGACCTAGGGGATGGCCCAGGACCGGTTCGGATAATCGTCTCTGGTATCGGCCGTGAGCGGGAATCGAACCCGGGTCGCCGGGTTCCGAGCAAAACGAGTTAACCGCTGCGCCACCGCTCCCCGCAGCCCTGCCCACCTCCTCCCTCTGCTCCCCACTCTCATCCCCCGATGTCGGCTGTGGCAATGGACAGAAGAATGTCGGAGCAGGAAGCGTCCAACTTCTTGCACAACGCAGATTTTAACTCAACGTCGGCGGTCAGTCGCCCCCTGATCACGCTTCTATCGCTACGACCATGGTTACTGTTCACGTGAACTTCAGACGAGGAGGATTCCTTCCCCTCCTTCTGCCGAGGACTCGTCTCATGCACAGGGTGTTCAGCCACCAACACGGCAGGGTCACAACTCACCAACCCACTAACTCACTCACCAACCCACTCACTCACTCGCTCACCCACTAACTCACTCACCAACCCACACACTCGCTCACTCACCCACCAACTCACTCACCAACCCACTCACTCGCTCACCCACCCAATAACTCACTCGCTCACCCACCCACTAACTCACTCACCCACCCACCCACTAACTCACTCACCAACCCACTTACCCGTCACACTGCAGAGTTACAACACACCCACCCACCAACTCACTCACCAACCCACTCACTCGCTCACCCACCCAATAACTCACTCGCTCACCCACCCACTCGCTCACTCACCCACCAACTCACTCACCAACCCACTCACCCGTCACACTGCAGAGTTACAACACACCCACCCACCAACTCACTCATCAACCCACTCACTCGCTCACCCACCCACCAACTCACTCATCAACCCACTCACTCGCTCACCCACCCACCAACTCACTCACCCACCCACCAACTGGCTCACCCACCCACTAACTTACTCACCAACCCACTCGTCACACTGCATGGTTACAACACACCCACCCACCAACTCACTCATCAACCCACTCACTCGCTCACCCACCCACTAACTCACTCACCCACCCACTCACTCGCTCACCCACCCACTCACTCGCTCACCCACCCACTCACTCGCTCACCCACCCACCAACTCACTCACCCACCCACTCACTCGCTCACCCACCCACCAACTCACTCACCAACCCACCCACCACACTCCCATCATTGTCTCTGTGCCCACGTGTTGCCGGACATCATGCCAAACAACACGTGGAGCGAAACGTCGGACATCGTTGCCAAACAAACACGCGCGTGCACCCAGAAACCCCACCGGAAGAGGCGATGTGGTTTTTGGGGGGGGTGAGGGAGTGGGGGGATTTAAAGATGCTTCGCCAAATTATGCGGGGAACTTCTGCGGATGTCGACCGGGACGCGTCACGGCAGTGGGAAACATCCTCGCATTTTTATTTTCCAGCTGCTATTCTACGCGTGGGAAAGAATGCATCATTCCCCGTATTCTCTCAGACAGCCACATTTAAGTAAATAACCTAGTTGTAATACAGTACTGTATCTACACATTGGCGCCGGGGGGGGGGGGGGTGGCGACTCAGCCCATCATCCCTCACGGGGGTCGATAAAACGCATACCAATTGGTGGGGCAAGACAAGAGAAAGAGCCGTTCGTTGTTTCTCAGTCCGCTTGTCCTGGTGAGGGTCGCGGCGGCAGCAGCGTGTTGAGTAGTGGCGGTCCACACCTCCCTGGCGGCAGACTCCAGCACTACATCACTACCATACACCACTACTATACACTATACTATTATACACTACTATACACTACAGTGTATAGTAGTGTATAGTACACCACTATACACTATACTACTATACATTACTATATACACTACACTACTATACATTACTATACACTACACACGACTATACACTATACTATTATACACTACTACACTATACACTACTACACTATACACTATTATACACTACTATGCATTACTCAACACTACACACTACACTACTATACACTACAATGCACTGCTATCCACTCCACTACTATACCACTACACTACCATACACTTCACTACTATACACTACACTATACACGACTATACACAGACTCCCCAGGTGTTTCCAGGGCAGCCGGGCGACATCGTCCCGCCGGCATGCCCTGGGCCAGGAGTGGTTGCTCTATGGATGTACTCGCCCAACGCCATAGGAATGTGGAATTTTGACGCATTGGTTTGACGCATTGGATCCACTGGCGCACGAATTGAAATCCCAGTGTGGGGACGACTCAGCCCATCATCCTCGTGGAGGAGGGGTCGATAAAATAGGTGACGCGTTGTGGTAAGGTAACTTTTGGTCTTTCCCTTTGATGTAGACTCGTCCATTGTGACTGTCACAATGGGAGTGGGGGGGGGGGTTTGCTCAACCCACCACGTGGCGGCATCGCAGCGACACCACGAAGGAGCTCCCCAAAGTGCACCCCAACGCAGCGGAACCCAGTGATGTCCTTTTACAAAGTGCACCCAAAAAGAGGAGACTGCAATTATGTATTACTACCACATGGTGGCATCACAGAGACAGAATCATCGTAGTTATTTATACTGGTAGGAACCTCCTGGTTACACCAGCCCACAGGGGATTATTGTGTCTGTCGTGCAGGGAGGGGCTGGGTGGGGAGGGTGGGGCTGGGTGGGGAGGAGCTGGGTGGGGGGGGCGGGGAGGGGTTGGTCACCCCGTGGTGCCCTTGTAAAACTCAACGTTTAACCTACTCACGCCGGCTTGTGCACACCCTCACAGTCGGGCATATTTGCGGAATACACCACGTCGCCGTTGACCCTGGCCATTGACCGAGCAACCCAACGTTCCTACCAGCTCCCTCCGCAGGAATGTGTTACTATAGGAATCCGATGAGATTCAAAGCTTCTTTTTTCACAGATGTCCAGTAGGGGGCAGGTCAGAACGTTATAACAATACAAAATCACGATAGGAGTGCAAAGTGTAGGAACGGTACGCAAGTCACTTAAAAATACACGAATATAACTTTTTTTTACGTGGAAATTTATAGCGTCAAAATAATCTAAATAATTTTTACATTGGGAGCGAGCTTCAGACGCACGTGTCAAAGTGCACCCCAAACGAAGTGCAGTCATGCACGTACCGGTATTCATTCTAGATTTGAAGCTTTCGTGACTGCAAGGATTCATACTCTTAGGTTTTTTCGGTAAAGTCACGTAGGTAAAAAAATTTAAATTAATAAAAGTAAAATAAAACAAATTAAAAAATTAACGACGTTTCGGAAGCAACACAAGCCTCCGTCTTCAGGTGGAACCGTCACAGCCACGACAGCTGAAGACGGAGGCTTGTGTTGCTTCCGAAACGTCGTGAATTTTTTAATTTGTTTTATTTTACTTTTATTAATTTAAAAAATTTTACCTACGTGACTTTACCGAAAAAACCTAAGAGTACCGGTATTCACTCAGTCATATTTTGACACACACTTTTATTGAACTTGCCCTGTTGTCCGTTTACATTGTTGCAAATCTTTGACGCTTAACATGGTCGGATCTACGAAGCCCCACGAGCTGAAATTTTCTATACAGACTCGTCTCGCGTGCCAATTCAAGATTTCACTTGAATTGAATTGGGCTGTGGTTGTCCCACCTGATGAAGATCGCTTGTGTTGCGCCCGAAACGTCGTGATTTATTTTATTTTATTTCTATCCACGTGACTTTACCGAAAGAACCAAGAATATGAATCCCTGCAATCACGAAAGCTTTAAAACAAAATTGAATCATTCATTGTACAGGTTCTGTTCTCGCCGCGGTCATAGTTGCGTTCCTGAAGAACGCCGCGTTCTCGAAAAATCGCCTTTTAATCTCCATATATATAAATAGCAAAGTTGTGATTATGTGTGTCTGTTCAAAATGTTTAGCGTACTTCCCGACATGCAACAAACTTGAAATTTGCCATGTGGGTTACTTTCCAGACTGTACACCATGCACAAATTATTAAAATACACATTTTTTTTTGGGGGGGGGGGGGGGAGCCCAATAATGCATATATTTTTTGCACGGCAAGTGAGCTGTGACGTCACATCTGTCACGTGACCCGCGCATGTGGAAGCGCAACGCATTGTAGTGTAGCGGGTAGCGCTACGCTGCGCTACGCTGCGCTACGAACCCGGCGACCCGAGTTCGATTCCCGCTCACGGCCACCACCGGTGACGATTATTTCAACCGGTATTTGGCCTCCACTAGGTCGACTCAGCCTCAAACGAGTAACTGCTGTGGTGTGTGAACATCGCCACTGGGGAGACAAAGGTGGCCGGGCGTGGTGGATCCAAGTCCCGGGCGAAGCCGGGTAGTACAGCTAGTCAATAATATGAGGTAAAGCACAGTCTGTGATTACACGTGGAGATGCGTAACGCAGGCTGAACAAAGACCGTGGCGCGTGGGTAGCATCTAGAAGCATCCAGCAGCATCCCAATGCCTTTGTGTGATGCTACCCCGAGGCAGCCGCAACGTAGTTACGTTCCCTCGATCACGTTCGACTGAATTCGCATCCGCGTTATAAAATAAGTAAAATTTTTTAATACTTTTTTTTAAACACGCTTTAATGAAATGTACCGTACTCGTAATGGCAGAACGCCACGACTCCAGGTTAGTGACCCCGAAGCGTGCCATAACGTCAGGGACCGTGGTGATTTACAGCCAACGTGAGTTGAACGTGGACAATTAGACCCAAGCCGAAACATAACATATAAAAAATATTGTTGAAAAATATAGATTTTTTTTATGATAGAATATAGTATTGTCATCAGTATGACATACCTATAGCAAATTTGCAGTCGATACGACATTGGGAAGACGGTTAAAATTGAGTTACAAGCTTTGAGCATACGACAACATAGTTGAGGATACAACAGACAGAGTGAGTTAAATAAAAGCGTGTAAATAAAAAAAACCTGTTCCCGAATACATCTATCGCGTTATCAAAAACAACATGCGTTATACGAGAACAGGCCGTTGGGTAAAATGCTGACGGTCCTCCCTTGCACTCTCGTGGCAGTGCCTTACGCCTTTCCGCAATACTCCGATCGATTGTGAACTCAAGGAGCCGACTTGGCGGCGTTTTTTTGTTTGTCTGGCTCAAGTTTACTTTCCGAGTTACCCGTGGTGAGAAACGCACGCGAGGAAGGAGGGGAAGTCCTCATCTGCAAGAGTGATCTTGCCTGCAGGCGTGTGCCAGGCCAGGGGCAAGGCATGCCAGCACACGATACACAGCCGGGAGAGCCGGTGATTAAACACAACTTCAACTTGCCCTTGCCGCTGAACTCTGTCGACGATGCGGGGGACGCTGCCTCGCGTCACGGTGACTTGGCTGTTTTTCTTTCCTCGCCGATGCCCCGTTCACTCGATCGCGCACGTTCGTTCGCGCGCCCACGTGCGTCCGCTCACAGCAACAAACGCGGAAATATTGCAACATGACAACAGCCGCCGTTCGCCACCAAGTGGCGGTGACGTCGCCACGGCACCTGTGCCAGGCCAGGTGCACTTTGAGGCCACGTGAAGTGTTGCAAGGCTCGCTGTGACAGGTCACAGGACAAACCCAGGTGCCATGGGTTGACCGACTGAGATGACTGGCAGATGCACCAGCTGTGCCCCCAATTGTACCAACTTGCTGAATTGTATCCACCCGGCAGAACTCTCATTGTTGTGAGCGTCACTCCTCTGCCTTGCGTTGTTGTTGTTTTTGGGAGGCCAAATACCTCCAACTGCCCAGTAGCGTCCTTCAGGAGCCTCCTCCAAAGAGGCCGATCTTGACACTGCTAGTACCAGTCTTCGGCAAAGTCCACTTAGCTCCACATCCTCCTGCACTGCATCAGTTCTCCAGCCCGTGTAGTGCCTGCTTAGCCCCCTTTATCCAGCCAAAACAGAAACAGCTTGGGCATTAGGTGGCTGGGCATGCGAGCTACAGACCCAGATGTTATAACAACCACAATCACCACCACCATCATCATCATCGTCGTCATCATATTGACAACGTGGATCGTCCGCATTCTTGACGGGCCTGGGCGTTATAATGCGAGCAGTGTCTTCGTTTCATACCGATTAGTCCGGAATGCCGTTTCGGGCCATTACTTTTGGCACGCCACATCCGTGAAGAAGAATATAATGGTACAATACAGTAATATCGGATTATTATCGATGGGCTTAAGTTGCACTCTAGTAGTGATAGTGCCTCATGTCTTTCCATAATCTTATATTATTAGTAGTATTGTTGATCGGCATAACTTGCAATCTAGTGGTAGTGCCTTACACCTTTTCTAGAAATAATCGTATACTATGGTGAGCATTATGGACAAGCATACATTGGTTGTATTCCAGTGGTAGTGCCTTACACAGACAATCCATATTCCATACCAGCGTAAAAACACGACTTGGATATGTGTGTACACGTGTGTACACGTGTGTACACGTGTGTACACGTGTACACACGTGTGTACACGTGCAGCCCCATTGTCAATCCACTGGTGCCGGGATTGAGACCATCCCCTCGCTGAACTTGAGGACCCGGATTCGAACCCAGGAACCCAGAATTGCCGGGTTCATCGCCTCGGGCCTCCTCGTTCACATGCATACCATGTACTCTAAAAGGTATCAGGAATGAACTCGCACAACACAGGACGGTTGCTTTGTTATACAGCGGACAGCTAAACATGTATACAAAAAACAAAGATCCCCCGTATAGCCTTAACAGACTGTAGGGGCAAGTGCTGTTAGCGAGCACCTATGAAGGCGGACACGGCGGCACACGAGGGGGTGGGTGACCAGCACCATACCCGACCGCCCTTGTTTCCCCAGTGGCGATGTTTACACCGCACCAGGTACTAATTTGAGGCTGAGTCGACCTAGGGGAGGCGCGGGACCGGTTCAGATAATCGTCACCGGTGTTGGCCGTGAGCGGGAATCGAACTCGGGTCGCCGGGTTCATAGCGCAGCGTAGCGCTAACCACTACACTATCGCTTTGTTATACAGCGGACAGCTCAACATTTATACACGCACTGCTACACACACACATATATATAACCGGGCTTTATAAATAGCTTATTGAGCTAATGCTCTGAGAACACCGTGTTTTTAAAAAGATTCACCCTAACTTTAGCTTTAACTGTGAAAAATGAAAAGAGATTGATTGACATGTCATGACATTTTTTAAAAAGACGCCACCACACCACTGGAAAGAGCCTGTGACCAACTCACCCAGAATGCATCAGACCTCGATGGATTACCCAGAATGCACCCGATTCATAGATCTTGGATGCTCAGCAGGTGGGAGCCTGGATAGGCCCTTGATGGGTGACCGCCGTGTACACACAGGTTGCCTGGGGTGGCTGCGGGCTAACGTGGCGAGCAGCACGCAGCAGCAGTACAACAACGCCCATCGCTGCACAGCGCTGTGCTGCCATGATCCAACCCTAACCCACACCGACCAGTGCGAGGGGTGCGCCACGGTAGAGAGATGTTAACAACCTCACCCGGTATACAGGAGATTCTAGGTTAGATCTCGACCCTGACGCCTGCTGTATATTTGGAGTTTGCGGTGTCTCTCTGCCTGTGCTCGATTGAATGTTTCTCCAGGCCCTCGAGTTTTTCCCTCCACATTTAGAATCTAAGTTTGCGTTCAGAGTATTTAGCCGCTGTAAACTTCCACGTTATAATGCACTCCCGTAGAGTGATCATTTGTAGCCAGGTTGCTTCTGAAAAAGAGGTAAATTGCTCCGTGGGCCTTACCTGGTAAAATGTAAAAAGTGCAGTGAGATACGATTTGTCAACTTTTCCGCTGAATCAGTTTAACTACAGCGCCACTCCGCCGCACACGTGATAAAATAAAAACTAGAGGGCAGCCCGTCCTATGCACGGGGTGACGCGACACTCACCTGGCACGCACATGACCCTTGCTAGACATTCTAAACTAAACTTTTATTTTACTAGGCAAGGCCCACTGAGCTATATCGCTCTTTTTCGTAAGCATCCTGGCCATCACAAATGATAGCTCAACGACGTGGCTTATCATATGGAAATTTATAGCAGCCAAATACTCGAAACGCATGCTGATTTTAAATGTAGAGAGAAAAACCGGAGGACCTTGAGAAAAAGCCACGCGACCACGGGGACAGGGAGAATATGCAAACTCTAAATGTACAACAGGGTTGGGATTGAACCCACGATCTCCTGCACACCAGGTGAGGTAGTTAACATCTCTCCACCTACACACAACGAGCCTGCTCGGTAGGGGGGGGAGTGGAACAGGTCGTTTTCCCCGGGTCTTACACAAGAGGACCCCCGACATCAGGACTGTTTTTTTTTTATCCCCCCACCCCAAGTGGCATTCTGTCCCGGGCTTCCAGGAACAATTTGGGCAGCCTTAATCTCTAACTCGCCAACAACTCCCCAAACCCTCACCATACTGTTCAATAAAATGGGAAGCACGCCGAGATTCGACGGCTGCCCCACTCCCACACACACACCTCATCCACAGCCGGCACAAACGTGGAAAGTAAGCGGAGCAACCCAAAGAAAACCCCGGCATGAGACGGAACATACGGTCCGAAGTCGGCAGGGCTGCTGCACCGGCCACCTCATGGCCCAGCAGGGTGCGACTGTGAGAGCCAACAATCACCTCGGCACAGCACACTGTCCCCTGCTTCCAAGTGCAACAGCGGCTAAGCTTCACAGCCGTGAACTGGAAAGCTTCACAGCCGTGAGGCCACACATTCGCGAAGTTTTCACAGCCACGAAGCTCCACCGCGCCCGCCACTTTTCCCTATGCGCCGCAAAATGTAATTTGACCCGGTGCTCCATCGATCTCGTGGAAGCGGCCGGGTGGCTTGGAGGTCAGAGCGCTGAGCTGGTTTTATTTACTCATGATTACTACGCATATTTTACCCAGGAAGTCCTAACGGAATCTGAGAAGTAATTTTTCAAGAGGGTCCTGCTAAGCTTTTCGCAGTAGGTGGGCGACGATTGCTGTGCGTTTGCCAGTCAAGTAAATTTGCAAGCAATTTGTCAATATTCAGACCCCGATGCCGGCACACGATGGCCTGCTCTTGCTGGAATGACATCACGGGATCTTTGAACGTCCGCTGTTAAGCAGACGGCGAGTAGTAGTAGTATTTTTAGGTTATTAATACTCCCGCAGTATTAACCAGGGCAGCCTGCTGGATTCAGTACGTGAAACTCTGCGGACAAGCGGCGACCGCTGGGGCCACGTGACCGCCCAAACCTGGATTTGAACGGAGCTGTTAGCCGCCCGCGATTACACCCGGTTCTCAATCGCATCAGCACGCCGATTGGTCTAGGCCCCATCACCAATTAAAAACGCGCGAAAAACGATTACGTGAAATTCGTACAAATTCTAGGTCTGAATATATTCATTAAATCTATATCCCTTTGACAGTCGTGCGATTAATCTTGCTCTTTGAGGCAGGGCCGGTGGGATGAAAGTGCTGCCTCCAACTATGTGGGCCAGAAGGGAGACTCGGTAGGGATCTCCGAGGTACCTCCACGACATCCACTTTCGCGGGCCGTTCTTCTCACACGAAGAGCCCCGCCCTGCTCTGCGCGAGTGCCAAACGAACGCTTTCCACCTCATGGCGAGACGCCGAGGGCACGATCGGGATACAATTTCGGGGGAAGGTGGCCGGTGAGGGGGGGGGGTAGCGACTCAAATATCATAAGCGACCTGGTGCGGCGAGGCTCGTGGTCAAACCAGCCGGAGGGGTCCACGTTCACGCGCAGGGTGGCCCCCGACCGACGAAGGCCCTTCCAGACCCGTCCCCTCTGCCAACGTAAAGAAAGGGGGGCGGCGGGGGGGGGGGCAAGCAACAAAAATGCCCAGCACACGCTGCCCGGGCCCGTAAATAACGCCGTCGTGTTTTCTGTTCTCCCAGTTTCTTATTTTTTCGAGTGGGTTGATGATAATCGGTGGCCACTAGACATGTTGTTGTTATCGAACCCGCAGCCCCCGCTCCCCATCCACTATCCTCACAATGGTTCCATCCAATGGTCACGATTCACGGATGGCAATTCCATTCGGGAACGCACAGTTCGGTTTTACTCGTTTAAACCGTCCCCTCTGTATTTGTTTCTCGTTTGTACAGATTATTGATTTATTTCTTCGACTCATAAAATATTTCACCCGGATAGTCCCGTGCGACGAAACATTCCGTCCAAAAAAGGTTTCCAGAGCGTCGATTGATACACGCGTATCACAACCGTAACCAAAACGTACGCAAAAAATGTAATCTGGAACTTATTCAGTCCCGTATAAATGTATATGATGGACAACAGCTGCCATCTGTTACTAAGTGGTGTTGACGTCGCCACGGTGATTGTGCCAGGCCAGGTACACTCCGAGGTCACGTGAAGTGTCGAAGGATCGCCAACAGGAGGGGTCACGGGACAGACCCAGGTGCCATGGGTTGCCTGAGACGTCTTCCAGATGCACCGTCTGTGCCCCCTACTGTGCATAGAGAAAGAAATGTATTATTATTAAACTACTTTCACACCGTACGTAGCCAGCCGTGCTAATCGGAGGTGCGGGGGAAGGACAACAAACCGAGCCATGTAGCTCTTTTTCAGAAGTGACCTCGCCGTCACAAATGACAGCACAAAGGAAATTGCTTATCTTCATGTGGAAATGTAAAGCAGCCAAATACTCTATAACTGCACGCTAAAATTCTAAATGTGAAGGGAAAAACCGGAGGACTCGGAAAAAAATCCACGCGACCACGGGGAGAGAGACACGCAAACTCTAAATATAAAGCAGGCGTCAGGGTCGGGATCGAACCCACGACATCCTGTACACCAGGCGAGGTAGTTAACATCTCACCACTGTGGAGCCTTTATGTATATGGGTTCATATATATATTTATTTGTTCATATACATCGGTTCATATATACATCCGGACTGGGAATTGAACTCGGGTCGCCAGGTATCACCAGCACGCCGCGTTACGCACCGGGCCAGTCCAGCAATGGATAAAAAATTAAATAGATTCAATGTTCCACCGCTGCACTAAGAGCTTCCAATCTCGGGGTCTACAACACCTGCCACTTAGCCAGACTCAACAGAGTGTAGCCTTCCCGACGCGGCGAGCTGGGGGGAGCGTTGTTCACCGTGCCAACCGGTGGGAGGACGGCGAGCGTTAGGGGGCGAGTGTGAAGGCCTGCAGAACCCCTCGCCACCCACAAAGATCTCCCCCCACACAGCCTTCTGGCAAGTGCTGCTAGCCAACATTTATGAATGCCGGCACGGCGCAACAAGAAGGCAGCTGGCCAGCACCGGCCAGCTGCCTTGTCGTCGGCCGGATTCGTCTCTCCCGGTGCCGACGTTGTCCACGCCGCACCCGGTGATCGCGTGAAAAGGCCGAGTCGACCTAGGAGAGGCCCAGGACCAGTTCAAACATTCGCGCCGCTGTTATTGGTCGCGAGCGGGAGCGCAGTGCGCCAACGACGCCGCTGCCGTGGACAGAAGAGGAGGCGGACACGGGAGCGCGCCAAGGTCTCTACAGCCGAGAAGGAACAATGCCAGGTTTAGAAAGCTTCTCTCTACAAACAGTCACATGTTATCACACGTGGCGTGTACAATGCGGGAGCGGTGGCACAGGGGTCAGTGCACTGCACTGCGCTATTTAACCCGGTGACCCGAAATTGATTCCCGGCCACGGCCAACATCAGTGGCGAGGGATTATCTAAACCGGCACTGGGTTTCCCCATTCACCAAATGTGCATTGATCATTGTGGCGAAGTGTGGTCAAACACACCCCGTGACCAACAGAATTTGTGGAAGCCTTTACCCAGCAGTGGGATTGACAAAGGGCTGTAAATGTTTAATTTCTAAGGCATACAATGTCCGCCACTGTGAATGTTTGCCTCTTTTATTTATTATTACTCTAAAACTACGGAAGAATTCTTCAATTTCTACCACACGAATTGTTCAGGGTTCAACTTAAACTAAAACTAGTGTTATTTGACCGGGTAAGGCCCACTGAGCTATGTAGATCTTTTGCAGAAGCGACCTGGCCACAAATCATAGCTGAACATAGTGGCTTATCGCGTGGAAATATATTGCAAGCCAAATACTCTAAAGCGCACGTTTATAAATGTGGAGGGAAAAACCCCGAGGATCCGGAGAAAAATCGACGCGACCACGGGGAGAGAGAAAACGCAAACTCCAAATATACAGCAGCAGGCATCAGGGTTGGGATCGAACCCACGACCTCCTGTATACCAGGCGAGGTAGTTAACATCTCCTAGCCACCGTGATGATGAGAGAGAGAGACACGCAAACTCCAAATATACAGCAGCAGGCGTCAGGGTTGGGATCGAACCCACGGCCTCCTGTACACCAGGCGAGGTAGTCAACATCTGGCCACCCCGGTGCCCCATTAACATCGACATGTGCGACTGCATCTCAAAAATGCTCCCGTCAGCGGCGATGGCGGCAGTAGCAACGGCGATAGCGGTGGCGGTGGCAGGACCCTCTTGAAAAACAGAGGCGTGGAGGAGAGGGGGGGGGTCACGCACTTTGGTTATTCTTAGCGAATGGAAAAACATCGCGTTGCCAAAGTTGACGCCGACTCCAGCAGGCAGCACAAAAGGGATGAGATGTGAAAACCCCACGACCGACGGAACCAACGGGAACATCCCCCATACACCACGCAAACTCGCAGCAGTGAAATATTTTCAGCCGTTCCCACGGGCAATCATTTGCTCTCATGTCGTGTTTTTTTTTGCTGTTATCAGACTTTCTGAACCCCGGCCCCTGCTGGACATGTGCGAAAAAAGAACTTCATAGCTCATCGGATTCCTCCAGTGTAAATAAAGATTCTGATGATTCTGATCGCTTGGTGAAGGCTACGTGATACACCGGGGGGAGGGGGGTGGGGTTCCTTTGACTGTACTCCGCCACGCTGTCCGATTGCGGGTTTGGTGAAGGGACGGAGACGGGCAGCAACAGCGCTCGCCGCTGACATTGGCCGTGGCCGGGAGTCGAACCGGGAGCGCCGGATAACCGGGGCGGCCGCTAGGTGCGAATCAAGCAACAACGCAACGGAGCACGGGGTCGCTGTGGTAAACACGGCGCCTATTCTGGGCTCGCGGCACAGATGCCCGGGCGCGCAAAGATCGTCGTGCTTGTCAATCAGCGGTGGAACACAATAAAAAAAAACGTGAAGACAAACGAGGGAAAGAAAATCGTGCCTGCCGCACGGAAGATGTGACGCCTTCGCAACGCGCGTCCGTGTTTCTTCTGAAGCGATTGGTTCGCGGGGTGCGCGGCAGCTGTTCGGGCAAAATGCGTTTTCGCTTATTTAGCAAAATTGTGCTTCTCGTAGCGCTGGGGTTGCTTCCGCGAGCTCTGGGCGGTAACGAGCCGATTTTCTCAAGGGCGAGTCCCCGGAGTGGCGACTCAAGCTTGACGCTGAAATTTCGTTCGCAGAGGGATCGTCGTTATCGAGCGGCTATCGTGCCGTCGACGCCTCCTCCCCCGGCCGCCCGGACGGACAAGAGCTCGCTCCCACAACAACCTTCGTTGGAAACGTATGCCCTCCCCGTGACAGCCAGGCGGTCAGGTCACAGCGACATACAGACAGCCGGAGAGACGGACAGATAGACAGACAGAGACGGATGGACAAACAATGTTGGTCAGAGGGATGGACAGACAGATGGTCATACAGATGGTCAGATAAACAGATGTCAGATCAAGCGATGGACAGACAGATGGTCAGGCAGATAGGACTGACATAGACATGGTTAGACAGATAGAAGGACTGACAGACGGACAAGACACAGAGCAAGTGCGTCAACGCTTTGTCAACCTTAGTGGGAAAGCGTTACAAATGGAACGAGAATGCCAACACCCAGAGGAGGGCGGCTGGACGGCTCGCGTTTCTGACGCTGACGTTGGCACGGCGAGACGCTGGCACGGAGGAGCGCAGCCCCTCGCGATTCCCGCTGGGAAGGGGGCACAGCGCGCCAATTTCCACGGCGTCACCGTGACGCCGGCGCGGGGAGGCGGTGGTGACAGCAGCGGCCAGATCTGTTTTTAGCTTCTGCTGCAAATTGGCCACGGCAACGCAATCGCGGCCGCGCTATTGAGAAATATAAATAATCGCGGCAATTCATTTTATTTTTAAAGCTACAAATTCCGGGAGGTGGCCCGGTGGATCAGAGTCGGAGCGAATTCCTGTTGACAGCGCTGAGCAGCCCCGGTACAAATTCCACTTTCGTATGCCAGGGACAACCGCTGTTTATTTCCCCACAAAGTGGCACTCGCTATAACGACTCCGCAGTGCGCTTGAAGCCCCGTTTACAGCCCCGAGAATCTCTGGTGCAAATTCCACATTACCAGGGCAGGGAAGAGTCCAACCGTAGGAGAGTCCAGGCTGTTGACTTCCCCATAAATGTGGTGGCTGCTATATCAATTGGCCGAGCGATGTGATTTCGCAAACCTTCCGCCTGCGAGCTGCTTGCTCTGCCGCGGGGCAGCCTGGCCCGGTCCGTTGGAGTGGCCGCGTCAGAGATGCAGCCACCGCGGTTCCGACGACCCGAGGTGCAAATCGACCGGCATTCGAAACAAGCGTCCGTTTTTGGTCGCTTATTTCCCTCCACGACGACGACGCCGCCGTTGACTTGCCTTGCGCTACGTGTTTATACACCGCTTTGCGTCGTCTCACCTATCAACATCTGGCAGTTGAACAGCGTTGGTTCAAGCAAAGCCTGGACTCTGCTGACGACACTGAAATGTGGAAACCGCAAGAAAGATTTGCTCGTGTTGAATCAACGCCTGCAGAAAAAAAATATTCGCTCATAGCAGCCCGTGCGGCTGATGGGATGTGTTAAACGCTACTTTTTTTGGTTTTACGTGGCATTTATTGCCACTCCGGTCATCCTTGCAGCAACAGCCGCCCCAGCAGCGGCTTATGGGCTCACGATAGAACAAAGGCAACGGTCACCACGTCACACGGCGCTTTCAGGTGCGCTTCTGCGGCCGTCTGGAACGCTCTTTCCTTCCGACATTAGGAAGCCACTGGGAGCTGTGCACTTTTAAATTGAGATTGAAAACCGATTTCTTTAGAACTGATTTTTGTTACATTTGTTTTTTTTTTGTTGCATTTAGCTCATCGGATTCCTTCAGCGGTGTCAATAAATATTCCGATTCTAAAAGGTGTCGGCGGTGGCTTGGGTTGGGGAGTTCTTCATCCAGCAATGGATTGAAAATGCCCCATGGTGTAGACATCCATAGAAAGTGATTCTGATGTGGAATAAACAGTTTGATTCTGTGTGCACCGACACGACGTGACGGTGCGCTGTGCACGTGCGAGCTCCCCCCCCCCCCCCACTTCTGCGACGACTCGATCAGACAGGACCCGGGTGGGAACTTATGAATCGGTGATGAAATCGGGGGGGAAGTGGGGGGGGGGGTGTATAAAAATAAAACTAAACATTACAGAACCGTTCATCGGCAGCCAGGACCAACGCCCCAGCTCGTAAAGACCAAAACCGCGGGGGGGGGGGGGGGGTGAAATTTCGTCGCGATCAACGCGGAGGCGTTATGGGAGCTCAATGAGGCGCTCTCTCTTTTCGTCAACAGCGCGGGGGTGGGGAGGGGGGGGTTGCTCTCTTTGCGTCCTAAATTCCGTAATCGAAATTAGACACCGGAGGACATTTTTAAGAGAAGTGTATTTTCGAATCTCGGCAAAAGCCGCCGCCACCGCCACCCCCGGCGGGAGAGAGAGAGAGAGGCGGCGATCGCTCAAAGGCGCTTTGTGCCGCGCGGGCCAGAGTGAGGGACGCGCGGACAGGCAACGTTTTCACGAACCTGGCGACGACTCCCCCCGCCCCAAGTTAGATTCCTGGCCGAGGCTGACAGTGGCCTTTGGACATCTGAACCTATTTTTCGCCCCCACCCCGTTCGCCAGCCACCCCGCCCCACCGACCGGTGCGGTGGAAGTACGGTCGAATAGACTATGCAGCAGCTGATGGTGATGATGTTGACCATGTTGACCATGGTGGTCGTCGACCGTTCCGTGCGAAAGCCTTCATCTCGGACTGGACAATTATGGCTGCGATTGTACACAGCGCAGATTCTGCCGAGGTTGGACTCCTGCTGCTGTCATCACATCTGGGGTGGAGCGCCCAGTTGCTGTCTCATTGCTGCACCCAATAGGGTTAAGAGTGGAGCAGCAGTTCAGGCGACGATGCACTCACTCACCCAGTCACTCACCCAAGCCACTCGTTCATTCAGCAGCGGTCAGTCGCCTCCTAACCCCTCTTCTATCGCTACTACTACTCCTGCGGTCACTGTTACCGGGAACTTCACTCGTCGCCATCGACCTCGGGCGCGATGACGTAAAGCGCTCAAGCGACGCCCTGGCGTATAGGATGGTGCTATTAGAAATACAAATATAAAAAATTAATCCCCATCATTGTCATCGTTCGAGCTTTCTTACCAGCCGCTCCGAACGGGCGCCGGCTGAAACCCGCGTCCGTTATCGGGCGCAGCAGATGCCATTTCCTGTGCCGGCAGCGCTGAACACAAAAAAAAAGAAACGGGGCAGCGCTTTCAATGGGCGCCGCGGTCGCTCCCGGCGCCGCCGCGCAGTCCCCGACGCGCCTAAGGCAGTTGGCACTTCACCCTTTCCCACCCGTGTACGTCATCTTATGAAGTACGTGTACATTGTCGGAACGGAACTTGAACGGAACCGGAAGAAAAACTACAATAACTTTATCGGTACCCACAAGGCCATGCGTGTGGCACAGTTTGGCGCCGGCTATCGTGAAGTGCGGTCGTGTCGCTACGGTTCTCTGCGGCCAGTACAATGTCTTTAAAAACAGCGGCGCTGCTGCGCCTCTCTAAATAAAACTGACGCAGAGCCCCTTGCGTGTTCTGAGATTCAGCGGTGAACGGGACCCCACTCTGCAACTTGCAGACATCTCGGAACGGGAAAGCGTTAAGTGCCCGTAAACTCGCTCCTTGCTCCATCAATCATTCTGTGTGATTTTGCGTGGCTAAACTAAAAACTAAACTTAAATATTACCAGGTAAGGCCTACTGAGCTCTTTTTCTGAAGCGACCTGTCCACAAATGATACTTCAATGAAGTGGCTATTCACATGGAAATGTATCGCTGTCAAACACTCTAAAAGCACGTTTCCAAATGTGGAGGGGAAAATTGGAGGACCCGGGGAAAAATCCACACGACCACGGGGCGAACATGGAAACTCCAAATACACAGGCGTCAAGGTCAGGATCGGACCCACGACCTCCTGTATACCAGGCGAGGTCGTTAACATCTCATAGCCACCGTGGGCCTCTCCACTAGAGGGAGCTCTCATGCTGGCCAGACGTCCTGGTAATTCTTCTGTGGAGGCCCACACAGACTCGCGTAGAGGCCTGCAAACTAGCGTGGAGATCGCAGCGATTCACCGCGATGTTGGCGGACGGTCCGGCCAAGTGTTCACGCAATCGCGCGCACGCGCGCGCTTGGCGTTTCCACTTGTGAAGGGTTGCGCGATGGCAGATTCTGCAGAGAGACCCGCGGATCCGATCGACGTGGGCGAGTTTTGCAGGGTGGCGCTGGCCACGCCGCACTTGGCCGCCCGCAATTCCGCGCCGTGGACAGCGGCGAGGGTTGGTTGGTGGATCGCACCAAAACGTTGCCAAACTCCCTTCCCGTGGGCGTCGAGGAGGAGGATGGAGGAGCCCGTGCCGCGTCTCGCCAGGAGAATGTGGCGCAGCAGACACGCGGATTAGCTTATTCCTCTTCGTTCCCTGTGGAGCATAAGGCCGCAACAAGCCCACGCCATGCCGGACGGTCTTCAGCAGTTTTCTCTGGGCAGACACATGGGACTCCACCTGTTTCATCCGTGTGGGATACAGTGTTGCCCCCTCGCATGTGTGGGTTTTTTTTTCCAGGCATTCCGGTTTCCTTCCACACGTATACACACTCATGAATTGCCCAAAAGCTCCTTAATATATATGTAGAGGACAGCAGAGCTTGGAGGGGAATTTGGCGCCTGCTCATGCTCACTTAAAGACCAGTGGGATTTAATAATATTTAATTTAAGTGGGATCGGCGATGACCAGCTGCTCGTTTGGAACACTGTCGTCCACCCAAATCTGCGTGGACAAGAGCTCGCGTGCAGTGGCGCATCTCCGCGTGTTGTTATCTTCACAGCAAGAGACGACGCCGTCACTGAATTTTACTAACAATCATTGAGTAGATCACTCCCCTCACCACCCCCACACCCCCGCCGCCAGAAGATCCCCCGGAGGTTGGAGGCGTCGACCCTTCCACCCCCCCCCACCTACGGATGGTTATGAAGCACCGAAAGTCCCCCCCCCCCACGTTTTTCTGTCCCTAGAAACCCATCGGCATGCTGATGGGTTCTTCCCCAAAACATATTTTTTCAGTATTACGCTTGTTTACCCACAAAAGTGTCACCGAGACTCGTGTTTTTTTTCAGGATGGTCCTGCCACGATTTCGCAGGATGGATGGAGAGGGGGGGCGGGCAACGGTTGCCACAACGCAGATTCCAAATCGAGCAACATGCGGTGTCGCTCTTCGACAGTTGGGGACTTCGAAGCTCCTTTTAATCCCAACGACGTCGCGGGAACCTCCGAACGTCCGCCGTGAATGGAGGACGCGCGACAGCGCCATCAATGTCAATTCGTGCGCCGCAGTGATTCAATCGGGGCGGTTGCCAAACCGCGAACAACCGCGCTGCCGCCGCGCCTGCGCCTCTCTCGTGCTTTCCGTTTTCCGTTGCGATGGCTTCTGTCGCCGTTCAAAGAGATCTGGATGGTCCCGAAAAAAGGGGCCGCTCGCCAAATACCGCGAGGCCACCGAAGCTCGCGTCTGCCAGGACGCGCTGCTCTAGCGTGGCGGCGGCGGCGCCGGTAGGATGGCCGCGCTGGCCGCGGCGTGCCAGCCCGCCACGTAGGCACGCCCGCACGCACTGGCGCAGTTCCACACATTAGGCAACCTCGGTCGCAACATTTCAACATCGCGCTCATAATGCATTGTGCGGCGAGCCCGCTGCTGGTTGAAGGCGAACCCCGAAGCTGTCGCGGGGTGCGCGCGGGGGCTGCTCGGCCATACTTCACCACCACTGGTCAGCGTGCGTTGGAGGTGGCGGGCGGGCGGGCGGGCAGAGATGTGGGGCCACAGGATCACAGTCCGGCAAATGTATTTCATTGCTGCACCGACCATCCCGATGTCTGCCACCGTTCAGCCGCAGTTGCCTATAACTCCCGCACGTTGCACGGTGGTCAGGGATAAGCCCGATCCGGTCAGACCTCGGAAGCGAAGCAGGGTTGAGTCTGGATAGTGCACGGATGGGTGACCACCATGCAATAAAACAACAGGTGTTATGGGCGTTGTAGGCAGTAGAGGACAGAGAGCAGCAATATGCATTGCTGTTCGGCACTTCTCCCACCGTCGCCAACCCGCACTGACCAGCGTGGTGAAGCATGGTCCAACAACCCTCACGACCCACCCGCACGGCGTGGGGAGGCCGTCATCCAGCAGCGGAGTGACAAACACGCCGCACACGGGCCAAGCTGTTCACCTGCTTCTCCACGACCCGGTTTTATTATTTCACAATTTGGTCGTTATAACAACTGAGAAACGCGTATGAATGCAAGCTGAACTCCTTTCGCACCGTACGTAGCCAACCCGTGGCTAAATCGGACGTGCGGGGGAAGGACAACAAACTTAAAACGCACAAAAAAGCAGCGACAACCGAATCATCGCCGTGGGGAAGTCGGTGACCACCGCGGACGGTGGCACCAGACGCACGCCGTGGTCGTCCCAGTCGCCGGATATTTCTCCGTAGAAGCCGAGCGCGGCGGGAGGTCAAACGAGTTCGCCCGAGTTCGCGCGACCTCGCCCGACCTCGCCCGACCTCGCCCGACCTCGCCCGACCTCGCCCGACCTCGCCCGACCTCGCCCGACCTCGCCCGAGGCGAGCCAGCGGAGATCGCTTGACGGCGTCAGGACGCGTGTTTCTCTCTTTCTGGGGAGGAAATTTTTTGGAAAAACCCCGCAACTTGGCTGTGACACGACGTGCCGCTTCCTTCTGCCGCGCGCACACACGAGGAGGAGGACGCGGCCGTCCGATCAACGGCACAGGCGGCGTTTTCTCCTTAAAATTCTAGATTTGAAGCTTTCGTGACTGCAAGGATTCATATTCTTAGGTGTTTTCGGTAAAGTCACGTAGGTAAAAATGAAAATTAAAATTAATAAAATTAATAAAAGTAAAATTTATAGCAGCCAAATACTCTAAACGCATGTTGATTGTAAATTTGGAGGGAAAAACCGGAGGACCCGGAAAAAAATGCACGTGTCCACGGGGAGAACATGCAAACACCAAATATACAGGCGTCCGGGTCGGGATTGAACCCAAGACTTCCTGTATACCAGGCGAGGTAGTTAATATCTCGGCAAGGGGGGCACCCACGTGAAATTCTGCCCAAGGCCTCTGTGAATCTATGGGTGTCCCCTGCCACCCACTATGTGCAGACTTGGCGTTATGTTGATTCTAAATGTGGGGGGGAAACCGGAGAACCCGGAGAAAAATCCACGCGACCACGGGGAAAGAGGGAGAGAGACATGCAAACTCCAAATGTACAAGCATCAGGGAGTCAGGATCGAACCCACAACCTCCTTTATACCAGGCCAGGTAGTTAACATCTCACCACCATGGCATCGGCGACCTCTGGATCGCAAGTCCAGCGCGCCGACCGTTGCACCGGCGTGTCCGTTCATAACGAGCGGATTCCGCAGGCAAAACAAAAACAACAACAACAACACCGCCGCGTCCATTCGGAGCTCTCGGCCCGAGCAGCGCACCGCCCCGTGACTTTGGGGACGGCCCGCGCAGAAGCGGACACCGCAGAGCTGCTTCCAAGAGCCCTTCGAGAGGCCTATCGCCCACGTTTCAGGCTCATTGTGTAAACCGACCGGGGCGAAAACGCAAGAGACCGGGGGGATGAGTCTCGTGTGCAAGTGACGCAAGCCACCGAAGCAACTAAAGCAAAAGCAAATTAAATATGGTACAACAATGAAGCATGAGCACACGGCAGACGCGTGCAAACACCCTTTAACAGACTGTTGGGGCAAGTGCTGTTAGCGAGTCGCACCTATGAAGGCCGGCACGGCATACGAAGGGGGTGGGTGGCCAGCACCACGCCCGACCGTTTCTGTTATCCCGAGTGGCGATGTTTACACACCGCACCAGGTACTCATTTGAGGCCGAGTCGACCTAGGGGAGGCCCAGGACCGGTTCAAATAATCGTCACTGGGCGTTGGCCGTGAGCGCGAATCGAACTCGGGTCGCCGGGTTCGTAGCGCAGTGCGCTCACCGCTACGCCACCGCTCCCCCTTGTACAAACACACATACAGAAGAAAATTAGACACACACACACAAACACACACACGCGTGCGGTCCAATTGCCTCCTGTCTATCGGCACCGCAGTGTAAAATCTACCGACCGTATGCCAAACGCTTCACACCAGCAGTGCCGGTCGTTGCCAAAATATAAATCTCCAAGTGCCCGTGGGGTGCTGAGCCGACCGTGAAACATCGGAAATTACGGGAGATATTGGTTCCCGGCTCGCGAAGGTTAATAAACCCCTCGTCCCGCCCCAGGGGGTTCGGGCAAATCGGTTCGATTCGCGTTGATCGGATCCGTTTCCCGGCCACGCTTGTGTGCGTTGTTTGTGTTGTCTGTGCTCGTGTGTGTTTCTCTCGCTCTCTCTCTCTGTTCTATATAACACGATTTTCATGACAGCGTCCGTCTTGTTTGGGATATGGATCACCAACAGTGACTCGGCGGGAGAGGGCGCGGCACGCAATCGCGAGGTTAACGAAGGTCAAATCCCCGGTTCGTCCCTCGACTGGCCCCATCATCCTCCTCTGGGATCGATAAAATGACTACCGCTTAGGCGGTGAGGTATATGTACACAGACTCGCTCCCTGCGTGAGAAATGTGGAATTTCCACCGCTGCATCAGGGACGGGAAAATCGCTTTTGCTTTTTACACTTTGACGTTAACCGCGGCCAGGAATCGACCCCCCGGGGTTGACCGGCTTCGTAGCCGAGGGGGCGCCACCAATCCACCGCACGACCGCCGCACACGAACGCCGTGACGGAAGGCGCTCCTACGCCACGGCTATTTTGGTCAGGAAAGACCTGCGCAGACTTCATAATAATAATAGCAAACTACAGGCTTAGGGATTACACGGGGACTTCATTAAATGTTTCGTTTGCTTATTTTACAACCCACATTTTCCACACCCCCGCCCCACTTTGCACGGTCAAGGACTTGCGGTGCACGCACCGCAAGTCCTTGACCTTTGGGGGGGGGGGGGTCACTCGTTCGTTTTTCTTCGTTACCGATGAACACGAGGACTTATTTACAAAGCGTGCTCACTTGAGCTGGGCCGGCGATGGTGGCGCACGTGGCCACGCCTGTAACCCAGCGCTGCAGAGGCGGCAGCGGCAGCAGCAGCAGCGAGGGTTGGCGGATCGCCATGCGAATGTCGTGAAAATCCCTTCGCCGCATGACACCCGGTTGAGAACCATTGGGATCGAGCGTTTCCCCCCCTCGCATGTGCGGGTTTCCTCCGGGCACTCCGGTTTCCTCCCGAATCTAAATGTTCTTTAAATTGGCCAAAAACACCTCGATATATAGAGGTCTGCAGAGCTTGGGCAGTTATTGGTGCCGGCTCACCGTGTGCCTGCTACCACACGATTGAATAATAAGTAGCCAAATCCTTCTAGGTCTACCGGGTCACGTGAAACATGCCCACAGCTCAAAGAGCATGTGATGCGTGCGTACGACATACATGGCTTGTCACGGACTTTGTACCCAATAAAAATTTGACGCAACAATAAACTGAAGACTCATCATATAGGAAACCCCCTTACGTACCACACATACCCACTCCCTTTTTTATGCCAACTATTTACCAACCGCGCGGAGTTGGCGTATCAAACAGCCGAGGCAGCAGAGGGGCGCCTACCCCACGAAAGTGCAAAGCACACACACCCAGCACCATACACACAGGGTCGGCCACTCACAACCCAACCACCCGAGTTCGATTCCCGGCTGACATCAGTGGCCAATGAAAATCAGAACCAGTCCTGGGCCCTGCCCCCCCCCCCCCTCACTCACCCCCACTTCACCAGACCGCACTGACCAGCGCGGTGAAGTACGGTCAAGCATGGTTGACACAGCGTGAGCAGGCACTTAATCCAGCAGTGGACTGCCGGAGAGCCTGTAGAATACGGGGCTATTTTTAGGGCGATTGTGAAATTCTTACCACGATGTTGTTTCCCGATGTGTGAAACCGCGTGGCCCAATTATGGCCGTGCCGTGTCAGTGCCGCGAGGGGGCGGGGGGGGAGGGGCTGTGGGTGAGGGGGCGAAGTGGACAACCTCTATGCCTGCCCGGTTTCCGTTACCGAGTTAAACTTAGGGTGCAAGGTCACGGGCTGAGCGAGACGGGGGGGGGGGGGTCAAGTGTCAGGGCTATGAATGGACGGGGGTCGCCACCCTCCTTGCCGGCTGAGCGATGGCCGTTTCGCTTTTCCCACACCGCATCCTCGTTACTATTTTTCGATGCTCGCAAACAAAACGCTACGTCCGCCGATTTGACGAAAGCGCTGCGGCGTCGTCGCACAGGGCCCTGACCAAAAACGTTCAGATTCCCCGGCCACTATTAATTTGTTTATGATTTTGCTGATGATAATAATAATACTAATTCGTGATCCACATGTCCAGGGCAGGTAGTACCACCCACTGACTGAAAACTTTAATCTTCAGGTACATTGCTACGTTCCGTTCCCGGAATCTTGGAACGCGCAAGCGGGTTCAGCTTTTATTTTATTTAGAGGCAGCGTAGCGCCGCTGTTTTTAAAAGACATTGTACTCACCGCAGAGAACCGTCGCGACACAACCGCACTCTACGGAAAGGCGGAATAAGGAGGAGTGTAATGGTGAGTGAGGGTGTGATGGGTGCAACGTGGATGAGAGGCATTAGGGTATGGGGCACGTGTGTTAAGTGGTAAAAATGGCATGGGTGAGGGTAGGTGAAGGGTGGTAGGGGCATTATTAAAACAATGTCAGGAAAATAAATACTCCCAGAAGGCCGTGCGGCTGATGGGACGTGTAACGCGAAACACTTGTATGCGATCCATAGGGAGACAAGTCAAGAGGATTTTTGTTGAACCAGAAGGCGTGCAAGAGGTTGTATACAGTGGTCTGATTGTTTATTCCATCGACTTTACGGACGTCCGCTTGGCCTGCATGGGACTTTGGCCGGGCGGGGGAGTAGTGGGGGGGGGGTGAGAAAGAGCTCTGGCAAACGCACACGGCTCGCGGATGACGACGACGACGAGCATTCATTCCCCGTGCACAATAACGAGCCTCGGCACTTTTGTGCCGAGTGAAACCGGAGAAGGCCACGGGCCACCCCGCCTCATTAGGAGGCGAGCATCCGTGAGCGGGAGGCTCGTGTGGACGGCTAATGCTGGCGCGTGAGGTCACGGGCGCAGGGGGCCCGCGATTTTGCCCGTCACCTTCTTGGGCCCCCCCCCCCCAACCGCAGCTGCACCGCGGCATGGTCGAGGAGCGCGCCGCGGTGGGTAGAAGAGTGGGTAACCCGTCCGTGACGCGGCCGGTTCAGACGCCGCTGGCCTCGGGGTCATAAGCTCGGGGAATCGAAGTCGGGCCGCCGGGTTCACGGTGCGGCGCGGCCGACGCTCCACCGCGTTCACATCGCTCAGCGTGAAGAATTGTGGGTACGGAGAATCGGCCCAAGCCGCTCGTGGTGGTGGTGAGCAGCAGTGTAGCGGTCAGCGCGCTGCACTACGAACCTGGCGACCAGAGTTCGATTCTCGCTCACGGCCACCAACACCAGTGACGATTATTTAAACCGGTCCTAAGCCTCCCCTAGGTCGACTCAGCCTCAAATGAGGACCTGTTGCGGTGTGTAAACATCGCCACTGGGGAGGCAAAGGCGGCCGCGCGTGGTGCTGGCCACCCACCCCCTCGTGTGCCGTGCCGGCCTTCATAGGTGCTCGCTAACAGCACTTGCCCCAACAGTCTGTTGAGGCTATACGGGGGGTTGTGTTATTTGGTGGTAATGTACAGGTTTGCTGCCATCTCATCTCCCCCCACTGGAGGGGCTCGCTAAAGCTGCCTCTTGCGGAGTGGCCGCCGCTCGAGAGAATCACGCGGGGCGCATAGGAGGTAGAGCACACTCGGCACAGCGACGGAGTTGGCTACACTACCCACTGCCGAGCAATGCGCGGCACATGCACGATTGTTCTCCTTATCTGTGCATCAGCTCCTTCTGTTGGGAGATGCTGCGGGCGATATGGGGACAGCGCCTCCTAAGGCCAGATCGCCCTGGGTGTGCCTAACCAGCGAGAGTTGTTGAGGATCCAGCACTGACCAATTCACTCCGGTCAGACGCGAAGACTCGGTGCAGCAGACTCACCATACTGCAGGTCACAACAACAAACACTCACCCACCCTCTCACCCACTCACCACCCTCAATGTGTGCATGTATGTTTAGCTCATTTTGCACTGTACGTAGCCAACTGTGCTAATCGGAGGTGCGGAAGGGAGAGCGTTCCAGACGGTCGCAGAAGTGCATCTGAAAGCACGATGCGGTGACACTGCAGATCACAGCACTTGTCTTTCCGTACTGCTCGGCTTTGGAATTCTTATGATAACCTCGTTAAATTCCAGAAACATATTAGCTCCTATATATAATCACACCTTGAACAGTGCCGTTTATTGCTGGCCGCTTGGCATATTGGAACTTTGTGGCTGTGCCACGGCAACCGCAATTTGAAAACAAAACATCTGAGAAGCTAAGCAGGGTGTTGTTTTGGGCCTGGGTCGCGCTCAGGATGGGAGGCCACCACGCACGCCACAAATCTCTGCGATCAACGCGTTGGCAGCGGCGCATGAAGCACAAACCACAAAACCTCACCGCACGTCCATCACGCGACACTGCCCCTATGTGAAAATGCAAGCGTACAATGGCCGACGTTTCGGGCATAGCGCGCGGGTGCGTGCCAACTCGCCGCAGGTGGCCGTGGTGGGGGGGGGGGGGGTCGGGGGGGCCGTGCCGCCTACGCGGCGGAGGCAGGAGGAGGAAATCGGCGGCGGGCGGCGGGTTCGCGACCTTCAGGGGAGGCGTTGGCACGAGGCCGCCGGCGCGGCTCGCGTGACCGGCAGCGGCTCGCGAGCGGGCGGGCGGGCGAGGCGACGGGGGAGAGGATGTTCCGAATGAGATGCGCGCCAATCGATACAGTGCCTCGTCGCTTCAGTGCGAGCTAAATAACTGTGGGCGCAATAATCACCGCGGTGGCAAACACCGCGGTCACGTTTTGGCACGGTAAAAATGTTTACCTGCCCTCCCCCACAACCACGCGGGATGGCGACGGCTCATTCGAGGCCTTCATCCAGCAGTGGATCGATCGCAGCTGATTTACGGTGGATGCCAGTGGCCTTTGCCGACGGCGAATCGGTTTGGCCAATGCCGGCGACGGCTGCACAACACCCCTTTGTCCCCTCGTACATTGTGCACAACGGACCCCCACCCACCACCCCCATAGCCTGAACAGACTGTTGGGGCAAGTGCTGTTAGCGAGTGCCTATTAAGGCCGGCACGGCACACGAGGGGGTGGGTGGCCAACCCCATGCCAAGCCGTCGTTGTCTTGCCAAGGAACTCATGAGGCCGAGTCAACGCAGAGGAGGCCTAGGAGTGTTTCAGAGATTAAACTACAACTATTAAACTATAACAATGTTTTATTTTACCAGATAAGGCCCGCTGAGCTATATGGCTCTTTTTCAGAAGCGACCTGGCCACAAATGACAGCTCAAAAGAAGTGGCTTATCATCGCGCAGAAATGTACAGCAGCCAAACACTCTGAAAATCACTTTTATATTCTAAATTTGGAGGGAAAATCCCAAAAACCCGGACGAAAATCCACGGGGAGAGAGACACCGCAAAACTCCAAATATACAGCAGCAGGCGTCAGGACCGGGATCGAACCCACGACCTCCTGCGTACCCAGCGAGGTAGTTAACATCTCCTAGCCACCGTGATGACGATGATGAGAGAGAGACACGCAGACTCCAAATATACAGCAGCAGGCGTCAGGGCCGGGATCAAACCCACGACCTCCTGCGTACCAGGCGAGGTAGCTAACATCTCCTAGCCACAGTGGCAGCCGCGAGTGGCAATCAAGCTCAGGCTGCCAAGTCCGTAGCGCGGTACGCCAACCCCAACACTACCGCTCCCCACGGGGTGGAGAGGGGGAGGTTCTCACACACAGAGTGCCAGACAGCCGCCGGGCGAGAGGCGACTAACGAGGCAGCCGCCGCAGCCCCTTCGTCATCTCCCCAATAATCCCCAGCGAGATGCGTAAACACGCGACGACGCCCTTATGCAACATCTGTTGGCAGGCATCATCAGCACACAGCGGCGGCGGGGAAGAGGAGGGCGAGTGAGTGGGTGGGAACGAGAGAGGGGGGGGGGAGACAAAGTCATATTCTTCTAAGCCGGCAAAACTTCCCAAACTCCAGCCCTCGCGGACTCCCACCACCACACTACGACGTCTTTCCGGGCTTACCAATGTCCTCACCGCCCCCCCCCCCCACATTCAAATAACGGACCAACTCGTTCCACGCTGTGCACGCGCCCGACAAGTGCCGAACACGTACCCGCGCGACGCGCTAAGGGGCCGTCCATAAATGACGTCACGCGACTTTGAACGATTTTTAACCCCCCCCCCCTCAAATATGACGTCACAAATCTCTGCCCCCCCCCCCCCCCAAAAAAAAAATAAAACATGCTTCAAATCGCTATAAACTATTGTCATTGTAGTGCGTATTTAATGTGGCGCTGCACTCTGATGTAGGAGAAAACATTTATTACAAAGTCTATTTAATGAAGTAGAACGTGTTGTCTATATTTATTTAAAGTTGCACATTTTGATGTGACGTCACATTTCTCAAACCCCCCCCCCTCGTCACACATCGTCACAAATGTTTGACCCCCCCGCCCCTAGGTGCGTGACGTCATTTATGGACGGCCCCTAAGCAATCAACGCTGTCTGCGTCACGTGGAACACGCGTGTACTCGCGCGCGCGCACACACACACACACGTGACCGCACGTGTGTGTTGAAATTCTTTCGCACCGTACGTAGCCAACCGTGCTTATACACACACACGGAACAAGCACGCGCGCATGCACACAGAGCTCTCAATCTCAATTTGAATCGGCGGTCACACCACCCCGTTGTAGGTGGGCAGCGCAAGCCTTAATAGGTGCTCGCTAACGGTACTTGCCCCAACAGCCTCTGTAAGCTACACGAGGAATGGTGGGGGAGGGGGGGGCAGAGGTGGTCCTTGTGTTTTGCGGTCGTCTGGTTTCGTCTCGGGCAGCGGCTGATAAAAACAAAAACATTTCTGGGAAAAGAAGCGGAGACGTATGTGTGCGGTGCAGCATCCCGAGGAGGAGCCTATTACGGGACAGGGTATAAAAAGTCCCGGGGGCTGTCGGGGATGACGTGCGGTCAGCGAGCGCCCAACTAAGCACGCTCGACTACGTGCGGTGCGAAATAAAGTTCGACGTACGTACGAGGCAAGGGGCTCATCGCCACCACAGCCGGGCCACCCTCGATCTCGCCACGTTCTCGGGAAGCCAAGGAAGGGCTGGGCCAGGATCGCACTTTGATGGGTGACCACTGCACGTGGCAGGGGTTGTTGCAGGCCCCCACCCCCATCCTGCCAAGGTGGCATCGTGGCTCTGGGCTTGAGCCCGGAGTGAATCCTCCGTACGCAATCACATACATACATACAACAACCACTAAGTGGTGGTGACGTCACCACGGCGCTTGTGCCAGGCTGTGTGCACTTCAAGGCCACGTGAAGTGTCGAACGCCCACTGGCATTCAGCGCACCGCTCGCACTCGTCAGTGGGGCTTTAAATGTATCGCGTAAATTTTTTTAATCGTACATTTTACGTTTCAAGTTCAGTTAAACGCGTTTCCTTTCATCGCCGGGGCCTTTGGCGGCTCGCACAAGACGACCCTGCTGACACCAAAGGACTCGTTCCCCCGCGCGCCTGCAACGAGGCTGGCTCGCCACCCCCAGCGCGACCGCCCCCCCGGCATGCGACGTAATTGATGATAATTGCGATCTCCAGACATCCCGGCGCTGACTTGCCACCGATCTCGGGCTTTTGATCTCCGCTTTGTATCTGTTATTTTTTAAATGTTAAATTGAGCGAATTATTTCTTTGTGTTTTTTTTAGAACCTTAAGCCGGTGGGAAGGGAGGAAAGGGGCTTGTTGTGGGGATGGGAATATTCGCGACGTGGAAGGCATGGGGGGGGGGGGTCGCCCTCGAAGCCGCGATGGATTTGGCCGCACGTGGCGAGGAGAGACGAGGACGATGGGTGGGGGAAATGTGCCACCGCCACAAGTCTGAAAAGTGTCGCAGAGAAGCGCGGAGGGGAGACGCTCGCTGGTTGGACTTGCAGCGAGCGATGGGAGGAGGATGGGATGTGGATTGGATGGGATGTGGATTGGTGAACGTACGCAGGGGACCAGAGAGGCAACGCAGTTGTGGCTGGCTGTCAAGAGAAAGTTCAGAATCAGAATGTTTGTTTTACACTGGAGGAATCCGACGAGCCACGAAGCACTTTGTCGCAGATGTTCCAGCAGGGGCGAGTCAGAACGTCGAGGTGGGCCTGGGCTGGACGTGACGCAAGACGAGACAATGGCCAGAATTGGCAATGGGCTCTTCATGTACAGCACTGTATCACAAAACATGTGTATGGAGTTAACTCATGGGTTGATCAGATAATATCACAATATACCAGTTTCCTTAAATGTGCGTAACGGAGGGCATTTGACCACTACTGTCGACGAGACCGAGAGAGAGACGCGCGAAACTAAATCCACGCACGGGGGACGTGGGTCAGATTCCGCCGGATGTCATCGACTCGGACGAGCGCAATGACTGCGACGGAAATAACGAATGCCGACCAAATTATCATCCCCGCTTTAAGCTTGGACACAGAGTTTCCCCAACTCCAGTGCTCTCCTCGGTCCACTACTGCCCTACGACGTCCTTCCACGCTTACCAATGTACTGCCCCCCATTAAAGCACAAATCAACTCGTTCTCCCCTTTGCTGATGTTTGCACACACGCTGCACCAGGTACTCCTTTACGGCCGAGTTGACCTCGGGGACACGGTTCAGATATTCGTCACCGACGTCGGCTGCAGGACGGAGTCGAACCCCGGCTTCGTACACAATGGCCTACGCGTCGCCATTGGTCCGTACGTAGCGCAGTGCACCAACCACCGTGCACGCCACGCTCTGCACGCGCTCACACTCGCGCACGCAGTCGGCATGGGCGGGGAGGGAAAAGCGAACGGCCGAGGCTGCCAACCTCAAAGTGTCATCACGTCCGCGTCCGAGCGACGATTACACAAGTCCCCGCGAGTTCCCTCGGGTCTGCCGGGCACTGTGAGGGCAGGCGATGGGAAGGGAACAGTTGTGTCACCGCGATGAGACCAAATTCAACTAATAAAGGGGAACTTTAGGACAGAATTATCGCCAAGTCTGCACACAGTGGGTGGCAGGGAGACCCATAGATTGCAGGAGGCCCCAGGCAGAATTTCACGTGGGTGCCCCCCTTGGCGAGATATTAACTTCCTCACCTGGTATACAGGAGGTTGTGGGTTCGATCCTGACTCTGACGACTGCTGTATAATTCTAGATTTAAAGCTTTTGGCTCTCCAACACACTTAAGCGGTTGTGCTTTCGCTACGTTGTCCCCACCTGAAGAAGGACGCTTGTGTTGCGCCCGAAACGTCGTGATTAAATTAGTTGTTTTCATTTATTTTATTTTTTTACCTACGTGACTTTACCGAAAAAAACGAGTATGACTGCTGTATATTTGGAGTTTGCATGTTTTCCCCGCGGACACGTGCATTTTTTTCCGGGTCCTCCGGTTTTCCCTTCCACATTTACAATAAACGTGCGTTTAGAGTATTTGGGCTGCTATAGATTTCCACGTGAATAGCCACTTCACTGAGCTATCATTTGCGATAGCCACGTCTGCTTCTGAAAAAGAGCTATATATAGCTTAGTGGGTGCCTTACCTCGTAAGATAATAAAAATATCGATTTAAAGCTTTCGTGACTGCAGGGATTCATCTTCTTGGTTCTTTCGGTAAAGTCACGTAGAAGGGAAATAATAAAAATAAAACAGCGTCTTCAGACGCTGTCTTCCCGACAGACCTGATCTTCACCTGAGGACGGCTGCTTGCGTTGTGGCCGAAACGTCGTGAGAATTATTTTATTATGTTTTATTTTTATTATTTTATTATTTTCCTTCTACGTCACTTTACCGAAAGAACCAAGAAGATAATAAAAATAGCTTCGCTTTAGTTATACCGCGAGCAACACATAATCAGGTCTGTTGCCATTCTGCTTGTGCAGCCCTCTGTTGTTGCAAATGAGTTCCCAAACTCTGGGCGGCCCCAGATTTACCGCGACGGATTTACCGAAACGAGACGCCGTGGCGTGCACGCGATGATGCCTTGTGTCAAAAATTTCAATGCCTGGAGGCAGAAACATCGCACAAAGATTGCAATAAGGTTGACTCGACCTTAAATTAGTACGTATCGTGAACTGGATACGCACGCGCGTGTGCGAGCGTTGTTCTGCTACCGCTGGCAGTTGCATTTGGGAGAATAAGATTAAAAATTAAATTCTCCCAAATGCAACTGTCAGCAGTAGCACGTGCCAACAAGGACACTCAATTGATTTTGATAATGTTGCAGTTTTGTGCAAAACTAGCTACTACTGGCCAAGACTAATTCGAGAATCTATCGAAATTGAAAGAAATCAAAATAACTTTAACCATTCGGATAGCTACCGTCTTGGTGTGGCGTAGAAGTAAATCATCAAATAATACAAACGGCAGCGTACTTCAATAGGGATTACCGTTGGTAGGGCTATATTAATAAACACAATAGACAGGAAGGACATAATGCACGTTGCCTCAGTAACCCCCCCCCCCATCATTGTGCAAGAGCGCAGAAGGGTAGTCAACACATCTACGCCTCTATATAAGGAACGAAACAGGTGGAATTCTCCACAAATCTGGCTGTCGCCTGATGAAGCTGGTTGTAATTACTGGCTAAACGTCGTATTCAGATTGTAAATGTTGTGGCTTGGCTCTCCAACACACCGGCGTGCTGTACTAGTACACTACACACTACACTACTATACACTACACACTAGTGCTGTACTAGTACACTACATTATATACTACACACTATACACTAGTGCTGTACTAGTAACTAATTGGCCACGTTGTTTACGTGACAACCCTTACTAGTTGGCCGTGTCGGGTGGTGGCGGGTTTTAACGACACATTTATATATTTACGCGATCTAACCCAAAAAACCTCTATTATGGAAAACGTTATGCACATAAAAGCAACCAACGATCATTGCTGTGAACTTTTGTTCAGTCAACAAAAGGCAGGACGTCGGGATGGCCGAGACCTCCCGGCTACAACCTGACGCTCCCGTGCGGCAGAAGTCGCAACCGGGTACCCGATACCCGTACCCTACCCGATACCCGATACCCGATACCCGTACCCTACCCGATACCCGATACCCTACCCGATACCCGTACCCTACCCGATACCCGTACCCTACCCGATACCCGTACCCTACCCGATACCCGTACCCTACCCGATACACGTACCCTACCCGATACCCGTACCATACCCGATACCCGTACCCTACCCGATACCCGTACCCTACCCGATACCCGGGTACCCGTACCCAGCCGGGTACGGGTACCCGTTTGCGACCCTGGTACGGCCGGGTACGGGTAAGGAATCAAAACCCTTTGCGACCTCTGCCGTGCGGTGTGTTCGGCTCGGCTCGCTCGCGTACCGCGTTGCGAACAATTCCCCGCGAGTTGCGCACGGCGACAAACAGCGGCCGCGTCGCTATGTTTTTATCTTCTCCAGGACGACGACGACAACGACCACGACGGCGACGACGACACCGCCAAACGGAGGATAGCTGCCACCGGCGGATGACGGTGGCGCCGAAATTAAAAGCGGCCGCTCGCGTTTGTTTGAAGAAAATACCGCGGGCGCGCAAATTGCGTTAGGTGCTCCGGGACCTGTCAACATCGCGCCGACTTGTTTATTCACGGTTCCCAGCGAGAGTGTGCCGTGTGGGTGCGCGTGTGTGGCACGGAGGGCATGGGGAGAGGTGGCGCAGCGGTTAGAGCACCGCGCCACGAACCCGGCGACCCAAATTCGTTTCCCCAACAGTCTGTTAAACGCTACGAGGGGGATCTTCGTCTTTGTTTGTACACGTGTCCACACGTGTGTCTGTACGTGTGGCATCGCGTTTGGTGCACTGCGCTACGAACCCGACAATCGGAGTTCAATTCCCGCTCGAGGCCACCAACACCAGTGACGATTATCTGAACCTGTCATGGGCCTCTCCTAGGTTGACTCAGCCTCAAATGTGTATCTGGCGCGGTGTGTAAAACATCACCACTGGGGAGACAAAGGTGGACGGTCGTGGTGCTGGCCATCCACCCCCTCGTGTGCAGTGCCGACCTTCATAGGTGCTCACGAACAGCACTCGTCCCAACAGCCTGCTAAGGCTATTCTGGGGGATTTTCATCTTTGGCATGAAGGTGGTGGTGGGGGAGGGAGCGGTAGTGTAGTGGTCAGCGCACTGCACTGTGAACCCGGTGACCCAGGTTATAGCTCTACACTTTTAAATCTAAAATGAAAACTAATTTCTTTAGAACTGCTTTTTACTATTTAGTTTGTTGACCTTCCCCCACACCTCCGATTAACACGGTTGGCTACGTACGGTGCGAAAGAAGTTCAGCGTACACACGTACACATTCCTCGCCGCGGCCAACATCTGTGGCAATTACCCGAACCGGTCCTGAGCCGCTCTGCGAAACCGCCTCGGCTGTAAATGAGTACCTGGTGTGCCGTGCAAACATCAGCACTGAGGAGACAAAACAAGTTAATGTGTCCGAGTGTGTGCCTCGGTCTCCGTCTGAGTGCGTGTTTTGGGTTAGGCATAGTGCCGGCCAACAGCACTTGCCCCCAACAGCATCTATGGCTACATGTGGGATGTTTGCCTTTGTCTCAGCGGTGCGGTTCGGCGGCATTAACATCGTGGCACGGAGCTTCCTCTTGGTTGCCGAGAACTCGCTGCCGCGTGTCTCCGTCCGCCTACCTGCGCGTCTCGGGCGTTACATTTTGCCAAATTCAAAAACTACACCGCAAATTTCTCAATCGGGATCGCACACACACAACGCAGCAGCAATCATCGCAGCACCCTGCTGGCTGGCAGACCGATTCCCCCAGGTCACTCCTGCAAACGAGACTCATCCCGGCTGCTCGAGTCAATCGCCAGGTTCAACTAAAATCATCAAACTTGAAACTGCAACTTGAACTTAAAGTGGGGGAGAAAGGACGGGGCAAGCGGTGGAGGTGCCCCACTTGCCCCACGTTTTCTGCAAACAGGCACCAGTCTCAGGCCTCCTACTCACCACGGTGCGGTCATCAGCGGCCAGAGCCCCACGGGGAGCACTTGCGCTGTCGACTCGGCCACCCGAGTTCAGGTGCCCGCCGGGCCACGGCTAACACCAGGTGAGCGAGCGATGGGTATCTGAACTGGTCCCGTGCCGCCACCCCCCATTCGCCGACCGGCCACTGAGCAGCGGCGGGTGAAATAAGGTGAGACCCCCCCTCCCACCACCCCTCACCCCCAGGCCACCCCCCCCCTCAGTCCACACAACCGACGACGCAGACCTCGCCTACGAGCGACACGCCGCGACGATGCGTTCATCCAGCAGTGGATTGAGAAGGGGCTGTGAATTGGGAGTATTCAAGGTGCATTCAAAAACCGGTCATCGTCCTCCCCTAGGACCGGTTCAGATGTGTAAACATCGGCACTATGGAGACAAAGGTGGCCGGCCATGATGCACGCTGGTCACCCACCTCCTCGTGTGCCGTGCCGGCCTTCATAGGTGCCGCAAACAGCGTTTGCCCAAAAAGTCCGTTCAGGCTACACGGGGGATCTTCATCTTTGCGTATCGCTGGAAAGTGTTGTTCCAACCGACTGAATTGTAGGGTCTGTTGCGTCAACAGAACCTGAATTGCCGCATGCATGTGCTCCCACAAAGACAAAGATACCCCGTGTAGCCTCAACAGACTGTTGGTGGCAAGTGCCGTTAGCGAGCATCTATGAAGGGCGGCACGGATAAACTAGGGGGTGGATGGCCAGCAGTACGCCCGGCCGCCTTTGTCTCCCCAGGGGCGATTATTACACACTGCACCGGGTACTCATTTGAGGCTGAGTCGACCTAGGGGGGGGGGGGAAGGCCCAGGATCGGTTTAGATAATCGTCACTTGTGTTGGCGGCCGCGAGCGGGAATCGAACTCGCGCACGAGCAAGTGGCGCGCGTCGGTCGGGGTGTCAAACTCTGGCGGGACGCGCTCCGTCGTATTTAAGCAACCGACGCAGAGGGGAAGCGCGACCGGCTTCAAGCAGAAAAAAAAAAACGCCGCGCAAATTTTTACAAAGAATAATGTTGTATTACCACGGTGCAGGGCCCCCCCATGGAACATGTATGGGGCCGGGGGAAGGGTGAGGGGGGCAATTTTCTCCCTGGGCCTCGTACAAGCGAGGCCCCCCCCCACAGCGGGGGCCCGCGTGGTTTCCGTCGCTAATGAACAAGGAGGCCCTCACCCACCCCCCTCAATCCCTACGTGCTAGCGTGCCCCAGAGGCCTCCACGGACCGCTGGGTTACAGACTGGATGTTCTCGTCATCACCACCACCACCACCATCATCATCGTTGTCGTCGTCATCGGGAGATAAAGTCTCGAGGTCTATTTAATCACCACCACCACCACCATCATCATCGCCGTCGTCGTGACCTCAAGGTGTTGTCGAAGTGAAGAGATTGCCAATCACCATTGGTACCTCATTTGCCAGTAAAAAAATATGATAATTGGTTTTTTACCCTATAATCTGGCAACAAAACTGACACCTTTTTTACGAGGAGTTATCAGATTGCCAATCGTCGCGGTCCCCCATCGCAGCCACGCTGTTCATGCCTACCAACCAGACTCGCCGTCTCTTCATCGGCGGCCACGCTCCATCCACTGCTGGATGATGGCCTCCCCCCAAGCCGTCGCCCATTTCTCTCTCACAGCCCTGCGTTGTAACTGTAAACCAAAATATCAGCGCCCCCCCCCCACCTAAAAAAACTATAAATTGGGAAAATGTCCCCGCCCCAATCGTGTGGACGAGCGCAGGTTGACAGTCACCGACATTCGTCGGCTATTTCAGTTTTTACGACCTTATTTTGTTTGCCTTTCCCACGTGCATTCACCATACATACAGAGAGAGAGAGGACAGTACGACCGCATGGAATGAAATAACTATTTTCTGTCGACTGCTGGGGGGCAGGGGAGACGGGGGAGCAGGGAGTGGGGGGGGCAGCCACGGAGCCATGGTGACCAGACACCCATGCTCTTGCTCACGGTTGCCTGGAGGCACAAAATCTCCCTGGGAATCAAGCGGCGACGCTAATCAACGGCACCAGCCATCGCAGTTGCCAGCCAGGTCACGGGTTTCACTTCCAGAGCTCAACATCATTATCATCGTCATCGTCGTCGTCAGCCACGAGGAATCCGCAGCTGGATGAAGGCCTACTCCAAGCCGTCGCCATCGTCTCTCGCGGGCCTGCGATGTAACGAACGACATCGCGACTGCACACGAGCCAGATTCCATCGCTCCATCTCCTCCCAGAGCAACAGACGTTTCTACATTTTGGAACGTCAGACCAGTTGCACGATGCTCGCGAAAACTTATACGAGACATTTTCCAAACTTCCCAAGGCAGGAGTCTCCTGAGAACGGTGTCTCTTGTGACTCTCCGAGACGATCCTGGAATAACATTATTATTCACGGCTACCATCAGTGGCAAGATATTTCTTAACCAGTCCTGGGAAATGCCCCTTCAAATAACTCCCACGACCCACACAGCGTGGGGAGGGCCCTCATCCAGCAGTGGAGTGACACGGGGGGTGTCCGTGTACACGGGCACTGTCCCTGTACACGTGGTACGATGAATGACTGCAGATGGTGAAGAAGGCTTTTGAAATCAATGCCAACACTAGGCAAAAAAACGCAAACCCCCTTTAACCGCATTCAATTGACAGAGCCTGCCAGAGGTGGCAAGCCCACATGTTGAGTGCCCGACAATTTCCTTTTTTTGACGCGATACGCATGCGATTATATAGTTACGTATATATTTTTTAAACGATTCAAATTTCTTTTCCAGCGACTGCGCCGCTTGGGCGGTGATGCGAGGGCGGTGCTCGGTTCAACGTGATGGCCAAGGTCAGCGAGCGTGCGACATCCGACCCGGTTCTGGTCTCCCCTCCTCCGCCAGCCGGCAACTGCCCGGCGTGGTGAGGTATGGTCAAAACGGCGACGGGTTTTATTTCTTCCTGTTGGTTCAGCGAAGCGTCGAACCCACGCAAAATAAAAACTCACCTCCGCCCAAACACACCTTGTTATAATCCGCAGCACTGCGGCAATGCAGCACTGCAATTGATGTCGTCATCATCATCGGCCATGGTCAATCCACTGCCTGACGAATGCCTCCTCAATCTGCTACCAGCATTTGACCGAGTTGACAAACGACTTGGAAAGGGCCGCGCATTATTAGACGGTGTGATATATATATTATAGGCAGGGCTTAATCTCTCACTCGATATTTTCTGGAACACCGCTAATCTGGCCTGGGATTAGTTGGGATTAGTTGGGAGTAGGCATGATTATCGGCGTAAGGCATTGCCACAGTAGTAGAACACACACCGTCCGTGATAATCAGATGTTACCGTACCCTGTATTCCTGCACGCCACCGCGGCATCACGAGGACAAAACAAGACGAGATGGGGTGTGACGTGATCAAATAATTCTCAGACGGCGTTCCGGGCTGTTCCGCCTGAAATCAAGCACTGCAAATAGGGGTTATGCATGGGGTTATGCATGGGATAGAGTAACGATTTTTTTTTTTCCGTGTGTATATATACACAGGGTGCTTAAAAAAAATGTTAACACTTCTGAGAATTTACAACGATACCACGAGAAATGTGCCTCCGGGCTCCGGAGACCACCTGGGAGAAGATTCCAGGCACGTATTGACAATGATGGCGAACAAGTGGAGACTTTGACTTTTTCAAGCTATTAACATTACACTTGCTATCATGTTACAGTGTATTATTATCCGTTCCTTTCCCACACCGCTGGACCGATTCGATGCCGTCCACGGAGCGCGACGCCGAGACGTCTGGCAGAGCGTGACGTCCCCAAACAATCACAAACCCACAAAATGCATTGCATAACAAGGGTGCAGTGAAACGTCATCCACGTCGTGCGTTCAGAGCCCCCTCGGCGATGATGCATCAGGCGCACTGGCACCGACAACGTAAAGACAAACAAAAAAGACAAAAGCTCCCTTCGTGTAGCCTTTTAACAGACTGTTGGGGCAAGTGCCGTGAGCGAATAACACCTGCAAAAGGTCGGCACGGCACACGGCAAGGCTGGGTGGTCAACACCAAGCCCGGCACTCATGTAAGGCCGAGCAGACCTACGGGGAGGGCCAGGGATCGGTTCACCAATTCGCAGCCACTGTTATTGGTTGTGAGCAGGAATCGAACTCGGGTCGGCAGGTTCGTAGTGCGTTGCACTAACCGCCAAGTTACCGCTCCCCACCGATAACAGAAAAGACAAATATCCCACATATAGCCTTAATAGACTGTTGGAGCAAGTGCTGTTAGCGAGCACCTATGAAGGCTGGGAGTGGGTGGCCAGCACCACGCCCGACCGCCTTTGTCTCCCTAGTGGCGATGTTTCCACATAGCACCAGGTATTCATTTCAGGCTGAGTCGACCTAGTTGAGGCACAGGACCGGTTCAGATTATCGTCACTAGTGTTGGCCGTGAGAGGGAATCAAACTCGGGTCGCCGGGTTCGTAGCGCAGCGCGCAAACTAATCCACGATCGCACCCTATAACACCCATGCATGCAATGAGGCATGTTTTTTTGTTATTTAACCGATAAACAAATTTAATCGATGGATACGTCCCATCACGGTACAGCGCTCCCCGCTTTGATTTTAATTGTGTTCTATCCCCAGGCCCACGCCAGCGTAGCCGCCGACGATGATGTCACGTTACAAGCCGAAGGGCGAGTGAGTTTGTGCGTCGATTCAAGCCCGCTCATGTATGTACGCAGAACTTCTTTCACACCATACGTGGCTGAACAACACGTGCCGGTGTTGTTCGGCGTTTAAGGTTCGAACAAAGCCGGTCTTACTTTATGGCCTCTCTCATTATCTCCCTCTACGCTGAAGCAGCGCCATTGCCCTGAATGTCAGAATAACGTTATGGAGGCAGAATAATACTATTTCTATTTTACCAGGTAAGGCCCACTGAGTCTTTAACTCTTTTTCAGATGCGACCGGGCCACAGATGATAGCTCAACGAAGTGGCTTATCGTGTAAATATTTATAGCAGCAAAAATACTCTATAAACGCGTGATATTGATTCTAAATGTGGAGGGAAAATCGGAAAACCTGGAGAAAAATCCACGTGACCTCGGGGAGAGAGAGAGACATGCAAACTTTAAATAATTGATTAATATAGTCAGAGGGTTTGTCCCCTCTATATATGCGCTAAAGAGAAGCGTTGCATCAACTTAGAGACCATGAGGACAAGTGCTGTCATGACGTGTACCGATATCACAAACACAAAGGCCCTCTCCCGTAGAGCCTTGGCTGTCGAGGCGGCCGCTGTTAGTGAGCACCCGTTGAGGCTTGTACAGCGCACGAGGGGGTGGTGTGGCCTTTGTATCCCCGATACGGATGTTTATACTGGGTACTCGTTCGAGACCAATTCGTCCCTGTGGAGTCACAGAACCTGTTCAGGAATCGCTTGCCACTCATGTTAGCCATGGCCGTTCATAGGGTAGTGCGTGAACCACCGACCCACCACTACCCCCCCCCCCCCAACACTCACGAAGACCTCTCATCCAGCCTTTTAATAGCAGTGAACGTTCTGTTAGCAGGCACCTATTACACTAAATTATTTATACTGCACACAAGCTAAGTACATCACTATTTGTCACATCTGACAAATAATAATTATAATAAAGTGGGTTTAGGCGAACCTCAGGTCAAACTTGCCGATTGCTTTACTTTGTCATTTCTGCATACGTTTTACGGGGGGGTATATACCGATCACGCGACACGCTGGGATGCATCGCTGGTGCAACGTTAACGTTGGCACGGGGGGGGGGGGGGGGGGAAGTGCGATGAGCGACTTGTGAGTGAGGGGACCGCTGACCCCGCAGACTGCCCTGGGACCCGCTGTTGGTGCCGAGTCGCCCCCGTTGCTTCACGCCAGCGTCTCTCTCTCTATCCCACGTGCTCCCATCTCCCTCTTCTCCACCGTCCCACCACCCCACGTTTGCCGAGGGGTCTTGAGATGCGGTCGCGGTTGTGAC